>NC_056693.1:27785000-28095000 GCF_018350215.1 Panthera leo | reverse complement strand
GGTCATGATCTCACAGTTCGTGAGGTCGAGCCCAGCGTCAGGCTCTGTGCTGACAGTGCGGAGCCTGCCTGGGATTCTCTCTCTTCCTCTCTCTGTGCCACTCCCTCCTGCTCTTTCTCTCTCTCTCAATTTCTTTAAAATGAAATTCAACGTTCAGTCCAGCTGTCACACCAGTCACATTTCAAGTACTCAAAAGCCACACACGGCTAGTGGCTATTATATCCGGCAGCACAGATAAAGAGCATTTCTATCATCTAGAAACTTCTACTGGACAGCACTACCCTAACAGTTTGACTGTTTGACTTGCACAGGGAGGTGGAGGTCTCTGATCCATCCCAGTGAATTCTGTGTAGGGTGTGAGGCAGGGATCAGCCTTCATCCCTTTCTTCTACATGGGCATCTGATGACCCCAGCAGCTTCTGAAGAAGCCACCATTCTCTCCTCAAGGAGTTCAGTGCAGCCACCTTTGTGATAAGTCAGGTGACCATGCATGTGGGGTCTGTTTGCAGGTCCTTGCCCAAAGACCACACCCACCCAACTACTGGGGCTTTGTAGTGCGTTCTGTGTCTCAGACCCCCACACCTGCTACACCCAGACCCTCCCCCTTGCGTTCATGTTACATTAAGCTTCCACGAAAGACTGCCTTTTTTAAACACATTTTTTAAGTTTCCACCTACAAGAATTTGAAAAGTTTGCAAGCTCCACTTCGTAGAAAAGGAGCCCAAACCTCAGAGAGGGAGCACAGCGGACCCTTTATGGCAAAATTGGGAGCAGATGCCAGGCTTGCAATGCTCAGCCCAGATGGACTCCCTCTTTCCCAGCACCATTCATTCATTTGTTTATTCATTTATTCCAAAAAGGCAGTTAATTGTGCCTGTGGCCCCCTAGGCCCACTACGTACCTCCCGTGTGCCAGGCAAGCTCTCTCTCCCCCTGGAACGCCCAGTCCCCAAAGAGAGAAAGTTACCCAAAAAGGTGCAATCCCTACATGCAGGGGCTGAGGCCTGCGGGCAGCTGCCATATTCCCAGCGGGAACCCTGTGTCACAGGAGCAACCCTGGACCAGGAGTCCAGGCTCCCAGCATCCTCCAGGCCTGCCTGCGAGACCGGAACCAGGACAGGGCTGGTGGCAGAGGGCAGGGAGGAGGTAAGAGGTGGGAAGGCTCAGGGCAGTCACGAAGGGCACGAATGGCCACTGGCAAAAGCTGTGAAAGAAAGAGTCCAGAGCCCCTACAGGTAGAAGAGCAGGGTGCCCAGAGTCCCTGCGTCTGAGCAAAGCCCCCTAAGTGAGTACCCACCTGGGATCCAGGAGCCACCTCAGACCCTGGTTGGGCCCACAGCTACCAAAGAGCCCAAAGCGCTTAGGCAAGTTACAAAGCTGATTTCTACACGAAATTCTGATTTATGAATGAGGGCGGCTAATTTAAACGCTGGAGCCGTGCCACCCACTGGTTGACAACCTCTAAATCTAAACCAACCACTCTTTACTCCACACGGAGTGTTTCTGGAGTATTAACCACGTATGCCTCGCCCTATGTGGTAGGGTTTACAAAGCAAGATCAGGTCCCCACCCTGAGAAGCCCCCACTGCAAAGCTCCCCTAAACCAGCTCTTTGCGGTCACAACAGCAGAAACACTGTCAGGCCAGGTGCCCACACCCACATTTTCACTCCCAAGTTCATGACTTGCAAAGGCCAAGGTGGTACAGCCATTTTACAAATGCAGAACGGAGCCCAGAGAGGCCGAGTGGCTGAGCTGCTTGCCAGAAGGGCTGGGATTCAAAGCCGGGTCTACCCGCTCCCGAACGAGGGCCCCTGGCCCGACCTTTCTGTCTCGCTGAACTGAGCCCTGTGAGCAAGGGCAGCTCCCGGGAACTGAACCACAAGTGCACACACTGCCCATCTCTCTGGCCGGGCACCAAACTCCAGTGCCTCGGGACTGGACTGACAGGCTGAGAAACCCCAAACACCACGGGGCCAGGGCAACGTCTCCCTGCAGCTGCTCTAAACCCCAGGCAAAGCCCTCAGACCAGAGCTGTGGGGGGCCAGGACATGCATGCGCGCGCACACACACACACACACACACACACACACAGCACCTTTCACCCCACTACTGACCTGCCTATCCAGGCACACGAAGCCCAGCTGAGGCAGGGGTGAAGAGAGAGGAGCACTTGGAGGGTTTCCCGGGGAAAGGGGGGGAACCCTCGCCTGGTAAACACCGCTCTTGGGGATCTAATTAGGCCACTTCCTGGGCAATGGCAGGCGGGCGAGGGCGTGGACAATAGCCCTGGACACAGGGACTTCGGCCCATCCAGGGACCGGGTCCCACTCCTGGAAGAGCAAAGCAGGGCAGGGCTGGGAGGAATGACCGTGTTTATCGCTCCTGGTCAGAGGCCTGGGAGCCAAAGGCGGCATCTCCAAAGGCCAGCGGCTCCCTAGAAGCAACCCCCCCAAAGCTGGACACAGAGGCCCTCCCTACCAGGGAAGGCTTCAAGGCCTTTCTGCCCATTCACCAGTTCTTCTGCTGGTCACTGACAGCTGGCAACTAGGAGGGCCCCACAGAGGCCCTGAATGAAGAAACTCCTTTGCCAAGCCTCCAACAAATGACCCTTGGCTCACCCACCTCAGTGACGGGGAGCTCATCGCCTCTCGGGCGGTCTCCTCCAGAAGTGAGCACTCCTTCTGGCTGTAAGGCCCACCTGAGGCCAAGTGAAGCCGACCCCCGTCGCTCCCTCACCCCCACCCCAGTAGTTCTGTCCCAAGTCCAAAGACACCAACAGCAGAGACACTCATATGGGACAGTCGAGGTCCCTTTACCTGGAGGAAGCAGAGCCCAGGGGTCAGACCTCACGATCACCCTGGTAGGGGGAATAGGGCAAGCAGCCCATTTTACAGTGGAGGGGACCCCCAAGGTCCAGTTGGGAGGGAACATTATTTCTTCTGCTGCTGGGATTGTCTCTCCCACTTCAGTCCCTTGGCTCAGGGGCCACGTGAGCCGGGCTGGCTCATCATCATTGTCCCTCTCAAGCCCCAGTGACTGGTTTAGGGACAGTCATGTGACCACAACCCTCTGAGAACCCTCTTTGGGACTTCTGCTGACCCACCGAAAAGAGATACTCTCTTTTGCTGGTGGCCTACAGCTGCTGGTGGCCACTGGAAGTCACCACAGGAGACGGCCCAGTGAGAATGAAGCCGACACAGAAAACTGGAGAGAGACAGAGACTTGAAAATACCCCCCGAGCCCCTGGATCCAGCTGTGCCTGAAGTTCAAACAGCCTCCAGATATTTCAATCACACGGGACAATCATGCCTTTTTCGGGTAAAGCCAGTTTGTGCTTCTGTCACTTGCAACCAAGAGGCCTTCTGCCCCAGTTTACTGTATCTGGGAAACCCTCATGGCCTCCTGATGGGTCCAGGGTCAGGGGGCAGAGTCCCATGTAGCTCAGAGGCAAGAGCGGGTGCCCGCAGATACGACTGGCCCCAGCTAGGCCTCCTGGAAGGGGGCTGGGCCAAGGAGGGGAACTTCCCTTGCCCATACCTCTGTCACCACATCCCGGACTCCACAGCTCAGAGCCAGCCAGGCTGCACGGGACCCGGTCCAGCAGGAAGCTGTGGCAATGGGCCTCCCCACATCTCCTCCAGTGGCCTCCAGAGACTCCCTTCTGTGGGATGAATTAGGGAGCCCCGGGGCATACTTGCATAGAAATGGATACCAAAGGAATCAACCTCACTCCCCCAAAGCACTCCTGTTGGGCCCTGCGCTTCCCACAGCCCTGTGCCCCATGATAGAGGGGGGTGGGCAATGCCATCAACAAAGTCTACCATGTACTTACTGCGTGCCCAGCGCTGGGGGCTCAAACTCTGCACACCCGCCCCGCAGGGCAGTATGACTACTGCTTCCATTTTATGAACGTGGGAACACAGAGAGGTTCAGTCATTCTCCTGAGGTCACACAGCTAGTAAAAGAGAGCTGGGATTTGAATACAGGCCACCTAGGCTCACCTCTCATCCTGCCCAACACTCTCACGGTGCTGACATCCCCAGAGCCCATAACCTCTCAAAATGCTAACCCCTTCCTGCCCTCCCCTCTCAAAGCCTAGGACCGAGGGTGGGAGGAGGCAAAGTGTACTCCATCAAGGTTCCTCCATCTGCCTTGAAGAAGTAAAGTCAGAAAGCCACGTCAGGAAGCCTCCTCTAAGCCAGCAAGATCCAGGAGCACCTCTTCCTACAGGAAGCCCTCCAAGCTACCCACACACACCTTCTCCTCCTTTTCCTACAACTGAGGCAGGGCTGTGGTCTCCTTGCCAAATACTGACTGGGGGCTCCAGGTTCCTCAGCCAGAAGAACCGCCAGAAATAGGGAGGCTGGGACCTCAAATTATGAGTACAAGACCGGGCCCTTTGGGGTGCTCAGGATATCCTTCCCCAGCAGAACTAGCTGATCCCACAGCACACTCAATGCTACCACACCCCTTGGGGAGTTCTAGCCCACCTCCAGCTTTCACAGACACGGACAGGGCACCCACTTCCTCACCCAAGCTGCACTGGCAGGAATCCCCGCCTGGCTTCCTCTGGCCCTGCCCAGCAGGCCTCAGAGCTGCACAGGGCCTGGGGCCCCGGTGGCCTCAAAAGGAGGAAGTGGGGGCTTTGGGGTGTGCGGGAGGGGCAGGCAGGCGTGAGGAGAGGCCCCACCTCGGCCCCTTGGGCTCAGTCCCTGCACCCAATCCAGCCTGGGGTCCATGATGCTGCAGCCCAGAACCCACAGACACAGTCTTAGCCTCCTCGGCTAGCCCAGCACTCAGCTTGCTCCACGGGCTGTGTCACAAGCAGATTTTTATTTGCTGGGGGTGGGAGGGGGGGTCTCATGTTAGGGCATCTCCCTCAGGAGACCCAGAGTTTTGTGAAGGGGACCCAGAGGGTACTCTGCCTGGCAAAGTCCCGGCATAAAGGGGCACCACCCAAGAAACCTCATGGGACCGAGGGATTTCAGCCTGACTGCCATGCACGCCCTCCCCTCCACCAACACCAGAGCCGAGCAGCCCTCAGGCCTCTCCCCCTCCACACCATTGCTCACGCAGGGCCTGACCTCCCTCCCCACGCAGGTCTCTCCCAGGCCTTCCCAGAGTCCTGCCAACGGTCCCATCTGTCAGACATCCCAGCACCTGCCTCACCAAGGTGAGCCAGGATCTGTCGTGGTAGGATCTGTGTCTATATCCTGCAGCTGGGCCCTGGTCATTGCATGTAGACCAGACGGAAGGACAGACAGATGGATCGATGGACCCACGGATGAACCAACCAGCTGGAATCTTGAACCAGGCAGAAAAAGCAGGGGAAAGCAAACAGGGCAGCTTTGGAAGAAGGAGGGAGAGCCCATCAGGGCAGAAGGAGGTGAGGGGCACCTGGGTGGCTCAGTCGGTTCAGTGTCCGCCTTCAGCTCAGGACATGATCTCACGGTTCACGAGTTTGAGCCCCTCATCGAGCTCTGTACTGACAGCTCGGAGCCTGGAGTCTGCTTCAGATTCTGTCTTTGGATTCTGTGTCTCCCTCTCTCTCCGCCCCTCTCCCACTTGCACTTGGTGTCTCTCTCTCTCTCTCTCTCTCTCTCTCTCTCTCTCTCCCTCTCTCTCAAAAATAAATAAACATTAAAAAAATAAAAATAAAATAGAAGGAGGTGAGAACATGAAGGAAGTATGTCCCTGAGAATGGGAAGTGCTGGTCAAGGAAGCACAGGTTCAAACCCCAGCTCTGCTCCCATGGCCGTACGTCCCAGTCACTCACACTCTGAGCCTCAGTCCTCCTCATTGGTAAACTCGGGTGCTGATACCCAAGTCGTGGGGAAAAGTGAGGTGCAGGTCATGATGGCCAGCAGGCTGTTTGCAAGGACAAAATAGCAAATGAGCCCAGAAAGAAGGCTGTTTCCAGAGCTGAGGAAGCCCATGGAGTCCAAATAGAAGAGACAGAGGCATGAAGCAGGCAGGGTCCCCCCACGAACCTTCTAGTTCATCTTGCCACCTCCTGGTGACAGCCCACAAGGCCACGAAGCAGGGGCAAAAGCCAAAGTGCCCAGTGATGTGAGCCCTCCAGCCAGCCCCGCTCCCCATCACGCTTCCCCAGGACCCCCAGGCTGACTTTACACTAGCTCCCAGGGTCCACAGGCTACCCATCAGTCTCGGATCCAGAAAGTCCAGCTCTGCCACCAACCTGCTCTGTAACCCTGGGCAAGTCCCTTGCCCCATCTGGGCCTCGGTTTTCCTTCTTGCAAAGGAATGGATCTGTCAGACCTCTGAGACCCGGAGGTGGGCTGGGCTGGGCCTGGCGTCTGAATCATAAAACGACGACAACAAGCCTAAGGGGACAGCCTGGGTGTTGTCACCTGGCCCCAGAGGGCTTATTCTAGGGGTGGGGTAGGGATTATTCTTTGTACCTGAAATCCTCCCTGCCACTTCTCCTGTGGATTAAGTCTCAGCATTGTCAGTGTCTCCTTTAAAATACAAATGCCTCATTCACCCCTTACCTCCCAGGCTCCAGCTGGCAGGAAATGAATTTTGCTATCTCCTATGCCGATTCGAATGATGGTTAGTAACTGCCCGGGGAAAAATCGTCCATTCATTCATTCATTCATTCATTCATTCGTTTATTCATTCACCTTGAGAGAGATCCATGCATTCATTCTTTTAATGGATGTACACTAGCACCTTCTATGTGCCTGGCACCAGGCCAGATGCCAAGAGGAAACTATGCTCCAGGCACAAGTTCCCCGAAGGCAGAGACCTCAATGCCGGCCTCTCCCAGGTGTGTGTACAGAGTGGGGGTCCATGCAACAGTGCTTATTAACTAACTAACCGATCAACCAAGGATTGCCGGAAAGAACATTTTCCCTGGCTCTTGCCTGAAATCCCACCGTCAGTGATTCATTCCCAAAGTTAAGCACTGCCCTCACGAAGCTCCCTCCTTAAAATGAACACACTTTGGGGGCACCTGGGTGGCTCAGTCGTTCAACTCTTGGTTTTGGCTCAGGTCATCATCTTAGGGTTCATGAGTTCGAGCCCCACATCGGGCTCTGCGATGACCGTGCAGAGCCTACTTGGAATTCTCTCTCTCTGTCTCTCTCTCTCTCTCTCTCTCTTTCCCTTTCTCTCAGAATAAACTTAAAACATTTTTTAATAAATAAAATAAAATAAAATGAACACACTTTCATGCCCCCATTCAACACATTTCTGACCTCTTTCCTCTTGATAAGGAAGGACAGAAAGGGCTAGTCTACAGGCACCTTACCAGGTGCCAGTCCTGCCCAGGCTGGCAGGACAGAGGTCTAGCCACTGACTTCACACTTTGCCCAGGGCCCCACCCAGACAGCCAGTGGTGAGGAGGCATGAACAGGGTTGGGAGATAGGGGACGGGATCCATTTCACAAAGCCATAGATATACCCCAGAGTAACCACTGAACTGGAGTGAGCAAGAAGGATGTAACTCCCCTGCCAGTATCCTGTTTAAAGAGACAGCAGAGCCCAGAGGAGAGAGAACAAGCTGGAGTCATAATTTATACCAAGATGATTTCCAAAGAGAGCAAGAAACCATGAAAGAATGTTCATACAGTGCTGTAGTGGGTCAGTCCTTTCTGACCTGACACAGAAAAGACTAATCAACTCCCATTACATTTAAAAAAACTACTCCAGGGGTGCCTGGCTGGCTCAGTCAGACCAGCATGCCACTCTTGATCTCAGGGTTGCAGGTTTGAGCCCACTCTGGGCATAGAGCTTACTTAAAAACAAATGAGTAAATAAACTTATTAAAAATCTACTACATTAGGGGTGCCTGGGTGGCTCGGTCGGTCAAGCATCTGGCTTCAGCTCAGCTCATGATCTCACTGTTCCCAAATTCAAGCCCTGCATCAGGCTCTGTGCTCACAGAGCCTGTTTCAGATTCTGTGTCTCCCTCTCTCTCTTTCCCTCCCCTGCTCACACACTCTCTCTCTCTCTTAAGCTATTAATAGCAAAATCAAAAGATCAATGAGAAATTAGGGAAATATTTATAACTCTTATCATAAGGAGCTAACCTCTCTCATATGTAAAAAGTTCCCACAGATCAAAAAGAAAAAGACCAATTAAAAAAAAAAAATGGGAGAAAGGTATGGATAGAAAGTGCACAGAAAGGCAACACAAATGGCTGTTAAACATTTAGGAAGAAGCTAACCTCACCCATAATAAAAAAAAAAAAAAAACACCACAAATTAAAACTACTACGGAAAATCATTTTTACCTATCCAATTGGCAAAGATCAAAGCATTTATACGCAACACAACAGGCAGTCACACAGCCTTGGCAGGAGTGATTCAGCATAACCCCCGGGGTGGGGCTGGCGATTTAGTCGTATGTAACAAAATCACTCCTGCACACACAAACCTTTGATGTAGCAAAAGTCCTTCAAGTAATTTACCTTACAAACACTTTCACAGATGTAAAATGACACATGTACAAGATTATTGTTGCAGCATTACAATAACAAAAGAAGATGGTGTGTCTGCCAGTTAGGAGATAGCGAAATAAATCACAACGCACCCTTCCTGTGGAATACTACGCAGCCGTCAAAAGGGTGCAGCCGTGTGAACTGAGCTGTCCCAGGGTGTTCTGTGAAAAATCCACATGGCAACAGCAGTGTCTGGAACGGGTAATGCCTGAACCAGGATACAGGATAACCAAAACTGATGCTTTGGTGGAATGAGTGAACCTTCAGTTTGTTTCTATTGTCGTAATGCAGCTTGTGCAATTAAAAGGAAGTTCTTGGGGAGCGCGTGGGTCAGTCAGGCGTCCGACTTTGGCTCAGGTCATGACCTCATGGTTCGTGAGTTCAAGCCCCACATCAGGTTCTCTGCTGTCAATGTAGAGCCCACTTTGGATCCTCTGTGTCCCTCTCTCTGGCCCTCCCCTCACTCTCTTTCTCTCTGTCTCTCAAAAATAAATATTAAAAACAAACAAACAAACAAAAACAGAAGTTCTTGGGGTGCCTGGGTGGCTCAGTTGGTTAAGCATCTGACTCTTGGTTTCAGCTCAGGTCACGATCTCACAGATCGTGGGTTCAAGCCCCACGTTGGGGTCTCCACAGACAGTGCAGAGCCTGCTTGGGATTCTTTCTGTCTTCCTCTCTCTCTGCCCTTTCCCTGCCCACACGCTCACTCACTCTCTCTAAAATAAACAAACATTTTTTAAAAGTTCTTTTTTTTTTTTTTTTTTTTAATTTTTTTTTTTTAACGTTTATTTATTTTTGAGACAGAGAGAGACAGAGCACGAACGGGGGAGGGTCAGAGAGAGAGGGAGACACAGAATCTGAAACAGGCTCCAGGCTCTGAGCACTCAGCACAGAGCCTGACGCGGGGCTCGAACTCACGGACTGCGAGATCGTGACCTGAGCCGAAGTCGGACGCTCAACCGACTGAGCCACCCAGGCGCCCCTAAAAGTTCTTAATACAAGATGCAAGATCTACTGCATACATAGTGCCTACAGCCAACAATACTATATTGTACACTTCAAATTTTTCCTATGAGGGCAGATCTTACGTTGAGGGTTCTTATCACACTACTACGACTAGTACTACTAGGAGTAATAATAACAATAATAATAATAAAGGGGGCAAAAAGAAACTTTCGGAAGTGAGGAATACGTTTATGACATAGATTGTCACGATGGTTTCAGAGGGGAATACTTATCTTCAGCTTATCGGCTGCATATATTAAATATGCACAGCTTTTTCTACGTCAATCATACCTCAATAAAGTGGTTTTAAAAATAAACTAAACACGTGAGGCAACTGGCTGGCTCAGTTGGAAGAGTGTGCAACTCTTGATGTTGGGGTTGTGAGTTCAAGCCCCACGTTGGGTGTAGAGACTACTAAAAACACAAATAAATAAACTTTAAAAAATAAACTAAAAAATAAAGACTCTATTAGAAAAATTCAAGGGCAACAGAAGGTGACTGATAATTAAAGGGACGCGTATACAAACATGGAAAGACACGTTCCTGGCATCTTTATTGGCGTGGGGGTGTGTGGATCTACATACATAAGTATGTATGCAAATACATAAAAAAATAGAACCTGTTTACCGGGCGCCTGGGTGGCTCAGTCGATTTCGGCTCAGGTCACAATCTCACTGTTCAACACGGAGCCTACCTGGGATTCTCTCTCTCCCTCTCCCTCTCTGCCCCTCTTCTGCTCATGCTCGCTCTGTCTCTCGAAATAAATAAACTTAAATAGAACTTGTTTTAAGAAAAATAAAGGAAGGAAGGAAGGCAGACAGACAGACAGACATCCGTCTCAGGCCCATCAAGTGTCAGTTGCACACCCGGAGAGTTACTTCTCATCTCTGTGCCTCAGTTTCCTCATTTGAAAAAAGGGAGACTAAGTTCTGACCCTGCAGAGCTTTGAGAGGATTCGATGGGGGTAAGGCACGCAGGGTGTCGAGGCTCCACCCGACACAAAGTACCCAAGTCGAGATAACAAGTATTACCAAGTTGGCAGAAAGGGCTGTGGGGTCTGGAAGGCAGGGAGCGGGGCACCTGCCCCTTCCCCTCCCCGATGACCCAGTCGTGAGCTCCGGCCCCCTACTCTGCCCTGGGAGTGGCCTAGCCTAGAAGTGGTCAGCACCTAAAAATTGCTATCTGGGGCCCTGAGCAGCCACAGGGGCTGACGCCCCCGTGGGGTGCCTGGCGGGGCCTGGACAGAGAGGCGGTCCAGCCACCCAACCTGGGCCCTAGGGGAGGTGGACAGTGTCAGAGAGAACTGCCATCTGGCATCCCAGGCAGCATGGGGACCCCACCCCAAGCCTTGCAGGCCTGCTTCAAGGAGAGAAAGCAGAACACCTGCCCTCAGGACAGGCTCTGCAACCTCTGAACCCAACTAGAGAGACTCCCAGCGGCCTCTGGCCTCCCTCCTCTGAGAACCTCCACCTCAGTGAGCGCCTGTCAGGAACAGGCAGGGGCAAGGCCCATGCAGCCCATCCCCCCTCAGCCCATCCCCCCCAGGGTGGGGGTGGGGGTGTGGGTGGAGCTGCTCTCACTCTGTTTCCAGCTGGGGGCGGACTCTGGAATCCTAACCTACTTGTTCAAAGCCCCCTGGCTGAAAAGCAGGAGAGCTGGAATTCAAACCCAGACCTGCCCTACTCCAAGGCTCCAGCTCTTTCTTAACCCTCCGTCTACATTTCCTGAGGCGTGCTGCCCACCAGCAGAGCCACGAAGAGCTACACACACATGGCCAGCCCCACCCACACTGGACTCTGGTCACAGGCAGTGCAGGGCTTGACATTCTCCTCCTCCTCCTTTAAAGAGTCCCTGTATACATTAGCAATTAAAGGCTCTGAGAAGTCCTGCAGAAAAGAAACCTGCTGAGTTAAACACAGCTAAACATTCCCCGGTCTGTTTGGTTCAAGGGACCCTTTTTTGCATTAATTTCCAATGAACTCCTTTTGGGAAATGCTGACTGTGGAGTCTCGAAGATAGCTCAAAGCTCCTCACTGGGCAGCTGTGGCCCAGAGAGCCAACTATCTTCCCCTCTCCTGACAGCCTGGGGAGCTCCCTCTGGCTGGGGGCCCCGCTCTCCCACCTCTACCCGACCCTGGGTTGGGCTGGATGGACACACAAGGGAAGGACAAGCCAGTGCAACTGCTTGTGGGCCAGGGGACCAGCCCTAAGCTTGGCCTCTGGGGTAGGGGTGAAGGGAAAATGGGAAGATGGGAAGAAGGCCTGGATGCACAGCGCCCTCCCTCAGGCAGTTTTAAGTTGGGGAGCAATCTGCCCTGCGGAATTGAGAAAGCAAGAAAGTGCTCTAAATACCAACCAGGAAAAGACCCGCCTGCGTCTCTTGGCCATGCTTCCTGCCTCTCTCAGGCAATGCAGGGAAGTAGCCCACCTGCCAGAGGCAAAGCAGTGCAGGGGACAGAGCCCTGGGCCGAATGTCAGGAGACCCAAGCTAGAGTGGGAGCCTTTATCCACTCTGGTCCGGTCCCACTGAGACTAGCAAGCTGGCCACAGAGAGGTCAGTGGGAAAACCAGACAGTAAGACATCCTTGCCCAGAACTCAGCAGGCCATGCTGGAGGGGCCATGGCCTCCCCCAGCCATCCATGGAGCCCAACAAGACATCACTGTCTAGTCTGGGCCCCCGAAGCCACTGCCTCATCCACAGACCCTCCCCCCCATGTGGCTCCCACAGCACCAGACAGCAGAGTGCCCGGCTCTAATCCAAAGTGCTGAGATCCCACTTCCTCAAGGCTTCCTGAGAACCTGAGCGAGGCCAAGGGGGCACGTGATGGGCAGGGGGGGTTGCCTGGTGAAAGCCCAGCCCAGAGCCCGGAGGAGCCCTTCTGCAGGGGAAGCAGGCCTAGCCGACCTCCCTTACCCTCAAACCACAGGCTGGCCTCTGTAACTACACCCACACGGGGGGCTCAGGAGACCCTCCCTACAGTTCAGTTGTCCCTAGAGCTAGGCCCCCCACTCCTGGTTACTTACTCCTTCCTGCCACAAACTCCTGCCTTCCAGAGCCAGGCTCTGGCTGGGTACGGGAAGCCGCTGTGATGGATCCCCAGTCCACAGCAGCCCCATGCACCCCTAAACACAAGCTTCCCCTTGGGATAGCCTGCCAGGGCTTCTTGCACCTGTCTGGGTCCCCAAGAACACCAAGCCCAGTTGTGCTCACCCCCTGGCCAAAAACCTCCTCCAGGGCTTCCAGAGGCCTTCTTCGCGACTGCACAGTTTGACTTATTTCAGTTCCCCAAACAAGCCCCACCCTCTTGTCTCCGGGCTCTGGCCGCTTAAAAGCACAGCCTACCTCCCCACCCCGAAAACTCCCTCTGCCTGGCAAACTCCTGCCCAACCCTTCAGAGCCAGGCCCAGCCACCACCTTCCACAGGAGGGCTGCCCAATTCCCTCCTAATCTGGATTCAGTGCCTGGCTCTCCCTTCCCAGTGCCTGTGTCGAAACACAGGACACCTGGCCTGTCACTGCCCGGCTACCTGATGCCTCCCCCAAGGCTGACGTGTGGCTACTCATTGCTCAGCTTCCAAAATCTGACACCTGCCTGGTACACAGGGGACACTTAAACCCAAGCCCCATGGACTGAGACAAATACAGCCCATGCTGAGCAGGCACTGGGGGCTGGTCCCAACCCCGGTGTCCCTGTCCCCATCTGCATGAGCTCGGGCAGGTCACCTGCCTCTCAGCCTGGGTTTCTCACCTGAGCAGTGGGGAGCTTGCCAGTTTATTCTGGACGTGAAATGACCTCATGGCTATAAAAACTCCTCCTAAATCCAGAAACTTCACACACTTAAGGGGGCCAAACTTGTGTTACTTCAATGACAGGAAAGCAACCCCCCCCGCCCCACCCCCCACCGCCGTGGTGCCCGTGCTCCTCCATCCAACAAGTGCTCACTGAGCCCCTGCCCACTCCAGGTACCAGGTGACAGGCTGAGGCCATGATAAGCAAGGTCCCTTGGAAAGCATGTGTTGTCGGGGAAGAGGAGACACATGTAATAAATGAGCCACATGAGGAAGAGAAATGCTAGGATGGGCAAGGAGCAGCCTGGGGCTGAGGAGTCAAGAAGGTAGGAAAGCCTCAGGGACCAAACATCAGAGGCGCTGTGTGACCATGGGCACATTCATTAACCTCTCTGGGCCTGTTTCCTCACTCAAAGAATGGGCTGGTAATGGTACCTAATGCTCAGGGACTTCACAGAGAGGCTAGTACACAGGGTCTGCCATCAGGTGGGGTCACCCCAGTGGCTCCAAACACAAGTTGGGGCGGGGGGGGCGGGGGCGGGCAGCCTGAGAAACCTTGATTGATATCAACAGGCACTGGGAGACACCCTATAAATCCCGGGGTCCTGACACCCCCCCCCCAAAAGGTAGCCCTTCCCTTGCTCCCCTGCCCAGAAAGCAGGGCCAGACAAAGGATGCAGAAGTGCTGGTCCCTGCCCTGGGCACTACCTGGGCTAAGGCACCCCCTCCATGGGGGGCCTCAATGGTGGCTCCAGGGAGCCTGGGTGTTTCAAAAGAGGATGCCTCCCCATTAGTCTGGGTCCCCCATTAAAGCAGCGCCTCCAGCTGACTTCAAAGGGCTCCTCCTCCCCGAGCCAGATGGGGCCCGAGGGAGACAGGTGTGGGAGGCCGGGAGCAGGGACTGGCAGAGCCAGGAAGACCCTGGCACACACTGGCAGGGGATGTGCAGGAGGGGGGGGGGGGCAGCCTGCCTACTGCAAAGATGGGGAGGCTGAGGCTAGGTGGGGGAGACAGGTGGCCCCTCGTCCACATCCCCACCACTTAATGAGGCGTGAGGAAACCGTGCCTCCAACAGAGCTCTGATCAGGAAAATGCACACCAGCCCCAAAGCTGTGAAGCCCGTTGGGGCTGTTTTCCCATCTGTGCAGGGAGGGGCTGTGCCCCATGCTCCTGGGCCTCTCCCTGCTCAGCCAGCCAATGACACCAGGAGCCATCCACCCAAGTCAGCTGGTCCCAGAAGCAGTGAGACTGAGCCACTAACCAGGGGCAGGAAAGGTCCCTGCAGGGGATGGCAAGGGCCGAATCCTAGAAGACAAAGAGGTCCCCACCAGCATATTCTGTGTCCTAAGAGGTGGTTGGTGGCACTGCCTACTACATGCATCCCCTGGGGGCCTCCTGTTCCCTTGAAGCCAGGCCTGCTGTGCTGCAACCCCAGGAGGACACAAGCTCCTCCCTGGGCCATGAGTACTTCTGTCCAGGAAGAAGAGGGAGGAGGTAAGCCTGGGGGGCCAGGTACATGTCTGAGAACTGGGGTACCCACGACAAAGACCTCAATTTGTTTCTTTTCCTTTGGGCACAGTCACAGGTAAATGCTTCCAGTGGTTGCTGTAGGGAGGGGTACACACAGGGGAATAACAGGGAGAACGGACAGAGGAGGGTGCCCCCGGTGTCCCCTGGCACCGGCACCGACAGGGGGATTTTCACAGAGCCCGGGCGGAGGGAAAGCTGCCAGGCGACTGACTCCAGAGCAGACCACTTGAGCCTCCTCAGCCCCCGAGCTTGAAGACCCCGAGGAGGGGGCCTCCACATGGGTGACACGGGCCAGGATGGGGTATGAGGTAGGGAAGCCCTGAGCAGAGGGGCTGCATGGACAGGGCAAGAGAGAGGCAAGCAGCGTGCTGACCCCAGAGTACACGAGAGGCCACGAGAGGTGGGACTGGACCAGCACGGTGGGCTGGGACCAGAGGACCCCAGAAGCCAGGAGAAGGGGTTCAGATGTGACACCAGACGGGAGAAACTGGTCAAGTGTGTGCATCGGAGGAACCCAGGAACCCCACAAACCCCTTCTCCAGGGCTCAAGGTCGGCCATCCTACCCCATCTGGACTGTCGGTTTCCCCTCCCATACAGCACTTGGCTGGTGCTCAGGCAATGCCCTGTCTGTCAACGTGATCAGCAGATGGTGGGAGAAAGGATGACCTAGTATCATGGGGAGGAGGGTCACCAAAGAGGAACTGAGCCCACCTCTGACCCAAGTCTCGCCCTACCTCACCCCAGCGCCTAGAGGGCTTCCAGGGGAACATCAGGGAGTGGAAGGTGCTTCAGCCCAGGTCTGCACCCAGGATCTGGCAACACCCCAGGCATGATGTGGCCGGCTGTGAACTCCGTGGGCAGCGGCAGGTCGAGCCAGATGCCGACGGTTGCTGGGTGGGCGCCCTGCCACCCTCCCTGGGGGGTGGGGGCTGGAAGAGCCCTGTGGGTGAGTGGAGACTGAAAGCCAGGGCAGGGGCAGAGCTGGAGGGCCACCGGGAGGGGGAGCAGGCTGGCAGCACTCAACACACACAGGCCGCCAGGGAAACCCCAGACATGGGTGTGCTGGTCTCAGACGGCTGGGCAGAGTTTTTCACGCATATTCCAGTCCCCCAGCAACCTGCCTGGGCACTGCCACCTCATAGAGGAGGGGACTGAGGGACTGTGAGACAGCAGTTAGCCCAAGGGCTGCAGGCTACCAGGGAGGCCTCTCCCACCTGAAACAGGACAGGCGGAGGAGAGCCCCCAACACAGCTACATGACAGCGATCACACCTCCCCCGGAGCCGGGGCTCTCCTGCACCAGGTGCAACATGTCCCCCTTTGTTTAAGCCTATAACCGCCTGGGCAGGAACCACGAGAGACACAACTCACAGATGCAGGAAACTGGCTCAAATAACCTGGCTCACCTCACATGCTGCTGGAAACAGGCAGAGTGGGGCCCGGAAGCAGGGGGCTGGACCCAAGGACCTCCAGAAGACCCCTGGCTTCTCTGGCTGTTCAGATGTGATGGTCTCATTCACTGAGCCAAACTAACTCCCAGCTCGTAGCTACGCAGATCTCTTCAAGCACACGAAATGCCTAACAGGCCCACTACCCACGCTTCCCTCCCATCCCTGAGACCCGACCCCATGCAAGGCTGGAATCAGCCACTCTGGCTCGAGCGTCCAGCGTGACCCTCTCTGCCCGCTCCCTCAGCAGCCCCAGAACAGTCCCAGCTGGGTGAAGCACTGCCCTCTGCCCAGGCCCTGGAAGATGGAAAGTTGCCACCAGCGGAGTGTCAGTGTGCCCCACACCCCCTTCCTCCAGGACAGGAGAAAGGTCAAGGACACTGAGGGATGGGCCACCCATCACCTCTTGATGACCTCCAGTATGGGAGGATGGCAAGTCATGGAAAATCCAAAGGGTCAGATCATCTACCGCCAGCTGAAGCAGGACCCCAGCACGTGACCCAGGAGGCACGGCCCAGCCGCGGGGGAGCCCTGACCCAGCCCCCGCCACCTTGCAGTGGGTGCAGACAAGGGTCAGGCCAGGCCTGCAGGGTGGAGGACCCAACTCAGAGGAACCTGATTCCTCCTTCCCCATGGTGAGGATCATGTCCTACTAACTCTTCAAAGCCACCCAGAGCCCCTGCTCAGCTTTGCCCCACGCAGCCTCTCCAAAGAAGGGGAACTGTGCCCTGACCCCCTACAGGCCTCAGACATGGCGGCTCTCCATGACAGGCAGTGTATACACCTGGACAGCCCTGGGGACTGACTCGCCGTGTGACCCGGGACAAGAAAGTGCCCCTCTGGGCCTCTGTCTTCTCCTCTGCAAACTGGGGGGCAAAAGGCACCTACCACAGGGTAGGGGTGAGGGGAGCAGGAAATGGGTTAAACCAAGAGTTATAAACTGTAAAGGGGGGTGCATGTCCTCACAACCACATCAAATCTGACCGGTATCTCCTCCTGAAAAGCACCTTTGGCCTATTTAGAAGCCCTGCTCCTGCCCCTTCCTTCCCACCGCTCACTGCCTAGGCCCTCCCTGCACCAGCCCCCATTGCTTGTAGGACCCACAGGAAGACCTCCTCTCTTGAGACCCACTCCTGGCAAAGGGGCCCTTCGAGGCCACCCCTCCCCTCCCGGCCCCCAGAAAACGGCTGCCAGTAAACGGCCACTTCTTTTCACTAAAACATTACAGGAGGCTCTTCCCCCACACAGTTCACACCTTCCCTTCTGAGGGCCCAGAATCCGGAACAATCTGACAGCCTCCCCTCCTCTGCACCCACACCTCACATCAGAAGCCACAGGAAAGCCCCAGAAGGCCCCTAACCTGGAGGTGGGGAGACCCACAGCTTGGTTAGGAACAGACCCTCCCAGAAGAAGCCCTCCCAGACTTTCGATTCCGTGGACACATGCACATCCGGCCGAGCCGGTCACTTCACACTTCCTCTTAAGTCTGCTCACTTCTCATTTCCGTATCTTCTTTAGCTTTGTCCCAGGCAAAGGGACATCATGAAGTCACAGATCTAAGGTCCTATTTATAGGTGTTTTTTTTTTTTCCTTTTCCTAAAACACATTAAAATAGATACCTAACAAATTTTAAGCATGTTCATCCACATACGGCCTAAAACCACCACAGGGCCCCCATCTGAGAAAAGCTGGTCTAGTCACTCTCTAGGCGGCCACCCTCAGGCCGTCCACCCGCATGTCTGTGGCAGACAGCCCACGGCCACACAGACATCGGAGCAGAGCCCGCCTGGACTCCGGCCAGGCCTCGGGGCCAGGGGCCCCGTGCATGGAGGCCCAGCCCAGCCCTCTGCTTTCCTCACCCCTCCGCTCCCCTCCCCCAAGCGCTGGCCAGAGAGGAAGCACCCAGTGCCAGCTGCCCTGAACCCCAGGTAGTGACACAGAAGCGAAGCACCTGATCTGCCCTGTGTACATGTGTTTGGAGGAACACAAAGAATGATCCAGAAGGACCTAGTCCCAGTGGTGCACACTGGTCCCCAGGGGCCTTAGACTGGGAGGGGCTGGAGGGAAAGGGAGACCCTTCCACTTCCCGGGGCGTCTTGCTTCTCTGTCTCTGGGGCATGTAGCACTTTCAGAGTTTGTCTGGGGCTATTCATTTTTACTTCACAAAAGAAGTTCGATTGCCCTCCCCCGACGATCCTTCCGTCACTGAGAACAGAGAAGCGGGCTTGTAAGTGTGAAATTACAACCCTGAAAGGCAGAGCGGGCATCTGCAAGTCCACAGTTCCCAGACGTCCAGGCCCACCCCCCCCCCCCCACCCTGCCCCACGGTCATGACGGCACCTCCTCGTCAAGCTGGGCAAAGCCCATGACCAGTGGTCTCTGGTCCTGTGTCCGGGAGCCGCCCCACCTCCCGCGGCCCAGACCCTGTCCGGCCCCCGCCCAGCCCGGGCCGCTGGGACAGATGGCGCCCCGTCCCCACAGCCCGCTTTACCTGGCTCTCCTCCGGGGCCCCCGGACGGCCAGGCCAGGGTCTGAGGAGCCGGCGTGGAGGTGGGCTGTCCCTCGCCGGCCCCTTCTCGGCCCGCGTCCAGGCTCACACATGCGAGGCCGCCTTCGCCCGGGCTACCTAACGAGAGCAAGTCGCATCTGGGACCCACAACTTCCTGCTCCGCAGCAGCCGCCTCACAAAAGCTACAGCCGAACCCTCAGCTCAGCGCCTCCGGGGCTGTTAGGGGGGGGGCCCGCTCCCAGCTGCAGCGGGGCCCTCAACACAAGTGGGGGGAGGCATCGGGCCAGGCTCCTGGCTCCAATGACTTCATGGAAATTGGAAGCTTTAAGCTGGAACAATTTTCAACAAGTGAAAATAAAACAAGCACCAAGCCTCCGTTAGAAGGCCCGAGACGACGGCTGGAGGCCAGGAGCAAATGCATCCTTGATGAGCATTAAAAGTGAGAGAGCAGCCTGGCACAGAGCCTCATGCTGGTTCTGCCACTCACAGACAGGCCATGAGCCTCAGTTTCCCCACCCACCTAGCGAGGGGGCTTCATCCGTCTCTGAGAGGTCAAAGGTCTCCAGCCTCATCTGCTGCCTTTCCATCTCCCAGCTGCCCCCATGCCTGGAGCCCCTATTCCAAGCAGCTCGAGCCCCCAAAGAATCCCAACAGCCCTGGGCCCCAGGATGCCAGGAATCAAGCCCCTTCTGCTTTGCCAGCCCTCAGTTTCCCCCACTGGGATCATGTGGTGCTCAGCTGTGAGGCGGCAGTTATGAAGGGCTGGGAAGCAGGGAGCGGAAGCCTCCCAAGACAGAGGAAGAAGGCACTGCTGGTCCTCAGTCACCCGCTGAGCATGTGACCTGGGGGCCTGGGATCACTTTCTACCTTTTATCCTGACAGCAGAACCTACTGTTTGGTAACAAAGTGGAGAACAGAGCCCTATTTTCCCAGCTGACACTCCCACCCTCCCCAGACCCCCCTTTCAGCTCCCTCCTCGGAGGGGGCAGTGGTCAGACCCTTCCCTTCCAACCTGCTACATCCCCAACCCTGGCCACTGGGCACCTGACACCCCAGCCCTCAGACAGACTTCAAGGTCCTGGCAGACAGGATCTGTGCACACAGGCTAACGTGCTTTACAACCAGCATTTAGACACTGACTGTGTGCTGGCATTGGGGACAGCCTCACATAACTGCCCATCAGCTCCATGAGGAAGGTCCTGCTATTATGCCCCTTCTACAGAGCAGGAAACTGAGGCTCAGAGACGCCACTCACTTGCCCAAGCACACACAGCTAACAAAAGGCACAGCCAGGATTCAAACTCAGGTCTATCTGACTCTGTGGCTTGTGCTTTCAAACACTCACCCGTGACCATCCTGGGGCCAAAGAAAGGCTTCCCTGAGGACAGGCTACTCCAAGCCCCACTACCCCCTCCTCAGTGGGTACCCTCACCAGAGACCTCTAAGCCCTGGTACTCAGCACTCCTAAACTCGCCGAACAAACTCCCCCAAAGGAGGGGCAAGCTCAGGCTTTCTCAGCATCAGCCCAGGAACTGGTGTCTGTTCACTCCGGGTGCCAGGGCGCAGGCATGGCCCCGACCCTCTTCTGTTCCTCTCAGGAACACCTGCCCTCCTCCCCATGGGCAGGACCCCTCTCTGGTGCTGCAGACACAAATGTGACTTGGACACAGCCCCCATCAGCCAAACCCCCAGGCTGAGACATGCCCACAACGGCTTGCCCAAAGGTCTGGGACAACCACCCGTAAAGACAAGATACGTGGTCCGGAGCTCAGGGCAGAGAGACCTCAGCCACCTGGGAGCCACAGGCTGTAGAAAGTGGCCAGGCCACGAAACAGTGGGCAAGAGGGCGTAACACCGTAGCAAAAACAAGGCAGACAGGGCTGTCAGGCGGCCAAAGGACAAATAACGCAGAGCCCGGAGCCAACAGCTTGGCCTCGTTTGACACCAGATGACAAGCCCCTCCCTCGGGAAGAAACCCCATAGCGCCCATCGCGTTTCGGACTCCAGGCAGGCTTCTGGGAAGGGGTGTGAGCAGGGAAATACTTTTTCCTTCCCCTAAAGTCAGGGGGCTCACCATACCCGGGAAGGGGTCTGAGCAACCAGGCTGGCGATTTACCAAGCCGGCCTCTTGTCCCACGGATGCGGGATGAAGAGGCTTCAGAGCAACAGAGTCAGAGACCCCCTGAGCAACCTTGGCAGCCCAGGAACCCACCTGTAAAGTCACCCAACTCCTCAGAAGGCTGGGAGGCTTATGTGAGAAATGCATATAAGGCACATAGTAAGCGCTAAGTTAAAGTCAGAAGCGGAGGGAGGCCAGAGGGTGTTCTCTCAGTTCTAAACCCCAGATCCCACTCCACTGCATGCCTGCCCTGGTCAGAGGCCTTCCGTGGCTTCTCTGTGCCTCCTGAGTCAAGTCCTGGCTCCTCCTCCCGACCCCCTACAACTCATCTTTCCACCCTCCCTGATTAGGAGTTAGAAGGCCCTAGCTCCATCCTATAACTTGTAACCAGTTGCATGACTTCAGCCAGCCCCTTCTCCCCTGGAAACCCAGTTTCCTGCCTGTTGAGTGAAGGAGTGAGCAGAGCGTGTCCCTATGTTCCCAGTCTGGGAAAGAAAAGGATCCCAGCACATCTCCGAGCCCACATTCCACACCTCGTTCTTTCATGTCCTGACTCAGACCACCAGGGCACAGCCAAAATGAAATGGTCAAAAATGCCACCCATTGGGGCACCTGGGTGGCTCAGTCAGTTGAGCGTCCGACTTCGGCTCAGGTCATGATCTCACGGCTTGTGAGTTCAAGCCCCGCGTCGGGCTCTGTGCTGACAGCTTACAGCCTGGAGCCTCTTCAGATTCTGTGTCTTTCTCTCTCTCTGTGCCCCTCCCCTGCTCACACTCCGTCTCTCTCTGTCTCTCAAAACTAAATAAACATTAAAAAAATAAAAATGCCACCCATCTTGCCAAGACAAGTACAAAGGTCACCTCTTCCAGGAAGCCTTCGCCAGTGTCCCATCATTACCGCCTTTGGGCCACACAGTGCCACGGGCCTCTCCAGAGACGGTTTACAGTGCTACCCTCCTTCTGCAACATCCACTTCCACTCTGGTAACAGCTCCTTGTTCCTGTGGGGAACCAGCCCTCCAGGGGTGGGCCCAGGACCACTGTCCAGTGAGGAATGGGCATGGAACTTGATCGAAGTGGCCCAATGAGATTCAGTTCTGGGACTTTCGTTGGAACTATGTGGGAACAAGATGCGTGCCATCTCGGCCACTCTGGTAGTCAGCCTCCAAACGAGGCCGACTCAGTGTTCATGCCCCTCCCGTACTACCTTCAGAAGCAACAAAATAGTGTAGAAATCACAACGCGTGACTTCTGAGGTCATGAAAGACACAGTGGCTTCCACCCTGGCCCCCTCTTGGCTCACTGGCTCTGGGGCAAGCCAGACACCATGTTGTGAGGACGCTCAAGCAGCTCTGTGGCAGGGAACTGAGGCCCCTCCCTCCAGCCAGCCCCACACCACCAGCCCTGTGGCTGAGCCACCTTGGAAGCAGAGCCTCCAGCTCCGGTCACAGGTAGAATGACTCCCTGTGGCCACAGCGGGCCTGCCTGCTCGGGAGCGACCAAGTATCACCTCTTCTCTCCCATGAGACGCACCTCTCCCCAGCACCAGGCACTCCAGGTTACAAGTGGGGCTGAGTTTGGCCCCTCAGGGACATTTCTGCCCTCAGGGACATTTCTGCCTAATTGATCCGCACTCAGATTCTCCCAACAAGAGCATAGAGCAGAAACCCAGCACCCCCTCTGTGGCACCAGCAGGGCGTATGTCCCCTTTTCGCCCACCTGCCTGCGAAGACAGAGCAGGCTGGCTTAGCACTGGGAAGGCCCGTCTACTGGCCCCAGTTCTTCCAGGCTCTTGGGCAGGAGGGCTGTGGTGTGATACCCATGGACGGTGCCTCGCTGAAGCAGACACAGCCCTGTGGACCCATTACTCACCCTACTCCCAGAATCATCTTTCACACTCGGCGGGGCCAGGGGTGAGGGGGGGTGCATTCCAAAGCATCAACTCACCTCCAGCCCCTCTGCCTTCATCTCTTCCTGGCTGTGGGCTCAGGGATGTGCTGGGATCCCTTTCTTTCCCAGGCTGGGAACATAGGGACACGCTCTGCTCACTCCTTCACTCAACAGGCAGGAAACTGGGTTTCCAGGGGAGATGGGGCTGGCTGAAGTCATGCAACTGGTTACAAGTTACAGGATGTAACCGGTGGTCCTGAGGGGCGACTTGGGGTGAGCTTCAAAGCCACTCCAAATAAACACATGTGCTAAGTAAAGAGCACCTTAGCTATTAAACTCAGCTCCTCTCAGCCACTGTCCTTCCTTGTGCAGAAATCTGCCGCCTGTCACAGGGCCCATGCCAGGACAAGGAGAGATGAACAACACTACATCATGTTGGTGGCACAGCCTACCAGAGCCCAGGGGGCTGGCTCCCACGACCCCGACGGCCCCAGCCCCTGCCAGACCCAGGTGACGGGGCTTTGGAGAAGGAAAGGGGCAGCCAGGGTCACAGTGCGTTGAGCAACAGCAGAGAATCCTCAAAGAACAGATGTGAAAGCTACCGCCCTGCCAACCAAAAGTCCTTATTTCCTTTGAAAAACTTGGCAGCTGGGCCTCGCCAGCAGCCGCCTGTCCTCCCCCACGCCCGGCTTTGCTGTGAACTGCTAAGGGGCAGGGAGGAAGGCCATGCTCCCCGCCACAGTCCCCGGGAAGGGGGTCACCACCGTGATGCCGCAGCGGGAAAACACCAGCCCACGGACCTGCACGTCGGGTGCCATCTCTCATTTAACAACACACAGACGTGCATATAGTTGTTTGCACAAAAGAAAATCTAGAAGGATGTACGGAAATCTTGGGCGTTATCACCAAGTGACAGAACTTAGCAGTTTTATTTTCGGATCTGTCTTATTTATGACTTTTTTCCAATTTTCTCTAAAGAAAAGAAACTACCCATGTTATTAAAAGGTACCAGGTAAAACCACTATGAAGAAAAAAAAATAGGAATAAAAAAATATATAACAACATCCCGAGCTGGAAGTACTACCCCAACGCCAGACTCAGCCCCACTTGTAACCAGGTGGAAAACGGAAAGGTTTATAATTTAAAATGCTACTACCTTAAAGCCACGGGGCATCATTGGCTGCCAGCATCACAAAGGAGATGCAAACCTCCCAGCAGAAGTCTGCAACCCTGCCTCTGTCTCCAGCATACTCTTGTGCAAACCGAAACTGAATTAGATCAAGCCTCCAGATCCAACTACATATTTCCAGGAGGTTCACAGGAAGAAGGAACGTGTTACACATGATAGAGGCTCTACTGTAGGAAAAGGGACCCAGCTTCTGCTTCAATAAATAGATAGATAGATAGATAGATAGATAGATAGACAAATAATAAAAAATAAAAAAAATCAACATGGCACCTAGGAGAGAATGAATGAGTATCATCCTACAGAGGAAAGAAGACTTGAGAACAATACCATGCAATGTCATTATATAGACTTTATTTGGACTCAAATTTTTATTTTTTTATTTTTATTTTTTTATTTTTTGGACTCAAATCTCTAAAAACTAAAATACAGGGGCACCTGGGTGGCTCGGTCGGTTAAGCGTCTGACTTCAACTCAGGTCATGATCTCACGGTTCATGGGTTCGAGCCCCACATCAGGCTCCATGCTGACCACTCGGAGCCTGGAGCCTGCTTCGGATTCTGTATCTCCCTCTCTCTCTGCCCCTCCCCTGCTCATGCTCTCTCTCTCTCTCTCTCAAAAATGAATAAACATTAAGAAATTAAAAAAAAATAAAATATATATTTGATGTGTATAGAACAATTGGAAATTTGAACTTTGAATGGACACTTACAATCTTAAGAGACTATTGCTAGGTTTTAGGGGTGGTAATAATACTGGGGGGGGGGCTAGTCCTTATCTTGTAGTAATATATATGACAACTTTAAATTTTCTTTGGTGTTTGTTTATTTATTAATTTGGGGAGAGAGAGAACATGAGCAGGGGAGCAGCAGAGAGAGAGGGAGAGAAAGACAGAATCCCAAGCAGGCTCCACAAGGTCAGCACAGAGCCCAAAGTGGGGATCTCACCAACCGTGAGATCATAACCTGAGCCAAAATCAAGAGTCAGATATTCAACCAACTGAGCCACCCAGGCGCCCCTATATACACTACAATTTGTACAGAGTAAGTGATAGGTCTGGAGGGGACAGCAAGTGGGAGCAGGGATGACTCCAGGCTGGCCAAGAGCTGGAAAGGGTGGCAGCTAGCGGATGGGTATGTGGGGGTTGTCACGCTATTCTGTCTTCCCCTGTAGACATGTAATTTTTCCACAGTGAAATGCTGAAACAGCTCTGGCACCTGTCGTCTCATTTGAGTGTCAGCAGTGAAGGGGTCCACTCACGAGCGGGGCGGGGCGGGGGGGGGGGGGTCGTCTCAGAACTAGAACCTAGTGACAAAACCAGACTCACGCCTGCTCCCTGCTAGAAGGGGGATGGGGCTGGGCGGAGACAGCTCCCCACCCCGCAAACCACCAAACCAGGGTGAGCTTCCAACCTGAACCCCAGACCGCTCTGCAGGAAGCAGGGGTGGCTGCAGGGTCCCAGGCTCCAACAGTCACCACCAGCACCGGGCACAGGCACACGGCCTCCTTGGCCTCCGCCTCCGCTCACCTCCCCCACGGGAGCTTAAAGGCTTCCAGTACCAGCCAGCGACAATTAACCCCTCTCCCCGCAAAGCCCCTCCCCGTCTCATCCTCTGACCACAAAGCAGTTTCCAGGGGGCGGAGCGCCCTCCACGCCCCCAGACGCCGCCTTCCGCAAACCTGCATCCTGTCTGCAAAGCCGCCCGGGCCTCATTTTACCCTCCGGGAGAGAATCCCCCCCCTTGTGCGTACACACCTCGCTGCCGGCTCTTCAGGGGACCGCTCCTACTGCAAAGCTATCAGGCACAACCTCGATGTCCAGCCACAGGGCACAGAGAAAATCCACCAGGGCGGCTCGTGTAGCAGATGCTGGGCCGGCCTGAGGGGTCTGAGAAGCCCAGCGATGGCACTCACAAAGCGTGGGGGCGCGTTAGACACACCGAACTTTCCTTAGAGGACAGTGAAGAAACTTGTCATGAGCAGTTTGTTTTCTTGTCCTTTGTTTAAAAAAAAAGAAAAAGTCCTCTGGAAGGACATATGCTGGTACGTTAATGGGTTACTTCAAAGAGTACAGATTCTAGTTTTTGTCCTCACTTTATTGCTTAAGTTTTCTGATCTTTCAATAATAAATGTGAATTATTTCTGTAATTAACATAAAAAATTAAAGCCACTTAAGATGCCAGCTGATTTTGTCCTCCTCCTGGGAACACAGCACAGAGCCTTGAGCTGAGGAGGGAGAGGCTGAATGGCTATGGGCCATCTGAAGGTCATATTGCCTTGCTAAGCCTCAGTTTCCCCATCTGTTGGGGAAACTCACCAAGTGAGCTCCTCCCACCATCCGCATGGGGCCTGCTCCCTCCTCTGTGAGATGGGGACTCTAAGGCATACATACCTACAAGGTCATGTGGACAATGCCTGCCCAGCCTTGCCCTCCTGCAGTCCCTGTGGACAGGCTTGCCCATTTCTGACCTTCGTGTATGCCTTCTCCTCCTGGGCACCTACTGACCCGCACCCAGGCTGGTGGGGAACCAGGGGCTTTGGAGGCTGGACACTGGGGTAAACAGTATTCACAGCCACATATGCAGAAATCCACCCTGCTCAAGGCTGACATGCTGGCCCCTTGAATCCTTCTGATCACCCTCCAGAAAGGTGGTAAAACCCCATTTTATGGAGGAAGAACTAGGGGTCCGGGGGGATAAATGACTACCCACCTACACACACCAAGCCGAGATGAAGACTGCAGGCTGGGAACCCTTCAGTGAGTTCCTCCAGCACTCAAGTCATGGGGCGGGGGGAGAGGGGTGGTGGGGTGGGGGTGTCAGCCAACCATTCCATGCATCCCTTTGGAAAAGCCAGGCACACTGCTTAGGGCTACAGGTAGGATTGAGGGAGGCCCGAGCTATGACAGGGCATAGCAGGCTGAAGCCACAAAGCCTCAGGCTCCTCTCCCTCCTCCCTGGCAACCCACAGTGCCGCCCCCACCCCCCCCCCCACACACACACATACACACAGTGGTTACTTGAGTATGGGCCCTGTAGCACCCACTGGATGGAGAAGGGTGTGGCAGGATGCTCTGGCCACTATGCCGGAGGGGACCCCAGCCTTGGGCACGACAGGACGGCAAACTCAGAACCCCAGAGGCCAGACAGGATATCACAAGTGAGACTGGCTGGCCTCGTGGGAACGTAGGCAGTGCTACAGGCCCTGTGAATTGGCAAACGAGACTAGAAATCTGCGTTTTTGTGTAGAATCCCATAATTACGGATTCTGGCAACGAATCCAAACTAATTTGTACACAGTTCCCCTATCAGCGCTCTGGACTCACTGCTGTGTGACCCGCAGCAAACCACTTAACCTCCCTGGACTTCAACTGTGTCATCTATAGCGTGGAAAAATCACACAGGTTACTGTGACAATAAGATACACTTTGCCCATACTAATGACAATAAAAGGCAACAGTGACAATAACAGCTAATGTGTCCTGAGTGCCAGGCACCATTCTAAGTAACGTGAATCAATCTCATTTCACTCTGACCATTAGATAGGCATTTTTTTTTATTTTTTTTTAACGTTTATTTATTTTTGAGACAGAGAGAGACAGAGCATGAACGGGGGAGGAGCAGAGAGAGAGGGAGACACACAGAATCTGAAACAGGCTCCAGGCTCTGAGCTGTCAGCACAGAGCCCAACGCGGGGCTCGAACTCACGGACCATGAGATCATGACCTGAGCCGAAGTCGGACGCTTAACCGACCGAGCCACCCAGGCGCCCCGATAGGCATTTTTTTTAACTCTGTATTTTGAAATAAGTACTACTTTCAGAAAAGTTATAAGAAAGGCACAAGGAGTTCCCCTACACTTTTTTTTTTTTTTTTTTTGCAGTTTTGCCTATTTCTGTCATTTTGTCTCACTTTATTATCTGTCTGTATAGGTGTTTCTCATCAATATTTGAACTGTGTCCCTCTACCACTAAATACTTCAGTGCATATTTCCTAACAACAAGGACCCATATAGATAGTTACCAGGATATTTAACATTGATACAATGCTTTTTATCTATAGTTCATATTCAGTTTCATCAACTGTCCCAATAATGTCCTTTACACGATTTTTTTTTTTTTTCCAGCTTGGGTTTCACATACTGCATTGGTTGTCCTGTCTCTTTGGTCAACTTTAATCTGGAACAGCTCCTTGGCCTTCAAGATAATTGCTCTTAGTGTCCCCATTTCATAGATGAGAAACCAGCTCAGAGAAGTTGAAGCACTTGCCCAAAGTCACACAGCCAGGAAATGTGGAGCTGAGACTCAAGCCCCAGAGGTCCCCTCCAGAGGTTGCCTTCTTGTCTGACAGGCACAGGCCTTGCAAATAATAGCCTTTGTTGTTAATAGCTGAAAACAGTGGCTCCCTCTGCAAACAGCCACCTCACTCAGCAGGTGGTCATTAACTGAAGGAGTGGCCTCCTGCTGCCAGCTCTGTGCACCTGGCAATGGCCCTGGCCCAATTCCCACCACCGCACCCTGTGGCGCTCCATTTAGCCCCCTCTATAATAAGCTGGAAGACAGAGAGGGCAGTGGAAGGCTGAGGGTGGAAGGGAACCAGGGCTCCTGCCTTTCTTCTTCCCCCTCTTAAAGTGACAATTCAGGCTCAAATGTCCATGTCCAAAAGGCAGAGAAAGACAAATGTCCCAGAAACAAAGCCTGAGGTCAAAGGGGTCCCCAGGCCAGGTCCCTGACCCACCGACCCAACCCCCCCTCCCCCCACCAGCACTGAATGGAACCCCTGAGGTCAGCTGTCTAAGAGGGGGCTGATCCCACACACTCTGCTTCCTCAGTGAGGACCCTCAGGGATATGAAGTCATCAAGTGCTCTCTGGGCCCAGAGCCCCTATCCTCAATTCCAATCTAGGCCAGGCAGCAGCTTAGGAAACCACTCTCTTTGGCTCCCAAATGGATGTGGCTCAGGGCCTGGAAGCTGCCATCACCCCTAGCTCCCATCCACCTGCCAGCCACTTGCTGGCAGTCCTCTGGTCTGCCAGCCAGACCACCAACAGGTGGTCGTGAGCCACAGATACCCTCCGGACTCACAGTGGGAGAGACAACACTGCCAACAAGAAGTTCTGCAACAGACCAGCTAGGATGTGGTCTTCTGCTTGAGTTCTAGGCAGTTCTGTTAGTTCTGAGGCTAATCTGTGCTGAAATATTCAAAATCCTTCCCATTGGACACCCTATTAAATTTGCAAGTTTATGTCTGCCCCCAGACCAGACCTGCAAACTCTGGTGAAAGTTCCAGAGGCAGCAAGAACTGCCAGAATTTCTCCAGAGCAAATGAAAAGGGAAGAACGTTTTGCCTTTCTTCCTCATTGCAGACAACTTTGAAAATACAGAAAGCATGAATGAGAAAATGATCTATCACCAGATTCCCCCAAAGATGTCCCAGTGTGGCCTCTCGCTGTCCATCCTTCTCCACTGTCCAGTGCACAGACTGGCCCGCCTGCTGTGTGAGGCTCTCCCTACAGAGGTGTTTGGGGTCAAGGTGCAACCACTTCGTCTCCCCAGTGGGCTAATGGACTTAGGAGGGCAGGTCCCCTGCCTAACTCAGCTCTTTGCCTCCTGCCCAGGCTGGCCACTTGAGGCTCCCTTACGGGAGTCAGCCATGGACCACTATAAGCCACTGTCCCTCAACACCAGTTCCTGTGTGCCCAGGTACAGAGGAAAAGAATCCAAGAGGTGGGGATCAGCAGCAAAGCCCCACAGCACCCTCAGGTAACAGGTAGGAACAGGAGGAAGGGAGAGGTGGCCAGGCAATGTGTTTTCCCCTTGGGGAGCATTTGAGACTCTTCCTGTTGGGGTGGGGACAGGCTCCTGATGTATACTCCAACAGATTTCACCAGAGCCATGCCAGAACAGGATGGAAAAACCAGGAGGCCAGGCCCTAGTCCCAGATCCAGGACTGACTTGTTACGAGACCTTTGATGACCTCAGCTTTCCCACCTATAGATGGGGCTAGTCATTCCAGCCCTAACTCACAAGATCAAACGATACAAGGGATGTTCTGGGGCCCTGTAAGCCATCTGGCCTCAGAAATCGGAGAAATCCCACCTCTCCCTGCCCTCCTCCATAAAGGGCCCAAGAGCTCAAAAGCCTGAGAACATCGAGGGCTGAGGGAAGAGAACCCAACGTGTGTGTGTAGATCCTGAACATTCAGCACTAGGGGAGGCACCTAGTATCCACCTCTGCTGCCCCCACCCCACCCCAGGCACAGCTGGCCACTTCTATGCGGCCTCCTAGCTACACCTGGGGTCTGCCCCGCACAGTCCAGGTCCACACCAGACAAGTTCTCCTCCACTATGAGGGCAGCTGCCCATGTGTCAAAGCAGGGACTGAATAACAGCCCAAAGCCCCCTCAGTCTCATGCCCTGAGACCACTGCAGTCCTGTTGGTCATTCATTCGTACCTCTGTTGAGCATCACCCCGGACCAGGTCTGAGGGTGCTTCAGTACGCTGGTCCAGATCTGGATGTTCTCTGCACAGCCCAACCACCCAGGACAGCTGTGTTCCTCATCTGAAAGGCTCCAATTCTAGTAATGGGGCCTAAACTCTCATGTCCAGCCTTGACTCAGAAAGCACATGAGTTCTTGGCCTTTGAGGGAGGGGACCCCACATAAAAACCAGAGAGAAAAGACGTCAAGCCCCACCGAAAAAGGCTCCAGCATCTGGGCCCCAACCAGGGTCAACCCACTTTCTTCAGTGAAAGGGTTAGGTTTTAGGTTTCCCCCAGTGGGGATCCAAGGCAGGGGCCAGCAGCTGCTTGCCTTGCTGGCTTTCCCATCCCCGCCCCCCATTAATTGGTGAGGGGTCCTGCTCACCCTGGGCTGTGGCTGAATTGCAACCAACCCCATGCCCGGGTCTGGACCTCACTGAGCCTTCTCCCCTTGAGGTATTTTTACTTTAAACAGCTCTAATGGTCCCCAGAGTCCTGGGCCTTGTCCAAGTCTGGGAAACCTAACCAACCAGCCCCCTCTGTACCATCAAAAGCCAACCAGCTTGCCAACAGAGGTCCGAAGGTGACGGGCCCGGGGTGGAGGGCGGGGAAGGCCCACAGCCGTGTCTCTCTGGCAGGTCTCAGTTTTGCTATCTGGAAAGTGGGGCTGGGCCCCAGCTCCTCCCAGCGGGGTCTCTGTCTGGGAAGCGTCTCCCGCCGCCCCAGCTGGGAGGGGGTAGAGGGCCCAGAGAGGGAGCATCCGAGAAGACCCACCCCAAACCTCGGGAGGAGGAGGAGGAGGAGGAGGAGGAGGAGAGCGCAGGGAGCGGGGATGACTCCGAGGCTCTGGGGGCCGCGCCGCCCGGCCTCCGGCCTCCACTCCCCCTCCCTCGGAGGCTCCGCCGGCCGACACCGCCCCCGCCCTACACCCCGCCGGGGTCTCCGCCTGGGTGGGGCCGGGCCGTCGGGCGGCGAGCAGCGCGCAGACACCCCGTGCGACACCCCCCACGACGCGGGGGCCCGGGGACGCGAACGGCGGCGCGCGCTCCCCCCACCCGGGGCCGCCGCCGCCGCCGCCGCGCCTCACCCCCCCGCTGGGGCCGGACCTCAGCCGCCGCCGCCTCGGCCTCGCTCACCTGCCGCCGCCTCTCCCGCTGGCGCTCTGGCCGCCGCCGCCGCCGCCGCCGCCTCCGCCGCCCGAGTGGCCGCGCCGGCCGCGGGCGGGATCCTGCAGCGCGGGCGGGGGCGGCGGAGCGGACGCAGGCGCCCCCAGCTGGCCGCCCGAGCCCCGAGCCCAGAGCCCCGGGCCGCGGCGGGGTCCGACGCCCGGTCCCCATTCAGGCGCCGCGGGCCACCGTCCTGCTCGATTTTCACCAGAAATGCCGAGGACGACCACCGTGGCCCCCCGCGCCCCACCCCCCGCCAGGCCCCCTCAGAACGTGAGCAGGAAACCAAACCTTTTCCAAAATTACTGTTTTCTCGAAGTCCCGCACGTGTTTGGACGCACCTGGTGCTGCTCCACCCCCAGAGGGAAACACTTTCTAGCAAACTCGTTCAACTGTTTCTGCTCCAGATCGGTCCTCCCTCCCTCCAGGAACGCCCCTTTCTAGAAGGAACTATAGACTTCGTCGGGCTAATGCACTGCTGCCAAGATGAAGGAAGCTTAGGTTGAAACTTTCTGCCTCTCTCAACTCCTGGGGGGTCCGGAGGTGGGAACCGCCCTGAGCACCGGGAGACAAAGCCGCCTAAGAAAGTAGGTATCCTCAGAAGGTAGGCGGCTAACCCCATGGTGACCCCACTCACAGCTGCCTACAACCCAGGGTGGGGCCCCAGAGTTGGCAGCAAAAACATCTGCCCTGTTTCCGAGGCACCCAGGCTGGGTGAGCAAGAAAGCGCTCCTGAGTCACAGCTGGGAGGGACAAAGGAGACCGACTGAAGGGGTAATCAAGACCAGGAGAGCGCTTAACTGACACCTTCATGAGTCCACTTGTCCAAACAGCACTTATGCCTGTTAGGGAATCCTAGGTGCCCACTTGGCTGAGAGTGGGGTCACGTGGGCAGGTGTGAGGCCCGTTTCTCGGGTCCCAACCCTAGAGGCCGTAGCCACAGTTCCACAGGAAAGATTACTGAGAATGTGCAGTTTAACAAACACGCAGGTGATCCTATGGCAAGCAGTTGGAGAAACTCTGGTCTACTAGGTGCCCCGTGATGAAATCTAGGAGCCGGGTACATTAGTGACCCTACAGGGAAGAGACACCCAGGGTCTGGTGGTTGTGCCTTGACCCTGCAGGAGGCCTAGAAGCCAGCCCAGAGGACACCTGCTTTGGAACTAGGCCGAGGAAAGGAATCGGATGGTGGGATGCTGAAAGGTGAAAATCTGATCTGCACCCCAGATGGTCCCCAGATGGTCCCCAGCTGAGACTCCTAGCTCTTAAATGCATCAAAAGCGCCCTGATTCCCTGAGCTCAGTTCCCACTGCCTCTGGGCGTCCAGAGGGTGGCACTTGGCCTTGCGGGCCGGAGCTGGGCCGCTACCCTGGCGAGGTCACTGCTGCGTGCCAAGTGCTCACAGGTGAAGATCTGAGCAGCTGGAGCTTCCCTGCGCGGGAAAATGGGAATCCCCGCTGGGGGCGAGGTGGTGGGCACACCTAATCTTCATCAGCCCGCTTCTGCACCTCGCCCCGCCCACCCTGCAGCTCCGCCCCCGAGCAGAGCCCAGGAAGTAAGTTTGCCCCAGACCTCAAGATCAGCGGGTGCCTCAGTTCCAGGCTGGTGTGACCTGCGGGCCAAGGACAAGCCTGAAGAGAGTGAAGGGTGAACCCTGGGCCCCGGGATGGACGTGCCGGGCTCGCCCTCAGGCCTCTTCCTTCTGCCTCTTCAAGCACAGTGCTGGGAGCCCTGGGCCCTTCGTGGCACATGGGGGGTGTGGGGAGCGATGCTGTGACTTCCCACCCTGTGGTGTGTGTGTCATGTTTTTGCAATTCTATGACCAACTCTCCTGACAGCAGACAGGAAAACGGAGCTGGGGAAAGCGAGTTCAACACAATGCTTGCATCAGTGCGAACCATTAACTTACCACTAATTGCTGAGCGGGCTCCACCCTCTGTTCTGCGGCCAGCTCCCAGTGCCCCCTTGCATGTTGCCCTCGGTTAGTGACTGGAAAACTGGAGCCAACGTCAGAATGGAACGGAGGCCTGGCGGAGACACACATTGCTGGGCCCCACTCGGAGTCTGATTCAGCGTGTCTGGAGTGGCTACCAAGAATTTTAATTTCCACCAAGCTCCCCAGGGGTGCCAGTGTGGCTGGCTGTCTGTCAGGCCAGCCTGGGAGGCAAGGCTCGAAGGCATTGATTTCCAAATACAGTTGGAGTCCCACTCCCAGAGGTTCTGATCCTGGGGAGGGGTCTGCAAATATGCGTTGTTTAAAAATCCAGGTGAGTTTATTTAGTGACAAGGAGGGCACTTCAAATCCTAGAGGAAAAGGAGTGACTTCTTCAGTGTGTAAGTGTCGCATGAATTGCCTACCACTTGAGGAAAAACTGTGAGTGGGACACCATCAAGTCATGATCTCACACAGTTCATGGGATTGAGCCCCACGTCGGGCTCTGTGCCAGCAGTGCGGAGCCTGCTTGGAATTGTCTCTCTCCCTCTCTCTCTGCCCCTCCCCCACTTGCGCTGTCTCTTTCTCAAAATAAATAAATAAACTTAATTAAAAAAAAAAAAAAAAGAGAGAGGGGTGCCTGGGCGGCTCAGTCAGTTGAGCGTCCGACTTCAACTCAGGTCATGATCTCACAGCTCGTGAGTTCAAGCCCCGCGTCGGGCTCTGTGCTGACAGCCCAGAGCCTGGAGCCTGCTTCGGATTCTCCCTCTCTCTCTGCCCCTAGCCCACTTGCATTCTGTCTCTCTCTCAAAAATGAATAAACATTAAAAAAAATTTTTTTAAAAACAGTATCAGCTACCAACCTCACATCATACTAAGACAACAGTAATCAACCAATCGATGAAAGATCTTTGTGTTTGAAAACAAACCTTGTGAAAAACATTTTTTAGTAATTTTGGAGCAGAGAAGTCTGCATAGGGAATCAAATCCACACTGAAGGGCTGTGGTTAAATTTCAGTGTCTCTATCCAGGTGAGGGGGTAGTCTCCAAATGTCCACATCTACTGTGTCTGTGATCTTAATTATCCACTCTGTTGGAAAACTCCAGAGCACGTTTGCCTGAAGAGTCCCTTATTAACTGGCCCAGGGGCAGTGTCCACCGTGAGAGGCCAGCTCCTGCTGCTAGAGAACCATCAGCATTCGTTGCCTGAATGAATTTCTGGGGCAGGCAACAGTTCGGGGGCCTTGTCGCACTTGTGCAGAGAGAAGACTTAAAAACCTAAAATAAATCACTGTCACAGAAGCTGTGAGTCACTTATTTCAGCAAAACCAGCCCTTCTCTTTAGCAGGCAACGGGCACTTCAGCCAAGGCGGACAGCGCACAAGGTTCCCGAGGGTGGTGCTGATCGCTTCGGTCCTGGTTCAACCTCTCGCTCATCACTACGTGGAGCAAAGCTGGCCTTCCCAGCCTGGTGGTCCTCGTTCCTCACCCCTAAGAGAGGAGGAGCTTCCTTCCATGAGGACCTGTGGACGGGCTATGCAGCTAAGGAGTTTCAGTTAGCAGGGGGTTATGTACTTCACCGTAGAAAATGAAACAACCCGAAGATAAGAATTGGAAATCGTCTCCTCCATGCCACTCCCTGAGGTAACAGATTTTTAAGGCTTGAGATAGACTCTTTCTCTACCCTTCTCCCTGGCAATCCAGTTTTAGGTTAGAACACCAGCCAGGTCAAATCATTATGGCATACACCTTGAACTTACACAGTGCTGTATGTCCATTATAACTCCATAAAACTGGAAAAAATGCAAATTGGCCAGAAAAGATGGTGGATTGAACCCATCATCTACATTTACTGTTTCCTTAAGCCCACTAGAATGGGTGTTAGGGTTCTAGCGCCCCTAAGAACGGAGGAAATGAGAAGAAACAGCAGTATGACCGTGAAAGGAGGAAAGCGAGTGGATCGGTAATACTGCCTTGGGAGACACAAGACACACAGCCCTAAACCTGCAGCTGGGAAAACTAAGAAGCAATCCCAGTTACACTGGGGAAGCTCCAAAGGCTCAGAGACTGGAAGTGCCAGCTATCTCTGGCCACAGGGCAGAGCTAAATCAAAGTTGGGGGAGTGGAGGGGCACCTGGGTGGCTCAGTCGGTTGAGCATCTGACTCTTGATATCGACTCATCATCTCACAATTCATGGGTTTGAGCCCCCCATCAGGCTCTGCACTGACAGTGCAGAGACTGCTTCGGATTCTCTCTCTCTCTGCCCCTCCCTCTCTCAGGCTCTTTCTCTCTCTAAAATAAATTAATTAGGGCATCTGGGTAGCTCAGTTGTTAAGCATCTGACTTCAGCTCAGGTCATGATCTTATGGTTAGTGACTTCCAGCCCCACATCGGGTGAGCTCAAGCCCCGCTTCTCTCTCTCTTTCTCTCTGTGTCTCTCTCTCTCTGCCCCTTGCTCACTTGTGCCCTCTCTCTCAAAAAAAAAAAAAAAAAAAAAAAAAAAAAAAAGCCTAATTAATTAATTAATTACAGGCCAGAGGTTGAACATTTAAGGAGTGAAGAATCCCAATCTCTGGGGCACCTGGGTGGCTCAGTTGGTTAAGCGTCCGGCTTCAGCTGAGGTCATGATCTCAAAGTTTGTGGGTTCAAACCCCACGTCGGGCTCTGCGTTGATAGTGCAGAGCTTGCTTGAGATTCTCTCTCTCTCTCTCTCTCTCTGCCCCTCCCTGACCTGTGCATGCTCTCTCTCTCTCTGAAAATAGATGAATAAACTGAAAAAATAAATAAAGACAACAGAACGAAGAAGTTCACAGAGACAAGGCAGGCAGGCAAAAAACTGTATCATTAATATCTGCAGAGATTCAAAAAATGTATTGTAATCATGAAACCAAATAGGATACTGTTTTTTAACGAGGAGCATCTGAGGGCAAAAACAGAACTCACATGAAAAACATGGGAGCAGAAATTAAAAACCAACAGAAAGGTTGGAAGTTCAAGTTGAATAAAAAGTCAGAGGTGGAAAATAGGTCAGAAGAGATAAGAAGACTAGAGGCTCAGCCCAGGAGACTCACTATCTGAGTAATTGTGGAGTCCAGAGAAAACAGAAAGGAGGAAAATAAAAATAAGAATTCCAGGTTTCCCCGTCATCCAGGACATGTGGTGCCAGATGGAAAGCATCCATGCCACCAACTGCCTGGTACAATAGGCGAAAATAGACCCACCTAATTTCCGTAATAGTGACAACGCCAGAACATTGGGAACCAAAACGAAGACCCTAAAAGTTTCAAGAGAAAAAAAAAAAAAAAGGTTACAGTTCATTTTCTCATAACAACACGAGGAAGGATGAAGCAATGCTTTCAAATTCTGAAGGAAAAATGTTTTCCAAGCCAGAATTCCGTGTCCGGCAGAACTATCAGTTGAGTCTAAATGAAGAACAGACCATTTGAGGTGTCGAGTGCCTGTGCATCCTTCCCCAGGGAGCCCCTGGGACTGTGCACTAATGAGAGCTTATCAACAAAAGAGGGAGACACGGGATGCAGAGAACGGGAGCTGACCACGGGGTGTGTGAAGGGGACCAGGTGCTGGTGGAGAGAGGGCAGGGCGGTGCGTGTGCACCGGGCATGGCTGCTCAGAAGCTCCAGGCATGGAAGGGGTTGGAATCCCTGAGCACCTGAGCATTTGCAGAGGCTTAGAATAATAGTAGCATTTGGGGTGCCTGAGTAGCTCCGTTGGTTTAAGTGTCCGACTCTTGATCCCAGCTCAGATCTTGATCTCAGGGCTGTAGGTTCAAGCCCTGTGTTAGGCTCCATGCTGGGCGTGGAGCCTACTTGAAGAGAGAAGAGAAGAGAAGAGAAGAGAAGAGAAGAGAAGGGAAGGGAAGGGGGAAGGGAAGGGGGAAGGGAAGGGGGAAGGGAAGGGGGAAGGGAAGGGGGAAGGGAAGGGGGAAGGGAAGGGGGAAGGGAAGGGGGAAGGGAAGGGGGAAGGGAAGGGGGAAGGGAAGGGGGAAGGGAAGGGGGAAGGGAAGGGGGAAGGGAAGGGGGAAGGGAAGGGGGAAGGGAAGGGGAAGGGAAGGGGGAAGGGAAGGGGGAAGGGAAGGGGGAAGGGAAGGGGGAAGGGAAGGGGGAAGGGAAGGGGGAAGGGAAGGGGGAAGGGAAGGGGGAAGGGAAGGGAAGGGAAGGAAATGGCAGTGTTTAGGGTGAATTACTAAAGTACATGGAAAACTAAAACCAAAAAAAAAAAAAAAAAAAAAAACCTCGAGAAAACAAACGAAAAAAACTTGTACAGAAAAAAAAGGAATCTTTTTTAAGTATACAGCTTAATTGATAAGAGCAGCATCTACACAGTCACAATAATGTAAACACTGAATATCGTGCTAAACAAAATCCAACGTAATTATTTCGGGAGGCTGGGGCACGAAAGGAGTTTGGGGGTGGTAAGAAGTCAAATCATAATTTCTTTTTTATGTTTATTTTTGAAAGCTAGAGCACGGGCGAGCAGAGGGGCAGGGTGGGGGGTGGGCAGAGGATCTGAAGCAGGCTCAGTGCTGACAGCAGAGAGCCCAATGCAGGGCCAGAACCCAATAAATGTGAGATCATGACCTGAGCTGAAGTCGGGCTCATAACTGACTGAGCCAACCAGGTGCCCCAAAACATAATTTTTAAATTTTATTTCTGAGTAATCTCTACACCCAACGTGAGGCTTGAACTCACAACCCTGGGACTAAGACACACATGCTCCACCGACTTAGCCAGCCAGGTGCCCCGAAACATAATTTCAATAACTGAAAAGCAAGAAGTGGCATTAGAGGTATATCATTTAGAGACATCGAGGTAAACACTCCACCCGCCCCAAACCACCGAAAGTTGGAAGTGGCTGCCTCAGGACAGGGAAAAAGCAGAGGGAAGGAAGGGATGGCAAACAGACTTGTAGAACCATTTGACTTGATGACAAAACTGCTGTCCTGCCCCATCCACCTGCTCTTCACCAAGTCCCCACGCCCCTCAGCCCAGCCCTGCCTGCCAGCCTTACACACACCTGTCTCCACAGGCTGCTCCTGTGTGACTTTCCCCTTACCTTCTGTGTTCCGGTGGCGATGTCTTGCCTATTTATGTGAAAGCACCGTTGTCTTGAATTGGATTTTAAAAACCAAAGACGCATGATGTAATGTACCTTACAACTATTTTGAGTCCTTGTGCAAAGCCACATTCCTGAAGATACCTGCCAGGTGATTTAAGTACAGAAATGGTTTGCATTTTTGCACGGGTGAGCAACAGCTCTTTTGAAAATTGATACACCACTTAAACAGGTCATTTGATACGTTTAACCCTCTCCTGTTTCGTGTGAATAATGTTGGCATTAAACCTTGACACGTTTCTAACGGGTTTCTCTTCAACCCTGTAATCCCATATTTTCACATAGGAGTCAGTTACTCGCTTTAGAAACATACACACATAGACACAAGTTTATGCCATTTCCTAGATGGATTGTATCATGGATTAGTTTGTTTGGGTTTTTAAATGGCTTCTTAGACAAGCAAAAAGTATAAAACGTTTTTTAAAGGTGAAGAATGTTCCCATTTAAAAGTTTTTGCATTCTTAAACTGACCTAACCTGGTAAATGTAGAACGTCTCACAACAGGCTTTTCTGAACACTAATGAATAGAAATCACAGCAGAAATTCTACAAACACATAATGAGAGCCTAAGAAAATGATTTCAAGGAAAATCTCTCCTAAAAAAAACACCACTCTGTTCCTAAGGATTAGGGAGATCACTGTCTGGAATTTCCCACAGCCACCTTCCATCCTCTTTTTCCAACAAAATTTTCCAGCAGATTTCCCAAACAAAATTCAAGGCAGCTCTCTGCCTCCTCTGACCCAAATAACTGGCTCCTTCTTCTCGCCAGAGTCCGCTCTCTTTGCTCACCATACGAGTCATTCTACTTTAAGACAGATAACTTCTCTTTAGAGACTTTCAGTTGCTGCTTGCCGTTGTTAAAGGACCTAAAACCTAAAATATCAAGTTTTGGGGGGCAGATGGTGGAGAATGGTCAATAACTGGTTTTTCAACATCACTTTTGTCAACGGCAACATTTTCTAAAAAATTTCACATGACCACATTGTGTTTACATTTCAATCTTAGCAAAAGTACCAAAGATGAAACACTTCTCAAAGCAACTCATGAAAAGTCACCTAAAAGAAGAGAAAACGGGGGGAATTTTTGTTTTTTCCTCAGAAAGCTCAGTTCAGAAGTAAAGTGCCATCAAATAGCAATACTTTAATAAAACTCCTATTCAAGATAAGCTCAAGTACTGGATATTTCATAAATCTATCAGTTTAGAAGGGCTCTGGGGTATCTGACATGTTAATGTACTAAAGCTACCTGCAAACAAAAGTCAGCATCATAAAAGGAATGAAATAGACCTCTATCTGTGTAGACAGGGAAAGAGCTCTCTGGAGGGTAGGGGGATTACAGAATACCACAGTATGTTACCACTTATGCAAAAGGGGAAGAGACTCCCTGACATGTATGTGCAGATAGGTTTATGTATGTAAATACATTTTAAAAAATCTAGGCAGCCACATCCGCAAATATTAAAACGGTAATGGGGCGCCTGGGTGGCCCAGTCATTTGAGTGTCTTGACTCTTGATTTCAGCTCAAGTCATGAGCCCAGGGGCATGGGAGTGAGCCCCGTGTTGGGCTTTGTGCTGAGTGTGGAGCCTGCTCGGGACTCTCTCGCCCTCTAAAAATAAAAATAAATAAATAGAGCAGGTAGCTCCAGGGAGCTAGGTGGGATTAGAGGGTGAAGGGTAACCAGATCCTTACATTTAGATATTTACATATTATTTACATTTCTTCACAATGGAGCATTCACACCTTAGTTGAGAAATTAAGTAAATGCACTGTGTCTAGGTAGATGGACAAAGTCGTCCTGTATATTCAGTTCATTCTCTAATTTACCATTTGAGCAACTTCTGGGATGCTAACAAGATATTTTGATTATACTCTTAAAAAAAAAAAAGGACATTTCCAGTACATGTGCAAGAAGAGACCAGGCTGGGGAGGGGGGCGGGAGAGCTGGCTTTACCAGCCAGTTGTCTAGACTGCTGAGCTACTCTTCACTCTAAGTCAGCTTGTGATGATCTGGAAGCAAACTATCCAGGATTTTCTTCACCACCACTCAGCTGGGTTCCAGGCAACCACCGTCAGTCCAAGTCCTAGGGCTGACGCTCCCCCCTTGGGAAAACACGCTCTGGTTACACTTGGTTATTAACCCCACTTCTTTCTCTGTTCTTTGGAGAACCAAACATTTTCATTATTCTATTTTTAGTCTGTGTAACTCGTGGCTCCACAAAACCTACCGTTAAAGTATCTCAACTTCTTAGTACAGCAAGCATAACCCCTTGCATCAAAGCAAAGGATACAAATGGGGCGGTATTTGGGAGCAAGCAGACTGTGGGGAGTTGGCTTCAGTCTTGCAGTGGCTGTGGAGACCCGTGCAGGAGAGAAAACAGCATCTTAAAGCATCTCCCACTCCATGACTGGCATTACAAAGGCTGGAAGCCCACAGAAATGCTATCTATGTACAGAAGAACCTCTCATTGGTCTAAACAGGGCCGTCTTTAGAATTACAAGATAATTTTTTTAATAGCCATTCAAGTCTTACATAAAGGCTCATACCAGAGGTTTTGAAGATAAATGAAAGCACAAAGCCTTTATTGAATTGCAGATTATGAATAATAAGCCCAATGGTAAGCACTGGGGGCAGATGTGCATAGAAATGCAATTTATAAAATTTTCGAGGCAAACAATTGATGTCTTTGAAGAAATCGTCGTGAGCTTTAAAAAAAAAAAAAAAAAAAAAAAGCAAAAAGCGAGCTTCCAGGTGTGCAATTCATAGTATTGGTAACTGGTGCCCAGCGATAATGACCTCAGGAAATGTCGAGATTTCATAAACCATTTGTATCAAATCTCTTTTTCTGGTAAATTCCTTAGTGCCTCTGCAGCGGTAACTAGACAAGAGTGGAAAGCTTTCAAGATGACTCAAACCTCCAGCACCTCACAGGAGTCCACATTTCTTAACACAGAAGGCAATGCTGATCAAGGGAGGAAATAAACGAAAAGGTTATTAAAAACAAACACTGGCGGGCCAAACTTCTAAATATATACATCTATGTATATTTCACTAAAAGATGTTTATCTCCATAGCCCTTCACGTTTTATATCCAGAAACTATACTTTCACCACACTGTGCGATAAGACAGTGCTTTTTAGTGGTGAGTGCAGTGAACACTTTGATACTCTTGTAATAAGTCTTTGGAATATTTTAGGATTATAGGACTTTCAAGAGACTCTTTTTTAAAAAGTGACTCCTTAAAATTTAAATATGGAAAAACCAGAGCAGGAGCTTCCATTTTGGAGATTTCAGTTTAGGGACAAAGAGACAGGTTATGACAGACTGCAACCAAATATAAAAGGTAATCACAAAATGATTTAGGCAACAGCCACGAACTGCACAGAACCCAAGTTGAAAGGGGAGATAAATTTCAACTCAAAGAATCTGGCTGATAACCAATAAATAATTTCATTCTCTTTGGAAGGTACAGGTCACTAATCCATGAGAGACAGCTTCACCAAGTCACTGGCTTCGGCAGTTTCTCCTAGGCCTCTGTCTCCCCTCCCCACCCACCACATGATTCTGGTAATGCCCAGCTTGTGAGACTTCACAAGCTCTCATTATTACAGCATCTTGAAGGTAAAACAACACTCCTAACAAATTTATCCAGACTGTTTTCTTAGCGGAGACCTGGCCTGTAATCAGGCCACATGGAAACTGCTGCTTTGACCAGGAGTCAAGGCCGTGTAGAATCACGGAGACTTATGTTAGAATGCAAAAATAAAGAAAATACCAACAAACACTTTCGCTGAAAATACACAAATTAAGAGACTGTCTGTTATTGTCTGTTCTTAGCGATACGGCTAACATTTCTCTCAGCAAATCCTGGAGATTCCTCAAGTTCATAACCACCAAAGGGGATGTGCTATCTCCATCTGTCTGGTTCAGTCTCTTCTACGGTGTTCCCTCCTTCTGGCTAGTAGACTGTGGACTAGGTTACACTTAATAGGGCATACACTTAAGTAGAAAATGTAAAGGCCAAATACTTAAAATCAAAACCCTGCCTAAGAGTAAAACAAACATTAGCAGTGTATTAACTGAAAAACTGCCCTTAAGTAAATATTTAATTCTGGATGTCAAATACATCCGCAGAGTTTATATAAAGCAATTCTTCTGCTTAATTCTGTCAACATTCAATTTATACAGATATTTAGGTCATTATCTTTGATGGAAAAAAAAAAAAAAAGGTGCTCAAGGCATAAAGTTAAAACAGCTCACAAGAAGACGGTAAAGAACAAGGCTTCTGGGTCACATCAAGTTTCCGAGCCACGCAAGTAACTTCCACGGTCAACTCGGACTAGTTTCTCAGTTATGTTAAATATCAAGTAGCGTATTAAAATTTGTTCTTTTAATGTTCATTCCGCCCATAAATATTTTGATAAAATAGAGTCTTGAGGTTCAGAAGCTGAGGCAAGATACAGACATCACTTCCAAGAACTGCTTTTACACATCTTTGTTCCCACTGTGATGCTGCACCATTCTCTAAATACGTCACTAGATGAATTAGGTCACTGATGAAAATTAGGATAAAGAGTAACTATTAAATATAACTTCCTACTCAATTAAGTTCAATAGAGCCATTTATGGAATATTTTCCTCACAAAATACTTGATGAGAATGTTACTCTCCACTAACCGAAGTCAGTTAAATGAGCTCAGAGAGCAAGAACTGATGGGTAAGAATAAACTCTTCTAATCATTAATTTAACATTTCAATATTTATCACAGGAAAATTAGGAATGTCTTTTTTTTTATATGTTACCACTTAGTTCTTGAAAAGTTAATTGAGAAGCAACCAATCTCCTATCAACATTCCTAGTCAGTGACTGAAACACTAAGAGATCAACAGCATGTAATAATCAAAGGAACTGATCAGTTTTGAACTGTACATCCACATTAAAATAAAATTGAAATGTAACTATGAACAAAAAAAAAATCAACAAAACTTATCAATAATACCCAATAATGGTGATTTCTAGGGACTTCTACAGAGCAACCTTGATAACTACATCCTAGTCAGTGGGGACGTCTTTGCAATGAACACATTGCAGTAAGAGGGCCCTGCAGCTCACCGTGGCCATCCGCTCTCCTGGCAGGCCTACAGCTCTGGAAACCCCAAACACGAGTCCATAGGTTAAGACAAACACAACTCACACTAACCATGACACAGGGGAGGGAACGAGAAAACACATGGAGGTACGAGACTTCAGAGGAGAAAGACTATTAGTAACGCTCTCCCTCGCATGCATGTTTTTACCCTGTGAAGACTTTACCCAGGAATATCTGGAGCCAGAGCAAATAATCCAAGTATTAATGACAGGCTCAAAATGCAAGTAAAAGTAAAACACACTCAAAATAGGACAAAAAAAAAAAAAAAAAAAAAAAAAAAAAAAAAGGCTGTTGAAGCCTGGAGGGCAACTGTATGTAAAACCAGTAGATCCTGAGAGCAAAGCTAGATTTGAAAACCACATGCAACATCTCCAAACAAGACAAAGACGCTAAAAACCAGGCTCCTTCCCGGACACCTCAAAACTGCAGGAAAAAATGCATTTACCTTTGTCATCAAAACATAACCATTCAGGTTTTATGCTGACGTGTCTATGACCCATCAACACTTCTGAAAACCAGTACTGAAATGTTTATCAGAACTTTTCAAGGAGCTCCAACACCGACCAGGCACACATACATGACTCCCCGAGAAATGTCACCACAGTGAGGCAGAATTGGTGAAATCCCACTCTACAAGTACGAGCAAAGGAAGGTTATGACTCATGAGTATGGATGGACTGTAATATTTAAATGAAACATTTCTGATATACTCACAAAATCTTCATAGAAAGTATTAAAACTCAAAAGAGAAAAAAAGACAGGAGTCAAATACAGAGATGAAATGTACAAAACAAATGAGCAGGCAAACTAAAAGTTCTTGAAAGTATTTTACTTCAGATTGAAAAATGAACAGCTTCCACACTGTTCATTGCAAGATACACAGTATTCACGAATACAATGCTGGTCATTTGAGGATATGTACACACCTCAATTTCTCCTTCATGCTTTTTCTTTTAGAAAGATACTGTTTACCAAAAAGAAACTTCAGCAGTACAGGAAAAACTATTTTCCCAATAAATTTACGAAAACCTAAGATTCCCAATGGAATCAAGATTATCTTCCCGCTACCACCACCTTAATATAATCACATGCTTATTGGAACGCTAATATCTGCACCCTAAGAGTACATTTACTTTCAACAATGAGGGTGATTCTTAAAACAAAACAAAACAAAACAAAACAAAACTTCAGTGTGGTAAATGTAACAATGGATCTCTGCAAGTATTAAGTGTCTGAAATAGGCAGCTAATACTGGATTTAATATCATTTTATAAATAATTGTTCCCTTAGCAGTAAACATAAGTCTACACATTCACAATAGTCCTAGAAAATAAATACTGTGATTAAGCACAATATGTTATGACAAACTAGTTTCAAAACACAAAAGCTCAACATCTTGATAAAAATTCTGATCAGAATAAAATGTGACTCTAAAATTTAAAACATTGTCAAAATAACATCACATTTAAAATTTTCCACGATTTACACAAGTATCATGAGTTTCCAGTTGGGGAACACATTTTCCCATTGTGAATTAAAATACGAACATATTGAAAACTGTCAATTTCAGTGATAACATCAGTTTTGGTCTTACTTTAGCATTATTTTCTTTATAAAAAGTTGCACTAAGTGTCCATTAATGGTCTGATTGGTCTTCAGTATTTCATAAATGTATATAAAAGAAATTCCTAAAAGCCAATAGTACTTTATATGTATATATATAAAAGAATCTCATTTCCCAAATGGCTGTAATTAACAGAGCCACATACACTGATGCTAAACACAAGAGCCTTCACATTGAAAGAGAGCATTTTCAGAAATGTCACTTACATCCTATTATATTCAACATTCCCGAGTTTCAGACTCAACATGTGATGGGTAACAGAATTATACATCTCATTTGCGCTCAAAGCTGACCACAACCAAAATTTACAGTATGATTGAAACAAGCCAATGTTTTAAAAAGTTTTAATTAAAGATAACAATTCCATGGAAGGAGAGGATAAAGAATGGGATGACAAGAAGTATTTGGTCTTAATAAGGCAATACAAAATAGATCCATTATCAAAGACCATTTAATTTTTAAAGATCAACAATACCAAAAGCATAAAGTGGAGTATAAGAAAATAGTTTTTTATAAGTATGATTTAATTAAAGCTGTTTACAGTTATTCTCTCCCACAGTAGTTAAGCATGGATTTAGAAAAGAAGAAGAGACGAGAGAACCAAGCACACGCTGCACACAGGGTTGGGAGCCAGCATGCAAAGTCTGTGGGACTCGGGGTTTCACCGCAACAGGAATGGGACCAGACGCGGGCGGCCTTTTTTTTTTTTTTTTTTCCCCTAATAGGAAGAAAAACAAAACAAAACAAGACTGCAAAGGAAACAAACACAAAGTCATGTAATTGCCCATTGCCCAAGACGACAGCACTATAGAAAACAGTTGCAAGTTAATTCTTAGAGATGACTAGAGCTTTTCAGTGTTTACACAAAAGTACATAGTACGTTTTTTTCTTTTTTTCTTTCTTTCTTTTTTTTCTTTTTTCTTTTCTTTTTTTCTTTTTTTTTTCTTTTTTTTTTACAAAATAAAACGTCATTTGCCACCATAAACCTTTTCTTTAGAGGAAAAATTTTTGCAGCAGGTCACAAGGGTTCTAGAGTAAGTCATTTCAATGCTGAGGAAAACAAATTGAGTAATAGAACTAATCACTTCCCTATATATGGATGTTAAGATGACAATTCAGATTATTTTTGAAACTAATCCTGAGAAAAATCTGTTTACAATTTAAACAGTAATGTTATGTAAAAAGTATTAACAAATCCACTATTACAAATATCAATTTCCTATATGGTCATCTATATATACACACAATAAAATGGTAAATATATGCAAAAATATTAAAAAAAAAAAAAAAAGAAAACATGCACAGATCACTTTCCCCTTTGGAATCTGGACTTCCTATAAGATACTTTTGTTTTCTTTCCCCACCCCATCCTCTGAAATTGGTTTTTGTTCCTATCACCCTACCCACACTGAATATTATTCCCTATAACTCTGCATAAAGCCAATGAGAAATATATTTATTTTACATTCAAGCTTTAAATCTTAAAATGACCCTGTTGTAGCATATGACTTATCAAATGAGCAGCCTTTTTTTTTTCCCCCTTTTTTGCTTGCTTTTTGTTTTTGCAGTTGTCAGTCTTCATGATCCATTCCGTGGCGAGCTGGGAAAAAACGCAGTTGCTAAATCAAAGTCTGAACAGTGTAAGGCTCCCGAGCGCCAGGAGTCCCTATCCAACTGTCCTGAGCATGAGACCATTGCACACAGAAGACAGTCCATCGCACAACGCCGACTATCTACAAAGGTCTGAGAGGGGAGCATCCCTCTTGTGTTTCCTCTTTTTGCCATGGTAATACTGATTATTTGATTTGCCTTGATGCTGTTTGTTTGTCATCAAGGAACCATGGCTTGTTTGAGTTGTACCTTGGAAGCCTTTGCTGGAAGAACGAAAGAGCCTTGCTGATCCATGCTGCAGAGAAAGAAAGCGGTCAAAGAGACATCAGTATTGTGAATTCAGCGGAGCACTCACTAAGACCTGACTCAGGGAGCTTTCAAATGAGGAATATGCCAAGTTACCCTGCAGGCAAAAAACGATACTTCAGGGATTCACTCTCCTGAGCTCTAAAACTTTTGTTTCTTTTTTTTAATGGAAACACTGGAAAACACAGACCATTGCCTTCTTTGCCTTGCCCTCTTCCCTCTTCAGAGTACATGGAATGTGAAACTTTTCTCAAGGAACCTATCCATCAATATACCACATAATAAACAGCATTACCGAAGAAGCTCTTAGACACAAAGGTGTGCTGCCAGGTCAGGGGTCATCACGGCCCCCTGATCACGGTCAGGTCATGGTCATCTTACATCCTGCTATCACCTGTCACTTAATTGCTGTTTCTAAATGGATGTGTGTTTGGTGCACATGACCAAGGCTGTATAGGTAAAGTGGATTCTGGGAGTCAGACATGAGGTGACCAACGTAACAGTCCATCTCTACTCCAAGAGGCCTTCCCCAGGGTCTCCACCGTACTGAGAAAGGGTGAGATGGCCTTGGGTCAGAGCCCAGTATGAAATGGCTTCTTTCCTCATTTTGATTCCTTACTCATGATTAATAAAATTTTAGACAACTACAAAACTGAAAATAGAGTATTCTCTGTGGCCTAAGTCAAAGCTGATGTTCATCGACAGCTGACCCACTATCTGATCATTTCAACACAAGGAACTAGGTACTGAATATTAAAATATAAAAAAGGTGAGGGTGCCTGGGTGGCTCAGTCGGTTGGGCGTCTGACTCCAGCTCAGGTCATGATCTCGCAGTCCATGGGTTCGAGCCCCGCGTCGGGCTCTAGGCTGACAGCTCGGAGCCTGGAGCCTGCTTCTGATTCTGTGTCTCCCTGATTCTCTGCCCCTCCCCTGCTTGCTCTCTTTCTCTCTCTCTCTCTCAAAAATAAATAAACATTAAAAAATTATTTTAATATCAAAAAGGTAAATAAACATTAAACATAAAGAAAAGAAAATATAAAAGAAGGATATATTACTCCCAGATGTGCACAACATTGCCATGAGGTCATGCAAAAGCTTATAGTGGGCTTACTTCAAGTACAACTGAATCTTTTAAAAACTCAGTGCAATTGTTTAAATGCTGAATCTGTACTAAGGTGGGGTGGCCGGGACGTCTTATGAGGACCAGTCGCTAAATGCCCACAAAGGTTTACATTACAGTGGCGTCTCATAATGATCTTCAGGACACCCTGTTACAGGAAGCATTGTGCTTTGGAACCTCTTAGAACAAAACAGGTTTGTTCTTCCAACCTAGAGTTTTCTTCAAATCCACAATGTGTATATATATTCACGCTTGAGAAATTCTAAATAGTCTGTATTGAATATGAACAATTAAAAACACACAAATTCCACACACCTGAGATTTGTTGGTGCTGTTGGAGGTGTTACTGGTCTGGGTGCTCTGCATTTTCCCAACCGCCTGGGATGATTCCAAGGACACATCCTGCGACCCTACCCGGTTCCCAGTGGACGGACGGCAGAGCAGCTGTTTCGGGGTTTTGCATGGTGTCGCATCAGAATCCTAACATAAGTCATATGAGTTATTATGTGACGTATTAGTAATTCGGATATTCATCTTTTAGACTAAATGTAGCCATTTGGGAGTTAAGGGAAGCACCTTGACAAATTGACAAAATTAACCGCTTGAGTTGTCTCCACAAATTTCCCTCCAAACATCTTAAGTGGCTTATTTTATCAGAAGATTTCTGTTCGTTGTTAAATCTATTGTCTAGACCTGACCTTGTTAATAAGCCTGGAAGGGGCTCACAGAGGTCCAAGTTTATCTGCACCTCCACTGATAGGAAATGAACCACAGTACAGTGCAAAGAGCACGGCAAAGATAAGGCCCCAGGTCCCGGACTCAACGTCTTCAACCAAATACAAAACGACTGATTCAAAAGGCTCAATTTCTGTGCGTCTGTGATAAACAATCAGTGAGTGCTCCAACCGAACACCCCGCGTGGTTAAGAACTTCCCGGAGACGATGGGCTGAGCCCCACCTGTTTCTGGGCTGCCTGGGACACAACTGTGCTACTTCTCTGCTCAGGTCTACCCTTCACCTTCACACTCATAGTCCCTAAAGCTCGCTCTTGAGGCTGTCTTTGTGTCTGCCCCACTGTGTCTGTGACCTCTAGCTCAGCTCCGTCCTCTAGAACTCTCCCCTAGGAAGGAAAAAGGCACGCAGGTAGATGGTGCATATGAGGATTCATGATTCCATTATGATCCGTGGTCATCGCCAACAACATAAAATGATGTCCCTTCCACAGTTAGATTAATCTATATGTCACAGACTTAATAAAGTCAAAATTCAAATAATGGGTAAGCCCATTTTATATCTCAAGGAAGCACACTCACAATTAACCCTGATGAGGAACAGTAACTGTAGGTATAACTGTAAGTTAGAGTCAGAAAGCAGAGGTGGGGCTGCCGAGGGATTCGGGGAGGGAGGAATGGTTAGAGGTGGCTGATGGGTTTCTTTCAGGAGCGATGGCAATATACTGGACTTAGTGGCAATGGCTGCACAACACTGAATATACTGAAAACCACTGAACTGTGTATTTTAAAATAGTGAACTTTATGTTATGTGAATTATACCTCAACTTAAAAAAATTCAATCAAGAAGTTCAAAAACATTACTGAGTGGAAGAAGCCCTACACAAAGGAGTATACATGATAATGATTCCACTTATGTGAAATTCTGGAACAGGCCAAACTAATCTGTGGTATTAGAAAATCTTAAGAGTGGTTACCTCTGGGGTGGAATTCGGGACTGACTGGAAAGCATCATGAAGGACCTCTCTGGGATGATGGTAACAGGCTGTACTTTGTTATAGTTGGGGTCACACATGTGCACACAGTGTTAACATTCACTGATGCACAATTTAGATTTCTTTGTACGTCAATTTTGTATCAAAAGAAAAAACGAACCAAATACTGAATGCTGGTCAGTGATGAGCACACTAGAGCATTTTAGGGGAAGTGTACCGATGTTTGTAGTTTACTTTGAAATGTATCAAAGGATAAGATGAATTAGTGGATAGAAGGATGGATGGATGGCTAGCTATGGGATAAGTACGTAACATGTTAATGGCAGAGTCTAATGGCGATGTATACGGATGTTCCCTAAAATTCTCTCACTTTTGCTGTATGCTTCAAAATTTTAATCCAATGTTGGGGACATGTACAATCAATAAAGTTATTAAAATTTCCCAGTAATAAATAAGAAAAGGAATTAAGTTTAGCCCTCTAGACAGCTATCCCCCCAACAGAACTCCTAAGCATAGGTTCAGAAAAGCCACGTCCTCATACTTACGACATCACTAGAGCTGGACTGTGTGGCAGAAGAGGAAGACACTGGACCTGATGAAGAGTTTGAAGAGTGTTTACTAAGAGATTCCGAAGTTTTACTTCTACATTTTCCAAGGGCTTCATTTTCTTCAGATAGATTATTATTACATTTATCTAACTGCTGAGTATCTACTATCAAGGTAACACCATTTCCTGAAAGAGTGGCAAAAGATTGGAAAACGTTTCTTCCCATTAAACACACACAACACAGAAGAGCCACTAATGCTCGGTCAATCAATCAATGAAAAACTCTTACCATTGCATGAAGGCTCAGGCCTATTCTGCAAGCCCCACTGTTTTGATATCCAATCTCTGTACGTGGCAACTTCGTCCGTTACTCTAATTATTCTACCTAATATGCTGCATGCGTTTAAAGAAAAAAGAGAGTACGTTAATTCGGAGATATGAAGCCACAACCAATTTTGACCCAAAGGGCTGTCTTTAGTTAAGCCTTTACCTCTCCGTTTCATTGTTGGGATAGTATTTCGCTATTGGTGATACAGCATGACTCAAAACAACATAGGCATAATCAAAGGCCTGTTTCACTTGCATGGCCCCATATGAACTCCTTCCAACATCATTACCTTTAAAAGAAACATATATAGAAGATAGTAAGCGTGACCAGTGCTTAATAAGAACTAAATGTGCACAGGCCCTCTTCCAGAAGAGCAAAGGCAATTGCTTTCCTTATACAGTTGCACAAAGAATCTGGGCAGGGCGGGTGGCCATCCCCACAACTCCCCAGGCTCTCAATGTGTGTATCCTGCAGTAAGTACATTATGGCATATAAATTGCCTCAATGTATTCTGGCCCCACAGGGACTATCTCACATACAGTCATGCAAACAAAGGAGTTAACTGCCTGCTCTCTCCTAAGAGTGAAACCAAGCTAAATGAGACATCCCTGTCTTTTGTTTCTATTAGCTATCTAAATATCTCCAGCACTAAATTATAAGCTCCTGAAGCAAGGAGCATCTTGCTGAAAATCTTTGTGCCCTTTACGTAGAGAAGCTTCCTGATAAACATTTCCTCCATGAATGAACACACAGAACTATTAAGGTTTATAATATGGCACAATAAGCCAGAGAAGGGCCCCTAGATGACTACTCTCTTAACTCCCTTTCCTTAATCATTTTCAAAGTTAACACAGTGAAGCAAACGACTAAAAGCATCTCCACTGAAGTCTGGTAATACAGAATCTAAATATCCTACAATGATAGCAAGAAAAAATACTGCCCAGAAAAACTAGGATACAAGCAAACAAACACAACCCCATGACAGCAAGGAAGGAATCTGCTGTTCCCTTTCAAGCCACCATGAAGCTGGAAAAGGCACAGGGAGACTGTGCAAAATTAAAAGAGGAAAGAAGGGGCTCAAAAGGAAAACAGTCTCTTTGAACCCTTCTGCTCATCATTTCTGAGCGGTATTACCATGTTTATGGCCTCTTAGGGTTTCAGGAACCTCGCTCAAAGCCCTGACTGATAATGGGCTAAAATCAGGGTCAACAAGGTCACGACAAAGAAGAAAAAGGCCTGCAAACTGGAGACGCGCACAAGCCACCCAAACCAACAGCTAGTATCTATACTCCTTTGCCTCTCAGGGCCAAATGGCCTCTACTCCCAGCTCACTGGGAGTATGCAGCGTGTTTTTCTGGCGTGTGTGTTGTGTTTTCATGTTTTCTTGCAAGATATTTTGAGGAAAAATAATGAGTACAATTAGAAGTTAATCTTTTATTTTCACCTAAAGAGAGTTGTGGAGGGGCGCCTGGGTGGCTCAGTCGGTTAAGCACCCGACTTTAGCTCAGGTCATGATCTCACGGCTTGTGAGTTCAAGCCCCACATCAGGCTCTGTGCTGACAGCCTTGGAGCCCGGAGGCTGCTTTGGATTCTGTCCCCCTCTCTCTCTCTGCCCCTCCCCCGTTTGCACTCTGTCTCTGTCTCTCAAAAATGAATAAATGTAATAAATGTTTAAAAAAAAAAAAAACCTATAAAGAAAGAGAGAGAGAGAGAGAGAGAGAGAGAGTGAGTTGTGGGGCTTTTAAAAAATATTTATTTATTTATTTAAGTAATCCCTACACCCAACATGGGGCTCGAACTCCTGACCCCAAGATCAAGTCATACGCTCCACCTACTAAGCCAGCCAGGTGCCCCTCTTCTAAAAAGAGTTTAAAGTACAACAGTGGCAATGCCCTTTCTTTGAATGCCCACAAATTTACCTAATTTCAATACCTGGTTGTAAAGGATCTTCAATATAAAGCATCGATGGCCTGTAGCCATCAAGCATATTTTTCTGTACTTCATCTTTGGCCACATACGAACCACCATCCTTTATCCGGATGCCAGTCTTTAAATAATTGAAGTGTCGTCCATATAATTCAAAAAATTCTATTAAAAGAACACCATAGTTTGTATTGGGGATGCAAGCATCTTCCCTGGGATGTAACTAAAACCAGGAAAAAAAAAAAAAAAGAAATTATATTGGATTTTCTCTCAATTATCAAGGTGGGTAAAATAAGAGACAACCTCACTTCTATAAAACAATACTATTAGAATTCTGGTTAGGCTAGCAGCCAACAGGGAACTGGAGTAACGGCAGGCTGTACTGCTTCAGACAACAGTAAAGCCCCACTGGTACAGAACTGGTGGGGGACAATTTATTTACAAAATTCAAGGCTGAATTTCACAGCTGCCCTAGGATGCTAACAGGGCTGGCTTGGCCCAAAACGTCAGGGAATCATTCTGACTCATGAGCGGAGTCGGGCCGTTGACAGCACTGCGGCTCATGAACACATTCACAGACAACATTAAGACTTCTAAATCACTCCACCCAGATAGCAGATCTCCATTCCAGCTAAAATTCCAAGATTTGTTGCTTAGAAGATACTATTTTTGACATTTATACTACCACTTACACTTACAAAAAGCACGCCATACCTATGCATGTTAAAATTTCAGTGAAAATTCTTAAAACCACTAGAACATATGGGGTTAAAAACAAACCAAAAATTATTTCCTGAGATTTAAAAATAGTTATTTATAAAATTATAAAGAGTCCCACTTTAAAGTGAAAAGTCATATAAGTAATTAAGGGAAGCATTCCAATTAGAGCTTGATTTAAATTTTTTTCCAAAATGATTTCCTGATGGATTAATTTTATTTTAGTGTACACGAGGCATGATATATAATCATACAACTTACCTGAAGGAAACTGACTGCCATTAAAAAGAGACTATAAGAACCAATTCCACCTGTAAATACTTCATTAAGGTCCCTCTGTAATAAGAATTGTTTCAATACTAAAACCAAGTACGGTAATACAGGATATTTCTGAAAAAGAAAAGTGTATTTTCAGTGAATTCCTACATCAGTAATCGTGCTAAGCATCAACAGGAGCATAAACTGGGTCCTTATATTAACAGACTTTAGTGGAGATATCCAACACACTTAATTTTCTATTTTAAGAGCAAGCCATAAAAAAGTAAGCTATAAATAATTAAGGATTTTCTCCTCACAACGAAGGATCTAAAACATGTAGATGTAAATAATGGCATCCAAGCACTCACTATGGGACAGAAACACTAGCAATATATATTTGATGACACTGATCTATGGCCATTACCATATGATAATTCACTTGTAAACAGGTTAACACCAACAGTACACAACAATTCTCAACTTGTAAAGTACTACATCAGTGGGATTTTAAAGAATCACTTTTCTTAGGTGGCCCTCCACCAAACAGACCAGGGTCCTTCAGAGGACGGTGCACAGCCCAGGAGCAGGGGCACTCAGGGTCCTGCCTGCCGCCTTCCATGTGGGCAGGTGACCACGCTTTACAGAGATGGTGAGGACACCTGAGCTGGCAAACATGAAGAGTGGGAGTCCATCCTTCGCTCATGCACATACTCATTAAGTGCTCTCCACCAGCCAGGCCCTAGCTAAGGACGCTGAGGGGAATACAGCAGGCCCAAACATCTAGAAAGAAGTCTTAACAGCCATTACCGAGGAGTGGTAGAATTACTAGTGACTTGTAGTTTGTTCTCGACACTCTGAACACATACTGGTACTGCTTCCAAAAGAAAAAAGTCTCTACTTTTGCAAATCATGTCAAAGTCGGCAAGCATGAGAAATAACTACAAATCTATGGAGAAATAATCATTTTTTTTTTTAATTTTTTTTACGTTTATTTATTTTTGAGACAGAGAGAGACAGAGCATGAACGGGGGAGGGTCAGAGAGAGGGAGACACAGAATCTGAAACAGGCTCCAGGCTCTGAGCCATCAGCACAGAGCCCGATGCGGGGCTCGAACTCACAGACTGCGAGATCGTGACCTGAGCCGAAGTCGGCCGCTTAACCGACTGAGCCACCCAGGCGCCCCGAGAAATAATCATTTTTAAACGTTATGGTTGAAGTTATAAATAGTCTCTTTAAAGAACAATCAGGCACATTTCCAACAGAATTTGATCTGCATGTATCCTTTGACTGTGAAATTCCACTTCCAGAATCTTCCTACAAACATTTTACAAGTGTAAAGAAAGATGGCAGGTATGGAAGGATGTTCAAGCACTTTCTACAATAGCAAAAAACCCTAGAAACATCACTAGAGGAATGCTACACAAAGCATGACATGTGCTGACAAAAGACTATTGTGTCGTCAAGGAAAAGAATGAAGGAAACCTCTCTGTGCTGATACATTAAGTATAAGACAATGTGTACACAGCATGCTATTCCTTTTGCTAAAAATTTCAAGAGGATAAACAAGCAAAAAAGAGGATGACTGGGGTGCCTGGGTGGCTCAGTCAGTTAAGTGTCTGACTTCGGCTCAGGTCATGATCTCACAGTTTGTGAGTTCGAGCCCCATGTCAGGCTCTGTGCTGACAGCTTGGAGCCTGGAGCCTGGTTCAGACTCTGTGTCTCCCTCTCTCTCTGCCCCTCCCCCAATAGCACGCGTACTCCCTCTTGCTCTCTCTCTTAAATAAACATTTTTAATGTTTTTTAAAAAATTAAAAAAAAAAAAAAGAAGGTTGATGATGGCAAATCCCATGAAACCGATCTAAGCATATAAGGTATAAAGTGACTTGCTTTTCGTTTTCCTTTGATAGTGGTAAATTTTCTATCATGCACATTATTCTCAATTTTAAAAAGGTTTCCTTTCTGGGAAAAAGAAAATTTACATACACCCAACACCTCCAAAAAGAGTGGGATTATGGACAGTATTTTTCTTTTTCTGCTTTTCTATACTCTGCACATTTACATGAGAATATAATGTTTACAACATGACAAAGTAGTTAAATTTATTTCTTACATGAGGAGAAAAAGGTGAATCTGTAGAGTTGATAAAAGTATTGTGAACGGACAGAAAAGACATTCTACATAAACCAAAGCAGTTAACATTTTTAGCTTAATGAGAAAAAGGCTGATACGTCTAAGCACATGAATGCTTTGAAGATGTTGACAAATTCTACCCCATCTTGACAGAACCAATGAAAACAGACATTCTATCACTTCAAGACAAAGCCAGGAAACCTGCAGGAACTACCTTACAGGTGATTTGGGGGCCTACGGAGGTGCTTCACCTAAACTCTTAAGAGATTAAAGCAGATGACAAGAATCAACCGTTTGGCACGATTTCAGCCCTTGTCTCCCTAAAAGGAAGGATCTAGAGCAGAGAAGTTCTTCAAAACGCTTTCCCAACCCTTAACCTTAAGTCACGTTATAAATTACTGATTATTACAAGCAGATTCAAGGAAAGTAAAACCATCCCACAGAAAAGAGGCAATTGTCAGCAATACACATAAGTATAGTTTAGCAATGCATATCAGGACACCACGACAGAATCACAAAGCAAAACTCCACTCCTAGTAGTTTCACTGCGTAAACACTATGCATTCTCTGACCTTGGTAAAGTCTTTGATGAGGTCAGCTGCTCGCACGCCATTCTGTACATTAAAGCTGATATCAACTTTCACTTCAGTAAAAGAATCTGTCAATTTAATAATAGGTACCTAAAAGAGAAGAAAGGCAAAATTAAAATATGTGGACCAAGTTAAATAACACACCAGGGGATGGGAAAGGTTACCAGACTTGAGGTCTTGACTTCCTTATAAGGACAGAAAAACTCTTGAGTGTTCTGATTACTACGTACTACACAGTCTGCTTGGTCTTCTAGATACTTCACATATTTAGCACGGAGCCTCATACAATGTATATTATCATTTCTATTGGTTGAGAATTTCGAAATCAGGTAACAAAAAACCTTTCTCAACCTTTTGTACTTTGGACCTTTCTCAACATTTTGTACTTTGGACAACAGTTTCCAACTCGGTCCTTATGATTAATGTCAGGTGTATCGGCAAATTGTTCCTAATAAGAAATCTGCTCTCTTAAGTCTGTTAATTATTGGTATTATTGGTCAGTTTTGCAAACAGCCCATAAAACAACCTACCAAGAGAAGTTAAAACCTGAGAATTATTCTCAAATAAAAAATCACTGGATGGTTTATAGAAGATATTAGAAATTCTCTTAAAAAAAAAAAAAAGGCTTGGGGCACCTGGGTGGCTCAGTCAGTTAAGCTTTCAACTCTTGATTTCGGCTCAGGCCATGTCTTGCGGTGGTGGGATCAAGCCACATGTTGGGCTCCATGCTAAGCTTGGAGCCTGCTTGGGATTCTGTTTCTCTCCTTCTCTCTCTGCCCCTCCCCCCTCCACCAAAATAAATAAATAAACTTTTTTTTTAATTTTATTTAAAAAAAGGCTCTATTTGCACTGTGTATTAGAAAACTCAGGTCAGCAAACTCTATGTACAGAACTGGGTTTTCAAATTAATAGCTTTTTATAAGCTGTTTTGTTCTAAGAAAACTTAATATACGAAACTCCGAACTTCTAAAATAGATAAATTTATTTCCATAATGAGCATCTATGAAAGTTTTTTAATGGCCATTCTAAGATAAGAGTTAAAATATCGAGTTGCTTCATCTACAAAATTTCAATTACAGCTGACCCTTGAACAACACAGGTTTAAACTGCATGGCTCCTCTTTTACACAATTTTACACAATACTGTACTGTATTTTCCTTATGATTTTCTTAACATTTTCTTTCCTCTAGCTTACTTTATTGTAAGAATATAGTAGTATATGATATGTATAACATACAAAATATGTGCTAATCAACTATTTATGTTATCAGTAATCCAGTCAACAGAAAGCTCTTAGCGGTTAAATTTTTGGAGGGTCCAAAGTTACATGTGGATTTTTACCAGTGTGGGGAGTTGGGTCCCCTAACCCCCATGTTGTTCAAGGGTCAGCTGTATGAAGAATTTTTTAAGGACACAAAGTAAGAGAGGACAGCAACATCCTCTGTGTGACTATAAACTGTTAAATAGATATCCAAATTTTTATTTACACTTCTTAAATATAAATACACTTAGGGGCGCCTGGGTGGCTCAGTCGGTTAAGCGGCCGACTTCGGCTCAGGTCATGATCTCACGGTCCGTGAGTTTGAGCCCCGCGTCGGGCTCTGTGCTGACAGCTCAGAGCCTGGAGCCTGTTTCCGATTCTGTGTCTCCCTCTCTCTGACCCTCTCCCGTTCATGCTCTGTCTCTCTCTGTCTCAAAAATAAACGTTAAAAAAAAAACTTAAAAAAAAAATAAATAAATATAAATACACTTATATTTAAAAACTCTACAGTATTATGTATGATAAAATGGAGTACTATATTTTAAAGAAATATATAACCACAACGACTTCATCTGTTTCACACAAGGTAGTGTGATCATTAATGAAACCAAAGAATCATTCACTGAGAATCCAACTATGCTCTCCAAAACTAAATTTTAATTTTGTAAGCTTCATGCATAAGTAACTAGAGATTTTAAGATGAAATGCTAGAAGAACTTACAGTTGCTTTGTCTAGAACTTTGACCGAATCCTCATCTGCAACTTTATGTTTCCGGAGAGCTTCTTCCAGGGTCCAGAGGGGAAGGTTCTCCCACTTCCCAAATACCACAAGATCAATGTCACTGGACACAGAACACACACACGAAAGTTGTTTGAAGAAGAAACTGTACCTGTTTTCACTTGCATTCGGGCTTACTTACAGACTTCAAAGTGCAATTAAAACCTATTTCTCACACTGCCCAATGAAGACTAAATGTGTTGTTCGTAGTTTTTTAGAGCAGAAGTGGAGGGTGGGGACTTTAACAACCTCCTCCTCCTAGTTGTTTCACAAAAGCCAGGCCTCAAGAAATGGTGATTCTGAAAGAAGTTAAAACCTCAAAAAATACCAGTGAACGTTTCCTGTTCATAAAGGTTTCTGGGACTAAAAAACTTAAGACGTTCTTACATGGATGAGATTAACTAATTAACTCTGATTTAGATTATTAAGTGTAAAAAGCAAGTTGCAAATGGTTTATCTAGGATGCTACCATCTGTGTAAAAAAAGGAAGAAAACATACACACATTTCCTTTTCTAGGTACAAAATGTTCCTGGAAGGATGTGCAAGAAACTGGTACCAAGGAGCAGGGGACAGAGGTGGGATCCACACTTTTCATTGTAATTTTTTGTGCCCTTTTCAATATGAACTATGTGAATATACTGCCTATTCATAAAATTCAATTAAATTTTTTAGAGTGACACAGGGTTTTGCTGAAAGTCAGAATCTAAATAAGGAAAAATATTCATGAACTCAAAGTTGAATACTTTATGGCCTCTGTAGGCCTACGACAGCAATGGGCAGAATAGAAATTGCGAGGATCCATCCACATCAACACATTTTTTGTTTTTAATTTGGGTAAAGTAGATCAAATCAAGCTCAAATAAAAAATCATGATGGATGCCTATAGTTAAAATCATACTGTACTGCACACTCAAAATTTTGTTAGGAGGTTAAATCTTACATTAAGCGTTCTTACCACAACAAAAGCAAAAACAAATACATGATGAAATTTCAGTTTGTAGAAAACAGGTATTTACACTTTGGGGAAGCCTTATCATCCCCAAAAGGTCCTGCCCTGCCCCAGACTTCAGGGCCATGACTGCCGTGATTGAAGAAGACTAAAATTAATAAGGGACCTTCCTCAGAGAAGCTCTGGGTCAGGATGTGGGAACAAATCTAATAGTAGGAGTTCGCAATAAGAAATGACAGACCGGCCATTCCAGAGTAAATGCGGCTTTACAGTATAATCGGGTGTTTTGCCAGAATATTACATCAACCTCTGTGTTAGTGGGTTACGTTACAGAAGTGAACAGGCAGGGTAGTTCATTGTTAACTGATTCCATTTGCTACATGTTCCCTTTACATCTGACAGGATACAGATATCAGTTTGAGAAGATCATCTGAAGTGATGTTCTACCCCCAAGGTAATTCAAATAAAATACAGATAAAATGAATTTTCATTCTGTAAATCTGTTTTGTTCCTACTCGCCTACATTCAACAGCCAAAATGAACACATTCTAGAAAAGGGCACAATATCCTGAAAGCTTCATAAATGTACTAACCTAGTAGGTAAATACAGGCCAGTTTTAAAACTTCCAAATATCTGGACCTGAAATAGAAAAAAATTATTATATTAAGGTATTTATCAGATGAAAAGCCACCATGCTTTAGAGAAAGGTTGGTTTTTTGCTCCCCTCTATTGGTATTTTTTGGTACTACAAGGGCACTTTTTAATAACACCATGCTTTCATGAAGCAGGAATACTGTATCTCATAGGCAGACATTAGGAATATAGTTTAAATTTATAAGGTTAAAAGAACAAACGTACAGACTGAAACAGAAAACTCTCAAAAGTAATATTCAAGTTACTCATGCTCCCTTGTAATCTAGAGACATGTTCGACAAATCCTTAATTTTGATTCCCTAAGCAGGACTCTTGTCATGGGTTACTGAGTTAGGGTCAGACTACTTCAGCTGCAGGCCAGCTCCATGCAGAGCACCAGGCAGTGTCATCCCAACAAGAAGCTGTGGCATAAAACTAGACACATCCTAACCCAACCGTGGAGAAGAGTGGAAGATTCAGTGTAGGCGAGTAATTGCAATAAAGGATGAATGGTGCAAAAGCTCAGCCTCTGAGGTGAGACGCACCCAGGAACCTAATCACAGCTACATGTTTCTCACCTGTAAACAAAAATATGGTTAAAACCCCCCACCTCTAAAGGAGGAAGACTCATTTAAATCAGGGTTTCTCAACCTCAGCACTACTGACATTCAGGGCAGATAACTTCATGAGGGACTGTTCTGTGCATTGTAGGATGTTTAGTATCAGCCTTGGCCTCTACTCACTATATGCCAGGAGCACCTCACCAGTCAATGATAATCAAAAATGTCTCCAACATCGGCAAGTGACCCCTGGGTGGCAAACTCACCCCCCAGCTGAGAGCTACTGATTTGGATCACATAGGAGAATCATTGTGAACACACAGAAGCTGCTCAATAAAATATTAGTGTCCTCTCCTCTTCCCTTTACCTACAGTATCTCATTTAAAGCTTTTCTGTTTTGCCACCTGGACAAAAGAAACTTCCCTGGCTTCCCCTTTATCATCCCAAGACAAAGTCTAAAGAAAAGCCATTTAACACAGAGTAACAGATTCTAATTTCTTTGAATGAATAAAACTGTAGAACAGGCCCTCAAAAAAACCTCTAAAAAGTATTTAGTTTCAACAAGAACCACAAATAAGCAAAGAGGAAATCCTGGGCAAGAGTCCTACTCACTAGGTGGGTCTGCACGGGGAGACAAGGAGGGGCCAGAAAGAAGAAAGAAGGAGTGTCAAGATAGGAAAACAGACTGATGCCTGCATTAGCCTAAGAAAACGAGCTTCTTATGACCTAAGAGATTCCCACGTGACATTTTCATTCAGCTATGAACACTTACAACGGTAGGCTGGAACAAAACAGTAATGGGATTTTGATCTATCAGATCCAAAAACACAGCTACTACAAAAAAAGGCCTGCCTTGTCTGTCTTCTCTTTGTACTAATGCTTCCTAAATATAGTTTACCTCTAGTCTTGCTCTTCAGCACTGCAAAGAAATAGTTTTAACTAAGTCATCCGATTCACTGCAAATAATTAGGAGGCCCAAAATTCTTTTTTTTTTTTTAATATGAAATTTATTGTCAAATTGGTTTCCATGCAACACCCAGTGCTCATCCCAACAGGTGCCAGGAGGCCCCAGATTCTAAAGGCTAGAGAAGACTATCGCCCCTAAGTGTACAGACGCCTGCACGTGGGCTCTGAGACACCAACACGTGCCCTCCCCCGCTACGGACAGGGATGTTGCCCTCAGCACGCAGCAACCAGACAGATACTCACGTCAGCGCTGGGCCAGAGCTCCTTAATCACGCTCTCGATCCTGTTCACCACCTCCATCCGCATCTTTTCTTCCTCCGGTCTCGGAGACATGTATTCATAAAAATCACTGATTTCTTCATGCAGACTGAAGGGGGAAAAAAAAGCAGAAAAGCTAATGTGGGCAGGGCCAGTCTAATGAGAAATCACTATCTTAAATAACCTTATCTAATTAAGTCTTATGACTCCGCTGATGACTTTATGTTCATAGATTTCTACCTAAATGTTAATGCTATAACTGATGCTAGCCTAAAGTGGGAATATACAGAATTTAATAGAAACTGCCAAAATAGTTACATAAAAGAAGAAGTTCCAATAAGTCTTACCAGCCGCTCTCATAGCATTTATTATCTGCCTGTGCAGAACCTTGCCGGGTGTATGCATGCTGGTGATTTAAAAAAAATTTTAAATGTAATACGTAAGGCCTGGCCTCTGCCTTTATACTTCCAATCCAGCAGACACACACAGAAGCCAGATGACACAGGCAAGCTTCCTGGCCATGGGGACCGGCCATCTTACCCCTCTATAATCCATTCCTCACAGGAACAAAACAGCCTATCTTTTGTAATGTTTGCTTAGTGAATCAAGAGTCAGATGAACAGGAGAGTCAGTGAGCATCAGCAAAGACCTGAAAAGAATGGCTGGCGGACAAGGCTCCATGGAGGAGCTAAACACTCCCCGAGACCAAGAGGAACAAGGCTCATCCAGGAGGCACTGAGCAAAGTGGACAGGCTGAGGACAACAGAGGAGGGAGAGAAGCCACCAAGGAATGCAGGCACCTGACCACAGTAGGCTCGGACTTTCCTAGGGGAACAAGGAGCTACTTCAATGTTTCTGAGAAGAACCAGGGAAAGACTGACTTCGAAAACGCAGCGTTTTAAGAAGATTCATCTGGCACCCGTGCAAACAATGGACTGGCAAAGAGACAAGACTGGATGCAGAGAGTAGTCCATAAATTACTGCAACTGCAGAAGGGCTGGATGAAGGCCTAAGGGAGGTGCTGGAAAGGAATGGGCTCCAGAGACATCACACACACACACACACACACACACACACACACACACACACGCAATGGCTGGGCTGCAGAGCTCAACCAACAGTAGGAAAAAGGGAGGGAGGAAGGGTGCCTGTGAGTGCTGAAGCCTGACAGGCTGGGGAATCAACGAACAAGATGAAAGGAAAAACCAATGAGGCTGGCTACGGAGTTGAAGGCAGTCAATTAATACCAGAGGACAGAAGAAAATGAAGGCAGCAGGTACAGCTCTGAGCAGTGACCTCTGGGAGAGAAAGCGAGGATGAAATGGAGGGAGATCTGCTAAACTTGTGTTGAATGGGGGCGACCCGGGAGGCCGGCTCCAGGGGCAGGCCTCACAGAGAGGGTTTCCTCTAGTACAACTCTGGTGGGCCAGGAGGCCAGGAGAAAAGCACTTAACAGCAATGGCTGCCAAGTGCCTGGAAGCAAGAGGGGCACCCTGGGGAGGGGGGTGGCCACGTAGGGTGGCCTTGTAGTAACACAGTCTTGAAGGATCCCGGTCTAGAGCAGCTACAGGATACACAGCAAGCTGGAAACACCAGGAAACTAAAAATGGTTTTGAGGAAGGGAAAAAAAAAAGATGTCTAATTCCCAACCCCCACTTGGCTATAACATTTTAAACATGGCCAAGTAAGCAATCAACAGTTTCTGCTTCTTCTAATGTTTTATTTTTAGGCTAACAGTCAAAAAACCTTGAGTTCTAGACTCAGGCTTTGCCTGAGGGCAGTTGTGTTCCTTCAAAAAGTGCCTGGCGCTTCCCAGCCTCGGTGTCCACAGGCACAAACTAGGGGCTGGGAACCAGGATCCTTTTCAGGCCTTAATGTCAAAACCTGGGCCATTCAGTAAGGAATGATTTGTAGCAGTGTTCTGCATGCATACTATGCAATACTGCAGAAAAACTGGGTTTTAAAACTCCAGAGAGTCCTACACATGAATCCAGAGACTCCCAGTGGGGTCGACTCTTCCCAGGTACGCTTTTGGGTACCTTAGGATCTTCACCTTCTGATTTTCTGTAAGGGTTATCCCCTTTTCTCTAAGGTATCCCTTTCAGCTTTTTTTTTTTTTTCTCCCTTTCAGCTTCTTGAAGACAACAGCTAAAATAATCAGCGTAGAAAGTTCAGAGCTTGCACTGCTCTTCTGCATGGGTCTTTGGAAGGATGAGGACCACAGAGAAAAAGGAAAACAAACAGATTTCTTCTTATCTAACTGGATCGTTTGCTATAAATGATCAAAGCGTATTTGTGGTTCAAAAGCACTAGGGGATACTTCCATTTTAACCAATGAGGAAAAAGACCTCCTAAATGTGACTGTACCTACTCCACAGAGGCCCACTTCCCGTTTCTAAATATAGACGAAAAATACGTAGCCCAACTTCCAGTTAATCTTCAAATCACAAGAAACTGAATAAGGATTTATTCTCTAAACATTACTGAGTGCCTGTGTTCAACACACTAGAAGGAAAGAAGGCTAGTCAAACATGATCCTTGCCCTTGGTAATTTCCATCTAACGAAAAGAAATATGCATTTAAAGTAGTTTTGTGATGAGTAATATATAACTGCTGCACTGTTCCACCACAGGCAGGCTTCAGATGACCAGAAGGAGAGCTTGCCAGTGACAATAGCTGCAGGGAATGGAGTGAGTTGCCTTGCAGGGTAGTGAGGTCCCTGTCACTGTGAGTGTAAATAAAGAAGCTAAATGATCATGAGGCAAACAAAGGTCTAATAAGACATTCTTTTAAGATTTATAAGCAATCTCTACACCCAACATGGGGCTCAAACCCACAACCCCGAGATCAAGAGTTGCATATGCTCCACTGACTGAGACAGCCAACTCCCCCAAGACACTTCTGAACTTGTAAAAAGTAGAGAAGGTTCTAAAATTCCCATTTATCACTAGATTTTAAGTTTCTAATTAGCATATTAAGTTATGTAAGCTTAAAAATTTTTTTTTAATCTTTATTTATTTTTGAGAGAGAGACAGAGTGCGAGCAGGGGAGGAGCAGAGAAAGAGGGAGACATAGAATCTGAAGCAGGCTCCAGGCCCTGAGCTGTCAGCACAGAGCCCGACATGGGACTCGAACCCACGAACTGTGATATCATGACCTGAGCCGAAGTCGGATGCTCAAACGACTGAGCCACCCAGACGCCCCAAGTGGTACAAGCGTTTAAAATAAGACCACCCTAGGGGTACCTGGGTGGCTCAAGTCGGTTAAGCATCCGACTCTTGATCTCAGCTCACGTCTTGATCTCAGGGTGGTGAGTCCAAGCCCTGCATTGGGCTCTGTGCTAAGTGTGAAACCTACTTAAAAAAGAAAATCTTTAGGGGCATCTGGGTGGCTCAGTCAGTTAAGCGTCCAACTTCAGCTCAGGTCATGATCTCACGGTCTGTGAGTTTGAGCCCCACTCTGGGCTCTGTGCTGACAGCTCAGAGCCTGGAGCCTGCTTTGGATTCTGTATCTCACTCTGCCCCTCCCCAACTTGCACTCTCTCTTGCTCTCAAAAATAAGCACTAAAAATAAATAAAAGGGGTGCCTGGGTGGCTCAGTCAGTTAAGCGGCCAACTTCGGCTCAGGTCATGATCTCGCGGTCCATGAGTTTGAGCCCCACGTTGGGCTCTGTGCTGACAGCTCAGAGCCTGGAGCCTGTTTCGGATTCTGTGTCTCCCTCTCTCTGACCCTCCCCTGTTCATGCTCTGTCTCTCCCTGTCTCAAAAATAAATAAAACGTTAAAAAAAAAAATTTTTTTTAAATAAATAAATAAAAGTAAAAATCTTTAAAATAAGACTACTCTGAACATTAATATTCCATGGAACCATCTCCCTATTTAGGAAAAACTGGTTCCACAGGTTATCCGATTTCTTTTATTGATTTGCATGTGCAATATTGGATGAGGGAAAGAGGAACATGGAAAAAAGGAGGGCCATTAAAGCTAAAACAAACTTGAACAATAAGAACACAAGAACCCATCTCACATCAGCCAAGGCCATCTCCTTCCCACACTGAATACAAACATGACTTCCTCTCTTGCCTATATGTAATTAGCTGCATGTAAAATACTTAAAGACCTGAGTGTGAAATCTTAGTACATTTAGGAAATCCACTTCCAGTATAGCTTTTACATAATCTTGAGGGGACTCTATCTCTATGGACTTTTACTGGCATGGCACCATGTATATCTAGGTGCTTAAAGAATCCGGAAGGAACAGAATCCCATTTTTGGAGTGCCCACTACATGCCTGGCACACTTTATTAAGGTCAGCACAATGACCTAATAAAGACTGGAGACTAGAGAAACTCTGTAAGCTTGCTCTCACAAATTAACAGAACTTTATGCCTCTGAAATCCTCCACTTACACAGGGGAATTTTCAGTTCCTCCCACATCTGGATCAAAACTCAGTATGATTAATTAGTAAATACAGCTGAAGGCCTCATATCCAGTTTTACAGTTTCTCATTTTAATTAGAAAATATAACTCTTGATCAAAACTCATGTATGACCAAAGCACAGTGCCCTCTATTAGGACATCAGTGGAGGATGATGTGAGTTGGAAAAGTGAGCAAGAAAGCACACCACACCTCCTCTTTACAAAGGATAAGTATGTAATATAAAAGCAATATAAATAAGTGTCACTATGTAACTGGAAAGGATGCCATGCTCCAAAAAAGAATGAGAATCAAAATTAATTTGCTGGGGTAAAATTTACATTGACCTCAAAATTAATGGTAACACAAAAGTTTAATGTGACAAAGAAAGAGATATAAACAAAAAAAGTTTCTGTATTTTAAAAACTACAATGCACAGACAATTTAAGTCAAAATAGAGAAGTGAAAAAAATCATTTTTGCTCTGAGATAAGCTCTACCAGAGGAGAAATGCTAGCCTTTCCAAATTATACAAATTCCATAATGCTTATCATATGGCAGGGGGAAAAAGGTTTAAAAAAAAAAAAATGGCCCTCAGAAAGCTCAATTTCTTGCTATAGAAAAGGGAAGAACTTGTTTTCACCTGGACTATCCAGGGGTGGATGTGAGCAGCTGAGGAGTTCAGCACCCTTAAAGCCAGAGGCAGCCTCCCAGATTCATCCCAGGCCAAGGCAGGCAGAGGAGCCCCCGTTGGCCCCCACTGCGGCTCACCCCACATCCGTTCATGGGCTAACACCCGTTAACTGAGGGACACCTGCTGGCCTGCAACACGCCTGGGCCACCTCCACACATCAAGGTCCAGCTTTTCAGTTTTCAGAATTGAAGTCCTCATTAATTATTAACTTCAGACTCACATGAAGGCACTGGCAAAGTTCTATTTAATTACCGTCTATAACAAGATACCCACCCCCCTGCAAAAATGTTCAGGTTAATAATAACTAATTTTGACAAAGACATATGGAAAAGGCACCTGCATGCTATGTGTGAAGGTATAAATGACCACGACCTCTCCAACAGTTGTTGTATTCATTGATGATAAATAACATTTCTATGAATAATTTTTAAAATTCCCCTTCTTCCATTAAAATCAGGATTCTGAAGAGACACCTGCACTCCCATGCTCGCTGCAGCATTACTCACAATAGCCAAGATATGGAAACAACCCAAATGTCCACGGACCAACGGATAAAGAAAATGTGGTCTATACCTATGACATTATTTAGTCTCTAAAAAGGAAATCTTCAAAGTTGCAACATGGATGAACCTCAAGGACATTATGCTAAATGAAATAAGCCAGTCCATTTATAATGTGTTACCCAAAATAGTCAAACTCACAGAAACGGAGAATAGAATGGTAGTTGCCAGGGGCTGGGAGATGTTCAATGGGTATAAAGTTTCAGTTAGGCAAGATGGATAAGCTCTGGAGTCCTGCTGTACAACAGACCCATAGGTAACAATACTGTATTATGCACTTAAACATGTCTGAAGAGGGCAGATGTCATATTATGTTCTTACTGGAAAAAGGGGGAGGGGGACACAAGGAAACTTTTGAGGTGCTGGATATGTCTATTACCTTGATTGTAGGGATGGTCTCATGGGTGTATGCATATGTCCAAACTCATCGGGTTGAATATTTGCATTAACCAAGCATGGTGTTTTGTATACCCACTATACTTTAATAAAGCTGATTAAAACAAAAAAAAAAAAAGTCACTTCCTGGGGTGCCTGGGTGGCTCAGTGGTTAAGCGGCTGACTTCAGCTCAGGTCATGATCTCATGGTTCTTGAGTTCAAGCCCCACGCTGCGCTCTCTGCTGTCAGCGCAGAGCCCGCTTCGGATCTTCTGTCTCTCTCTCTCTCTGCCTCTCCCTTGCTCATGCTCTCTCTCTCAAAAACAAACAAACATGGGGCGCCTGGGTGGCTCAGTCGGTTAAACGGCCGACTTCGGCTCAGGTCATGATCTCACGGTCCGTGGGTTCGAGCCCCGCGTCAGGCTCTGTGCTGAAAGCTCAGAGCCTGGAGCCTGTTTCAGATTCTGTGTCTCCCTCTCTCTGACCCTCCCCCATTCATGCTCTGTCTCTCTCTGTCTCAAAAATAAATGTTAAAAAAAAAAAAAAAAAAATCAAAAAAAAAAAAAAAAAAGTCCCTTTCTTTTCGTCCTTCAGAAGCATTTCCACAAGGGAATGATGATATTCACCACAGTATTACCTGGAATACGGAAAAACTGAGAAACAACTCAATGTCCATCAATGGAATCCAATTAAATAATCACAGCAGTACTCACTGACCTTCTCTTAAATTATAGCCAATAAGCCATAGAAAAGAATGAAGTAGAGCTATATGAGCCAATAGAGGAAAATCTGAGATTTGTTAAGTTTAAAAGAAAAAGCATAATGTGTTTCACAAGATTCATTTTATGTTCATTCAAAAGACACACACACACGTTTCTATCTTCATTCCAAATTTTCTAGAAGGAGAATTGTTAACAGCAATTACCGATCACCTGAAGGACAGGGCATGACAGGACAGTTAGGGAGACTAAAGGTTTTTTTCACATCATGCTGTACTAGTATGTGCTTCTTTCTAAACCACCAGTGTATATTTGTTTGTCTGCTTTTCTAAAGGGGTTATTATCAATTTAAAGAGCTTATAGGCCATTTGTCACTTTTTAAATATTTTCCCAAGTGTGTGTGCGTGTGTGTGTGTATTTCCCCACACCCCTAACCCATAAAACAGGATTTATATACCATACTGTTTACTGTGATTAAATCTGGTAAGTGAATTGGGGGTGGGTGGGAATTCCCTTTTTTTAAATGTATACATTTATATAGTCTACCTTGCAAAAAATACATGCATATTAATTCCCATTATGTGTGCGTGCGCATGCATGCATACACATATATTTAAAAAAAAATTTTTAAGTAAGCTCTATGCCCAATGTGGGGCTTTGGGCTTGAACTCATGACCCTGAGATCAAGAGCTGCATGCTCTACCAACTAAGCCAGCCAGGTGCCCCACGGTTGTATATTATTATTACTTTTTTTAAGTTTATTTTATTTATGTATTTATTTAGAGAAAGAAAGGCACAGAGAAAAAAGGAGAGAGAGCGAATCTGAAGTAGGCTCCGTGCTGTCAGCACACAGCCTGATGCAGGGCTCAATCTCAAAAACCCATGAGATCATCCATGAGCGGCAACCAGCTGGACACTTAACCAACTGAGCCACCCAGGAGCCCCAGCCCACCACTGTATATTTTTATAACAAGATCTTTATAACAATTAATATTCGCTGAAGAAAACTAACATTTAAAGGAGAAAAAGACTCAAGTATCTAGCCTCACACATCAAAAGGTTATATACCTAGTCACTGGAGACCCTGAGCAACTGTAGAAGGAACTCAGGGGTCAGCCTGTGAGCAGCACTGACCCCTGGGGACAAAGAGGGACCCCAAATTCACACACACAGCAACAGACACATGACACAACATTTGGGAAGCTACTACATGCCTGACACAGTATGTGTATTGAGTTTCTGTTGGTGTCTGACTCACCCTTTCTAGGGATTTACAGACTTAGATGTGTGTGTATACAAGACAAGTTTCTGGAAGAATACACAAAAACTGCTGCAGTCCTCTGGGGAGGGGGGACTCTGAGGTGCTGGGATTTATATGCTGTACAGTTTGATTTTTCTGAAATGCACGTAGGCACCAAGAGACGTAACTAACAGCAAGCCCCGGGGCGATCCTGGTGCAGTCTGAACATCTTCAAGGAGGCTCTAGAAGTCGGTTTTTACAAAGAAATTGCCACACACACACACACACACACACACACACACACACACACACACACTGGTGCTCCTGCATTTCCAGCTGCCAGCTAGACACCCCTACCTAGAGGTCACCACAAAATCAACGAATCCCAAACTAAATTCCTTATCTTTCTCCAAAACCTATTCCTTCTCCTTGTGTTTTCCTCCTTGAATTACTGTTTCCCCAAATGGAAACTTCAGTCTTCCCTGGTTCATCCTTCTTCCTCATCCTCTGGAGCTAACAGGTCTCCATATGCTGTCCCTCCTACAAACACACACAAACAAAAAACTTCCAAATCAGACTGTGTGCTGCCTTACAGCTCCAGCCCTTTCTCTCTGTCTCTCAGTGCTCAGACTCTACAGCAGCCTCCAAACTGGCCTCCCTGCCCCTGGTCTCTCCCTTCTTTAGGCCATCTTCCACTCCCTCAACCGACTTGCTTCACCTCCAAACTCCTTATCAGGACACTTCCTACCTTTTTAGGCTCTTCTCCCCAGTATGGCCACCAGAACTTCCAGGCCTTCTCAAGAACCCTAATCCTGCCCGGGCAGGCCTGTGTCTGGAGGACCTTCTCACTCAGCCTTTGAGAGCTCAAGTGTTACCTCCTCGATCAACTTCCCAGACACGACATTCCTTTGGCTCCTCTTCAGTGCTTCTGAACCGCTCTGGTCCAGTCCTGCTTCCCGCCTAGCAGTCAACCCCAGAGCCATTACCTGCCTCCAGGCCTCCTCATTCGGACTCGGCTCTCCTGGCTTCATTCGGCTGTGTGCCCAGATCCAGGATGCAGCACAGAAATGCCTCTTTAGGAAGGGACCCTCAGATCACTGGTGTACATCTATCCACACCCACGTCCACATGGTGATAAAAATGGCGATTATATGCCTTAAAATGAGCTCAGTACCAGGATCCAAGGAGAGGGACACCCACACACTGTGGGTCAAAATGTCAGAACAAGAAAGGAGGGCAATTTGGCCCAAGAGCTAGAGATGTCCATCAGAGGTAAAGATGGCTATTCTACTTTGTCAAATGCAGCCTAAGGAGATAAGTCTGCACATGCACTGAGATACGGCTACAAGAAAATATCCATGGTGAACATGTAGGTTTTTTTAAAGCCAAGGCTTAGAAGTATTTCAAAAGTGGAATACCTTATTATCTTAAATTTTAAGGTCTGCACCATGTGTATGATCTTCTACAATATTGATAAGGATACAGCAAGGTTGCTTGAAAAAAAGCCATGACTAAGTTAGGAAGATCACCAGTATCAAAGCTAAAGAAAAAGCCCTCTATCTCTTCTATTTATTGACAAGAAATATATTCATACCCCCAAATAATTCTCACTGTACTCTAAAGACGTAAAAGGAGGGAGAGGGGCATCTGGGTGGCTCAGTCAGTTAAGCGTCTGACTCTTCATTTCAGCTCAGGTCACAGTCTCCCCATTAGTGGGTCTGAGACCTGTGTCGGGCTCTGCACTGACAGCGTGGAACCTGCTTGGGATCTTCTCTCTCCCTCTCTCTCTGCCCCTCCCCACACTCTCTCCCCCCAAAAAAAAATTAATAAATAAACATTGAAAAAATAAATAAATAAGGGTGCCCGGGTGGCTCAGTCGGTTAAGTGTTCGACTTCGGCTCAGGTCATGATCTCGCGGTTTGTGAGTTCAAGCCCCACTTCAGGCTCTGTGCCGACAGCTCAGAGCCTGGAGCTTGCTTTACATTCTGTGTCTCCCCCCTCTCTCTGCCCCTCCCTGCTCATGCTCTGTCTCTGTCTCTCCTTAATAAATAAATGTTAAAAAAAATCAAAAAGAAAAAAAAATAAATAAAAGGAGGGAGAAAATATGGATGATGGCATAAAATTATTCAAAAGGGAAAATGGTCTACGGTCTTACTTCTGCAAACTTTGCAGGCATTTAAAACTGTTACTCATAGTTAAGGAGTGTCCCGTTTGCCCTGTCAACCCCTTCTTGGTTAGGACATGGGAGTGAAAGTGCAGGGAACAGATCCTGCCTCTGTGTCCTAGAGTATAAAGTTTTCATTTTTCTTCATCTTTTCGGAAGCGCTCATACCTGCTTTCCTAGAAATGAGAGCATTCCTTTCGATGCCATCGTCTGTTGCTCTCGGTTTCTGGAGCACAGCTTTATTAGGCCAGTGTTTCACAAGGATGGCTTTTTCATTTCATTTCCTCTTTGTCCCTTTGCCCTTTACTGCTCTGAAGAGAGATAATGAAAACCATCTGACTTCTTTCCCCAAGACTCTTACTTTTGACACCCTCTCCAGGCACTACTTTCAAGCAATTATAAGGTAAAGGAGAAGAGAGAAAAAAGGGAAGGACTTGCTTTATCTAATTCAGCCATTAAATTCTTTCCCCTTCCAGTAAAAATTCTGAACAACTCCGTGACTCTGAGTACATCTAAGAAAATCGGGACAATGCTGGGAAGCTCAAAGAATAGTTGATAGCATTCCCCAAACAAGATTAAATATCTTGAAATAAAAGTTTAGTTATTAAGTTTACTCCCCAAAGGGGAGGTCTTCAAATATTTGCTGAGTGGAAAAAACAAATAAATGAGGTTGAATCTTTCCTTATTGGCAAGGTCCAAATGCCAATGAAAGTAGTTCACTCTACAGAAGTTTGTTTGTTACAGTCTTAAAGAGAACGATAGAGTGTGGATGTGTTTACATGCAACTCTAATACCAAAATTTTATTTTTTATTTATTCATTTATGTATTTATCTTTGATGGAGGGGCTGGTGTTTAAGAACAAACACTGCTCTATAAATATATAAGCACTGGGAATGTCTTCCCCTGTGCTGGGGTTCTGATAAAAAAGGCACAGAACCAATACAGGGGTACCTCACTTTCAAGGACCACTACTCATGAAAATCCAGATATCTCAAACATATTAGAGGTGACTATTTGGTTAATAAAGAATTTATATCAAACAGGGTAAACTCCTGATGCACATTTAAAGTACTGTAACTATGGATAATGATTACCCTGGCTAATGGACCTGGGAATTAGCCTAACATGGAGAAAGGCTTCCATAATCTACTGCTTTTTTTCCTGAACTGTTGAGATCTTTCAGATAAGTATTGGTATTGTTCACAGAACTTTTTTTTTTTTTTTTTTTTTTTGAGAGAGAGTGAGCATGTGAGCCAGGGACAGGGGCAGAAGGGAGGAGAGAGAGAGAGGGAGAGACAGAGAGACAGAGAATCTTAAGCAGGTTCCATGCTCAGCCCAGAGCCTGACACAGGACTCAATCCCATGAACGCTGGAATAAGGCCTGAGCTGAAATTAAGAGTTGGATATTTAACCGACTGAGCCACCCAGGTGCCCGTATTGACAGACTTTTAAAGTTGAAGTGAAAAAAATGAAAACAAATGGATTTCACAAAGAATTTTACACATTCACAGAAAACCTACTGTACGTCAACCTAGGGTAACTTTATGAGGTCCTATATTCTTTCAGAATTACCAATATAATAAACTCGGAAACAAAGTATGGGAATTTACAGCTGTTTGGAAAAGTACATGGGGGGGGGCATAAAAATCACCTATAGCTCCACCCCCTCTAACAGCAGCAAACACAGTCGGGGGTGAGTATGCGCCAGACATATACATTGCCAAACACCTGCTGCAAATTGCTTTCTTTACTCCACACAGCACGTTAGAGTCAGTGGACAAACACAGTGGTCATCTGATACTGTAAGGAAGAATCTTCAATTACCACATATTATTCCAGGATATGACTATACCATAATTTATTCTACCAGTCCTTTATCGCTGGGCATTCAGGCTGCTTCCAATTTTTCACTACTATAATTAACATGATAATGCTACCTTTGCACATAAATCTGTAATCAACCCTAATTTTTCTCTTAGAATAAATTCTTAGGGGGGAAAAAAAAGAATAAATTCTTAGGGGGCACCTGGGTGGCTCAGTGGGTTGAGTATCCAACTTGAGCTCAAGTAATGATCTCATGGTTCATGAGTTCGAGCCCTGAGTCAGGCTTGTGGCTGTTAGCACAGAGCCCGCTTTGGATCCTCTGTCTCCCTCTCTCTCTGCTCCTCCCCTGCTTGTGCTCTCTCTCTCTCTCTCTCAAAAATAAATAAACCTTAAAAAAAAAAAAAAAAGAATAAATTCTTAGAAGTGGAATCCCCTTGGTTAAAAGTTATGAACAGTTAAAACTTTTGAAGAAAATTTCCAAAATACCCTCTACCAGAATGGACGCTGATGAAGCCTCCCACAGAAATACATGAAGACCCTTCCCCAACCTCCACAGCAACGGGAGGTATTTTGGGTTTAGTCTTTGATTCCTAATACGGTTAGAAATGTTCTCCATGTTTACTGAACATTGTATTCTTTCTTTTTCAACTCATTTCAATAAGCTATTTGATGGAATTAACAGAGTAGCTTAAAGAATATCAGTTGGAATCCGACCTGAGTGGGGGCTTTACGTCTCCAGGCCCGTGTCCCATCTGGGCAGTGAGGATCATGGCACTTATCTTGGCAGGTTTCTAGAGGGATTCAACAAGAGCACGGGCAGGATTTAGCACAGGGTTGATGGCTTACTTAAGTACATAGTAAACCCTCAGTACGTATCATCTATCACTAATTATCATTAACAAATATTTGTTGACTACTACAAAGTGGGAGGCACTAAGCTAGGCACTGAGATACTACATTGAACAAGGCAGACATACCCCCAGCCGTCACGAAGTTTATGGCCTGTTGGGAATTAACCTCTTTTTTTTTTCTTTAATTTTAACTTTTCTTTTTTGTGTTGTGTTTGTCTTATTTTCTTCCTGATGCATTAGTGTTCTTTCCATATTATGGCTATTAACCTTTTGCCACAGACAGCAAATACACTCCCTGTTAGTTTCTCCATGTTGTGAAGTTGCTTCAGTTAAGTTGCTTCATAACTTACACTTATGAACCTTTATCTAAGAGGAAGAGACAGCTAAGGTAAATGAACCTAACTAAAATAAGAAAGGTCAACTCACACGTAACCTCACTGCTGGGAGGCACAAGAGAGTGTAGAGGAGGTGGTGTCTGAGAGCCCCACGCCCTGTCTACAGGAAGTGGCTCCACTTAACGCGGCCAGTTGCTGCCACATAGGAATCTGAATCCATGGTTGCCAACACTTCCCATTTTTTCAAGATAAGCCAGAAATCCTGACTTGTAGGTAAAATTTATATTTTACAATCCTAGCACGGGGGCCCCTGAATGGCTCAGCTGGATAACTATCTGACTTCGGTTCAGGTCATGATCTCACGGTTTGTGAGTTCGAGCCCTGCGTCGGGCTTTCTGCTCTCAATGCAGAGCCCACTTCAGATCCTGTCTCCCTTCCTCTCTGCCCCTCCCCAGCTCATGCTCTCTGTCTCAAAAATAAACACATGAAAAAACATTTTTAATTAAAAAAAATAAAATTCCTGCACAATTTTCAAAAGATAAATTACACAAGACAAAACAGCGTAGGCAAAATAGAGCACGTGCGTGCAGTCTGCTCCAGTTATTAGGCTATCGGCCTGTAGTCTCTGCTTTTCAGCCCTCCTTTTTCTATGTCTCAAAAGACTTTTTTTACTTTGAGATTAGAAAAATATCTGACTATAAGGAGAATGAGAAGACCAGCCACAGACTGGGTGAAAATATTTGCAAAATACACAATGTGATAAAGGGCTGGTATCCAAAATACACAGTACAAATAACTCTTAAAACTCAACAATAAGAAAACAAACAACCCAATTAAAAAATGGGCAAAAGACGAATAGAAATCTCACTAAAACAAACAAAAAAAAACAAAACAAAACAACAAAAAACCCACCACAGATGCCAAATGAGAGTATGAAAAGACACTCGACATACGTCATCAGGGAAATGCAAATTAAAACAACAAGAAGACGGTTCCATACACCTATCAGAATGGCCAAAATCCAGAACACTGACAACATCAAATACTGGTGGGTGGGTGGAGCAACGGGAACTCTCGTACATTGCTGGTGGGAATACAAAATGGTACAGTCACTCCGGAAGGCAGTCGGGCAGTTTCTAAACACACTCTTACCATAAGATCCAGCAACCATGCGCCTCAGTATTTACCCAAATGAGCTGAAAACTTGTCCACACAAAACCTATAAACAGATGTTCAGAGCAGCTTTGTTCACAATTGTCAGAACTTGGAAGCAATCAAGATGTCCTTCAGTAAACGACCAGATAGAAAAACTATGGTACATCCAGACAATGAATATTATTCAGTGCTGAAAAGAACTGAGCTATCAAAGCCATGAAAAGTCATGGAAGAAACTTCAATGCATCTTACTAAGTGAAAGAAGCCAATCTGAAAAGGCTACATACTTTATGATTCTAACTACATGACATTCTTTCTGGGAAAGGCAAAACTATGGAGACAGTAAAAGGTTCAGGGGTCACCAGAGGCTGGGGGAGAGGAAGGGATGAACAGACAGAACACAAGATTTTCAGGGCAGTGAAACCACACTGTATGATATTATAATGGTGAATACAGGTCATTATACATTTCTCCAAACCCACAGAAGGTACACCACCAAGGGTGAAAACTAATGTAGACTATGGACTTCGGGGGATACTGATGTACCAATGCAAATTCATTGATTGTAATAAATGTACTCCATGCTGGTGGGGAATGGGAAGAAATCTCTGTACTTTCCACTCAATTTTGCTGTGAACCTAAAACTGCTCAAAAAAACAAAGTCTATAAAAAAAGTTGACATTATTTCTTCTAGTTAGTTTTTTTCCCCTGTTTAACTATCACTTACTTATTTGGAATTTTACTGAATATGGTCAAAGGCAGGGATGTAATTTTTTTTTTTTTTCAAATAGTTAACCAAGTATGCAGCACCCTTTACTGAATACTCCATCCTGTTCTTAATGACTGAGTACGCATTTGCCACCCCAGTCTGCCCAATACTCTGCCTCCACCTTCCCCCAGTAATTCTGTCACCCCGTGCCGCACCCACCTTGGGAACAATTCCTCTCCTGATTGTTCCGTGTGGTTCTGGTGAAACTGCACAGCAGAGACAGCTGGAGTCCTGGATAGAACTGGCATGGGTGACCCTGTTAGTGCAGCATCCCATGGTCATGGCCCAGGGACGGGCACATGACCCCAGCAGCACACACGGCGTCCTTCCTTAAGATTTTACATACTGACAGCAAGAAAGGTCATTTTCTTCCTTGACCTCTGCTGTAAAAATAGAAGCCTGGAACTGTCAACAACCACACCTCCTTTTCCTCTAAGCTGCAGAAAGGAAGCCCATCAGCAATAGGACAGAAAGGAGCCAACCCTGAGAAACAAGCAAAGTCAGGAGAGACAGGGCATTTGAGCCTCCTCTGGAGGCACCGAAGCCAGTTATCACCCCAAGGGTACTCCAGGTACTTGACAAAATAAATGCCTTTGTTTGTTTTTTGCTTAAACCAAGATGATTGATTTTCTTTCTCTTGCACTTGAAAAAGTCCTGATTTATACACAAAGCCTTTGTCTATATATTAAACTCATGCATAGTTGGGTCAGGTGTTAGGCTTTCTTTTCAGATCTACTGCTATTTCTATCTATTCTAGGGCTCAGATTACTCTTTAAAATTCTTGTATAAATCTATAAATACCTGATAGTACAAAACCAATCCTCCCCCAAACTCTTAGTTTTCAAAGTGTTCCTCGCTATTCTTGCCTGTTTATTATCCTGGATGCTCTTCAAAATCATTTTAACAAGTCACTCTCCCCCGTCAGAAAAAATTCACTGGGATTTTTCTTTGAATTACATTAATTAAAAAATTAACGAGTTGGTTTAACATCTTCAAGTATTCTATGTCACCACTGTAACGTTTTTCGTTTTCTTCATATTTCTGGCATTGTTTTAAATTATTTTGGGGGTTTTGATGCTGTAGTGAGTAAAGTCTTTTTCTTTTTTTAAATTATATCCTCTGTTACACAGCAAAGCTATGGACTTTTGTATGTTTATTTCATAATCGACCAATTTTCTAGTCCTACTTCACGGGCTAGAATTACCAAGATAAGGCCAAATAATATAAATAATTAACAGACAAATTTCATTTAAGCCTCCCTCAGTAAACTTACTTTCAATAAACATGTGTTATACATTTTGCCAGTATAAAGCAACATGGTAGTATCTTTCTTTCATTATAACAACGATGATGATGATGACTAAAATAAAATAAAAGCCACAACTCTAAGTATGTGGCTTCCCTCTAAACAAATTTTACAAAGAAGCCAGTAAAATACAGTAAGAAACAAAAATTCTTTAAATCAAACAGAAACCCACAACCCTAATAAAAAAATAAATAAAAATAAAATGTTGGTTCCTCCCCCCACCCTATTCCTAACTAGATAATTTTCTTAACAGAATAGCAAACAAAACAAAATAGAAACAATACATCTGATACTTTCATTGAGTGGCCAACCAGCATATCACAGGAAGACCTGTTTGCTGGATGTGCATAAAATTTAAAACATTTGATTATAAAACTGATCTGGACCCCATACTGTTTCATCAGGTTAAATCTCTCAGACCAAATTTATTTTAAATACAGTAGCTCTCTGTTTACCACCTAACTTCTCTTGAAAATCTGCGTTAAGTCCTTAGCAGTCCCACCTCTCTGCAATGCACTGTGAAGTTCTTCGACACTATTTCTTCCACTCCAAAGTGAGGCCTGAGAGGACGGCTATTTTAAGAGTATTTCTAATATGTCTACACTGGGCCACACAGAACTTTATCACAATAATGCTTACTCACTAACCGTGTTAAAGACTCTCACTGAATTTATCCCTAATCCCTGAAAACAGTTTAGAGTTCTTAAGAACTACAGACAAAATAGATCTATTAGCCTGCGAAATTAAAGCGTATGTATTATATACACTTTGCATACGTACACATTTTTTGGAAGACATGAGTACTTTGATAATTTTAAAAGGGCTTGTAATAGTAATAAAATAACATTGCGATTATTCTTCACTCACAGAAGATGAAATATGTAAGTATTGCCAGACTTTCATCTCTACATGCTAAAGCTTTAATAATGGTAAAAATATGCTATATCACCATACCAGACATGATTTAAAGCTTTTCTGGGGCGCCTGGGAGGCTCAATCGGTTAAGCCTCTGACTTTAGCTCAGGTCATGATCTCACTAGTTTGTGGGTTCGAGCTCTGCTTCGGGCTCTCTGCTATCAGTGTGGAGCCCGCTTTGGATCCTCAGTCTCTCTCTGGCCCTCCACTGCTTGGCATGCACGCACGCACACTCTCCCTCTCTCTCTCTCAAAAATAAATAAACGTAGGGGCGCCTGGGTGGCGCAGTCGGTTAAGCGTCTGACTTCAGCCAGGTCACGATCTCGCGGTCTGTGAGTTCGAGCCCCGCGTCAGGCTCTGGGCTGATGGCTCGGAGCCTGGAGCCTGTTTCCGATTCTGTGTCTCCCTCTCTCTCTCTGCCCCTCCCCCGTTCATGCTCTCTCTCTGTCCCAAAAATAAAAAAAAACAAAAACAAAAACAAAAAAACGTTGAAAAAAAATAAATAAATAAACGTTAAAAAAATGTTTAACTTTCCTTTTGGTTTCATAACTCTGGACCATCATGTGCACACCCGTAGCTGTGCAGCATCCTTTGGATCAGCCTGGGGTCTGAATATGCCCTCTGGGGCTTTGCTATCAGCTCATTCTTACCTTGCCATTCTGACTGCCTCCCTTTCTCTCTTTTCAAGCTCCTATTCCACTTAATACAGGCATTAAAAAAAGTAAACTCACGAGAGCTTAAGGGCTCGGCTTCTCCAAAGAATCAAGCTCCCAGATCTGGTGCAAGGCTTTGAGAGCTACACAGACAGGACCAGAGTGCCCTGTGGAGGGGCCTCGCCTTGACAAAGCATCTTGCTTCTGTATGGTACTCCATATTTTTCAAAGAGCTCTTATCTATTCCCTCTTTCAATCACCTACAATAATTCTGTGAGGCAGGCTTGGCAGAAGTTACTCGAGCTAAAAGAATTTTTTCCTTCTTGGATGGAGAATAATTTCCCTAAGCTCACACAGAAAATCAACAGCAGAACCAAATCCGAAAAACAGGTCTCCTCACTGGAACACGCCAACCATTAGGATCAGAGAGGTAAACTTACTTTCAAATCCCAGCTAAAAGTTTTCCAGCTGAGTGACCTTTCAGAATTTACCAACTTCCCTCCGTCTCAGTGCCTGCATCTGTAAAACAGGGACGGTAATACCCACCCAGCAGCTCAGTGAGGCCCCCAGCCTGCTGCCTGGCACCTGGTACACTTTAGAGCCCTACTGACCCCAGGTTTCAGCTGCCTGGGGTCTTCATGAACTCACACACACACACACAAAGGCGATGACAGGGTACCCAAACAGCAGTCACTTAATATGGCCCAATCCTTCTCAGACCTTGTTCACCTTCCTCATCTTACCTACATTCCCACAGACACTTATGGAAAGCAAAGATGTGCCAAGAACCATGCCAGAAGTTAGCTGGATCACTTAATCTTTGTTATATAAGGCACACATCCCATCTGGGATTCCAGCATCTGCTACTCTGAGCTTACTATTCTTCCTTTCCAGCAGCCTGACTCCCTTAGCCCTTGGCCTTTTGCCTGGAGCAAAAGCTAACTCCAAAGTGTTTCAACAAATAACCCAAGTATCACAAGAGTTCCACAGCACCTCTAATACCCACTAATTCCTTCATACCACAGATCAACAAACCACACCCACAGGCCAAACCCAGCCCATCCACTTCCTACTTCTGTACAGCTCACGAGGTAAGAATACCTTTACTTTTTTTTTTTTTTAATATTTATTTTTGAGAGAGAGAGAGAGAGAGAGAGAGAGAGAGAGAGAACACAAGCAGGGGAAGAACAGAAAGAGAGGAAGAGAATCTTAAGCAGCCTCCAGGAGGCTGGGGCGGGGGGGGGTGGGGGGTGGGGGGGTGGGGGGGGTGCTTAATCTCATGAACAGTGAGATCATGACCTGAGCTGAACACAAGAGTCAGATGTTCAACTGACTGACCTACCCAGGTGCCCCAGAATATTTTTACATTAAAAAAAATTTTTTAATGTTTATTTTTGAGAGAGAGAGAGAAAGCCGAGTGGGGAAAAGGCAAAAAGAGAGGGAGACACAGAATCCGAAGCAGGCTCCAGGCTGTTAGCACAGAGCCCGATGTGGGCCTCGAACCCACGAACTGCATGATCATGACCTGAGCTGAAGTCGGCTGCTTAACCATCAGAGCTACCCATACGTCCCTGTTTTTACATTTTTAAGTGGTTTCAAATCAAAAGATGAATAACATTTTGGGACAGGTATGAGTTAAATGCAATTCAAATAACCGTATACAGGGGCACCTGGGTGGCTCAGTCGGTTAAGTGTCCGACTTCGGCTCAGGTCACGATCTCGCGGTCCATGAGTTCGAGCCCCGAGTCGGGCTCTGGGCTGATGGCTCGGAGCCTGCTCCCGATTCTGTGTCTCCCTCTCTCTCTGCCCCTCCCCCGTTCATGCTCTGTCTCTCTCTGTCTCAAAAATAAATAAACGTTAAAAAAAATTTTTTTTTAAACAAATAACCGTATACATACAAAGTGTTACTTGTATAGCCATGCTCATCCATTTACATATTTTCCATGGCTGCTTTCATGTAGTACAACAGCAGAGTTGAGTGGTTGAGACAAAGGCGTAGAACCAACAAAGCTTAAAGTATTTACTACCTTTACAGGAAAATGCTGCTGACCCCTGCTCTATATGTAAACTCTATAATATATCCAACAATAACTTGATAGATCAAGTCTACCAACTTACATCAAGTACTGCCGTGCACTACCTTGTCCATGACTTTGGGGGGGGGGGGCGGTAAATAAATCTATACAGTTAGACTTACAGTTTTTATTTATTATTATTTTTTAGACATAATTTTTAGAAGTACTATAGTAACAATGGTCTCCTCAACATTTTCGGTGCTCCCATCCCAGTTCATATCAAAGAGTCAACTAAGGTCATACTTGTTACTTATTAAAAAGACTTACGGGCACCCAGGTGGTCAGTTAAGTGCCTGACTTTGGCTCAGGTCATGATCTCACCCTGCATCAGGTTCTGTGCATACAGCTCAGAGCCTGGAGCCTGCTTTGGATTCTGTGTTTCCCTCTCTCTCTCTGCCCTCCCCAGCTCGCTCGCTCTCTCTCTCTCTCTCTCTCTCTCAAAAATAAATATTTTTTAAAAATTTGAAAAAAACTTAGTGTTAAGTGCTATGTGCTTGCCTATACAATGACATTTAATTATAAACTAAAATTTAAAATACATATTTCAAGTAGCCATTAGGATGACACCTATCAAAAAAAAAACAAAAACAAAATAATAGGTGTTGGCAAAGATATGGAGAAACTGGAACTCATCTTGCGCATTGCTGATGGGCATGTAAAATGGTGCAGCTGCTGTGGAAAACAGTATGGTAGTTCCTCAAAAAGTTAGATATAGATTTACCATATGATCAGCAATTTCACCTGAGGGTATATAGCCAAAAGAACCGAAAGCAGGGACTCAAACAGATACTTGTACACCCACGTTCATAATAGCATTATGAGCAATATTCCAAAGGGTAGAAGCAACCCAAGTGTCCATCAACAGATGAATGGATAAACAAAACATGGTATAATATGTGCAATGGAATATTATTAAGCAACTAAAAAGCAACTAAAAAAAATTCTAACATGTGCTACAACACAGATGATCCTTGAGGACTTTATGCTGAGTGAAATAAGCCAGGCACAAAAGGACAAATACTGTATGATTCTACTTTTCTTAAGGATCTAGAGTAATCAAGCTCCCTATCACTGACAGAAAGTAAAATGGTGGTTGCCAGGGACTGGGGGAGAATGGAGAATAGAAAGTTAGTATTTAATGGGTACAAAGTCTCGGTTGGGGAAGATGAAAAAGTTCTAGAGGTAGACAGTAGTGCTGATGACTGCACAGCAGTGTGAGCATACTTAATGCCAGTGAACTATATACACTTAAAAATGGTTAAAATGGTGGGGTGCCTGGATGGCTCAGTCGGTTAAGCATCTGACTCTTGATTTTGGCTCAGGTCATGATCTCAAAGTTCATGAGTTCGAGCCCCACCTCAGGCTCTATGCTGTCAGCATAGAGGCCGCTTTGGATCCTGTCTCCCTCTCTCTCTGCACCCCCCTTGCTGCCCCTCCCCACTCTCTGCCCCTCCCCCTCGTTCTCTCAAAAATAAACATTTAAAAAAATGGTTAAAATGGTAAATTTTAAAGTATGTGTATTTTAACATAAGTTTTAAAAATTTAGCTAACCAAAAGACTTGTCAATAAAATATGACATACCCAATACGATAGATATTAAAAAGGAATGAAGGGGGCGCCTGGGTGGCTCAGTCGGTTAAGCGTCCGACTTCGGCTCAGGTCATGATCTCACGGTCTGTGAGTTCGAGCCCCGCGTCGGGCTCTGTGCTGACAGCCCAGAGCCTGGAGCCTGTTTCAGATTCTGTGTCTCCCTCTCTCTCTGCCCCTCCCCTGTTCACACTCTGTCTCTGTCTCAGAAATAAATAAACGTTTAAAAAAAAAAAAAAAAAAAAAAAAGGAATGAAGTACTGATTTATGCTACAATATATAGATGAACTTTGAAATCACCAGTCACAAAAGACCACTTATTGTATGATTCCATTCATATGAAAGGTCCAGAACAGGTAAATCCACAGAGACAGAAGCAGATTATTGGCCGTCGGAGCCTAGGGGGGCGGGGGGAAGGGAAGTGACTTCTTAACGGGTATGGGGCTTATTTGGGGATAAAATGTTCTGAAACTACACAATGGCAATCATTATACAACACTATGAATTACGTGCCACTGAACTGTACTCTTAAAAATGTTAATGACGGTAAATTTATTTGTGTGTATTTTACCACTATTTTAAAAATAAAATAAAAAATTGCACTGTTCAGGGGCCCCTGGCTGGCTCAGCTGGTAGAGCATGTGACTCTTGATCTTGGGGTTGTGGGTTCGAGCCCCATGTTGGGTGCAGAGATTACTTAAAAATAAAATCTTTTTTTATTTTTTTTTATTTTTTTAACGTTTATTTATTTCTGACAGAGAGAGACAGAGCATGAGCAGGGGAGGGGCAGAGACAGAGGGAGACACAGAATCCAAAGCAGGCTCCAGGCTCTGAGCTGTCAGCACGGAGCCCAACGCGGGGCTCGAACTCACAGACCGCGAGATCATGACCTGAGCTGAAGTCGGACGCTCAACCGACTGAGCCACCCAGGCGCCCCAAAAATAAAATCTTTAAAAAAAAAAATGCACTGTTCAAAAAAAAAATTGCCAACAGCTCACTTAGACAGCAAATAGCTAAACAGCAAAGACACATCACTGAGAACTAGGCCCTAGCCTACTACTAACACAGCAGTATGTGTTATGTCACATAAATGCTATTAGTCTGGCCAAAAAGTGGGGGGGGGGGGGGAGGGGGGCATTTTCTTAATAAATGTAATTCTCTGGTTATTTCTTGACACAAATTTGGAAAACTATTATATTGTTAATAGGAAGATTTCATCACGTCCTGGAATTAGATTAGAGCACTACTTCATGTCACACACAGACGAGAACAGTTTGATTTTAGGTGCTATATATAGGAGTTCACGCCAGTAAGAAATGAGCTACACACTGGAACACTGGAGAGAAGGCGTGAAGGTGATCTCCTGACAGGAGGCAGCCCAGGGCCCCAGTTCATGTCTCAGCCGTTTGCCCCCAGACCTGTCCACAGAAGGGAGAGGGTTCTTCCTCCAAAAAAAAAAAAAAAAAAAAAAAAAAAAAAGCATCAGGGAAACGCTAGCTTCAAGTAGAAACAAACGCCAAACGCATTTAGAAGCAAAGGAACATGAAGGTTGTTGCTCTGCAGCTCTATCTCACTGTAACTCACTTCCAATATTTAAAATCAAACTGGCAGTCTCGCACTTTCAATAGGGACAGCTCAGTTGAGAATTTAAGTCAGAAGACATGGTCTTCAAGGGTTGTCACGTTAACCACATAAAACTAATGTAATAAAAGCCAACCTGACAGATTCTTGGCAGCAAAATTATTTGTAAACACATATATCATGAGCTCAGATTAAGAATAGAAGCTTTTGGGGCGCCTGGCTGGCTCAGTCGGTTAAGTGTCCGACTTCGGCTCAGGTCATGATCTCACGGTTTGTGGGTTCGAGCCCCATGTCGGGCTCTGTGCTGACAGCTCGGGGCCTGGAGCCTGCTTCAGATTGTGTGTCTCCCTCTCTCTCTGCCCCTCCCCCACTTGTGCTCTGTCTCTATCAGAAATAAATAAAAATGTAAAAAAAAATTAAAAAAAAAAGAACAGAAGCTTTTATTTTGGTTGTATTCAAGGGAAGAAGGAGTAAAGTAAAAACACTAAAAATAAGCAATATGAGAAACCAAAGTTACAAGAATAACTAAAGCTAATAAATGCAATTAAGAAAAAGAGGCAGATGCCCAGCTAAGGGGAAGGGACCCTTTACCACCATCTAGGACAGAGGCAATACAGAAAGCAGGCAACAATGAGATGCCCTCTAAATGGTTACTACAGAAAAAGAAAAGGAAAACAAAAAAGCAAAACAAGCTCCTCCTGCCAAACTTGAAGGTCAGGATCCCTACCTTAATTGTTTAAACTTGAGGGGGAAAAATTAAATTCACCAGCAGCAGAGGAAATAAAACAGTGTTTGTCAAACACTGAGAAGTGCGTCTCAAACCAGGTCTGCGGATACTTCTCCCAGTCTATACACTCTCTGTGAGAATTTTTAAATTGTGTGTTTTCATTTTAATATTACCCTAAAAACATTAGCATAAGCCTGTTCTGGATCATCCAGACGCTTCCCTGGAAACAGAGAGCTGCCCAGGGATTTCCCGACCCACGTGTGCTGTTGTGCCTACCACGAGGCTTAGGCCAAATAACAGGATGTTAATTGGTCTGTACCAATAGTCAAGAACAGAGTAAGAACTGATAAGTGCATAACGCACATATCCAACTAAAGGTCAAATGGCACCCCTGCACAGTTTTATTGTTTTCAGACTTGAGAAAAGTGGGGAGAGAACAGAGGAGTCAGGTGGCCAGGTAAAAAAGGCATTCCCAAATTCCCAATGCATTCCCAACACCACAGCAGATAATACTATAGTCGCAGTAAGTGTACCAAGTTGAGTAAAACATCATCTGCCCATAAAATTGATTTTAATTTTATCGGTTGTGTCATTTTATCTATATGTAATTTGTTAATCTGTCTTGTTTTTAAAATCTTTTAAGCGTAAGAAATTCATCCTTGCGTGTATTTTTACATTACAATAAAAATAACTTAAACTAGGGGTGCCAAGAGGAGTCAACTGGGGAAGGACAGTCTTTTCCACAAATGGTGCTGAGGAAAGATTTGAATGGGCTTTTCTTCAAAGAAGATATACACATGACCACTAAGCAGAAAAGATACTCAACATCATAAGCCATTTGAGAAAAACAAATCAAAAGCATTTCAACCCATTAGGAGAGCTATTATGAAAAGGAAAAAGAAAAAAGAAACAGAAAATAACAAGTATTGGTGAGGATGTGGAAAAAAATCAGGACTTCCCTGTACTGCTGGTGGGAATATAAAATGATTTAGCTGTGGTGGAAAACAGTTTGGCAGTTCCCCAAAAAGTTAAACATAGAATTATCATATGATCCAGCAATTCCACTCCTAGGTATAAATCCAAAACAACTGAAAGCAGAAACTCAAGATACTTATACACCAATGTTCAAAGCATTAATCACAATAACCAACAGGTGGAAACACGGCAAATATCCATCAACAGATAAATGGATAAATGAGATATGGTATAACTATACTGCAGAGTATTAGCATAAAAAGGAAATTCTGATACATACCACAACATGGATAAAACTTAAAAACATTACACTAAATGAAATAATAAGCCAGATAACTAAAGGACAACTATTGTATGATTCCCCTTATATGTGGTACCTAGAATAAGCAAATTCATAGAACAAGTAGAATAGAGGTTAGTTGTTACCTAACAACTGGGGGGGGCAGGGGTGGGGGGGATGGAGCATAACTGTTTAATGGGTATAGAGTTTCTAGTTGGGATGATGAGAAAGTTCTGGAAATGGATAATGGCAATGGTTGCACAACAATGTGAATGTATTTAATGCTACCGAACTGTATGCTTGAAAATAGTTAAAATGGTAAATTTTAGGGGCGCCTGGCTGGCTCAGTCAGAAGAGCATATGACTCTTGATCTCCGGATTATGAGCTGAAGCTACACATTGTGTGTAGAGATTACTTAAAAATAAAATCTTTAGGGGCACCTGGGTGGCTCAGTTTAAGTGTCCTACTCTTGACCTCGGCTCAGTCATGATCTCACGGTTCATGAGACTGAGCCCTGCGTTGGGCTCTGCACTGACATCACAGAGCCTGTTTGGGATTCTCTCTCTCCTTCTCTGCCTCTTCCCTGCTTCTGCTCTTTCTCTCTCAAAATAAATAAACTTTAAAAACAAAAAAATAAGGGGCGCCTGGGTGGCTCAGTGGATTAAGCATCCGACTTTGGCTCAGGTCATGATCTTTCATTTCATGAGTTTGGGCCCTGCATCAGGCTCTGTGCTGACAGCTCAGAGCCTGGAGCCTGCTTCAGATTCTGTGTCTCCCCCTGTCTCTGCCCCTCCCCTGCTTGTGCTCTCTCTCTCTCAAAACATGAATAAATGTTAAAAAAATTTTTTTAATATATATAAAATAAATAATAAAAATAAAAACAAAAAAATAAATAAAATCTTAAAAAAAAAGTAAATTGTATGCTATATATATTTTATCATACCACAAGAAAAACTTAACACCAGATATGTGCCAAAAATATTGTTTTGGTTTTCTTTTAATGTTTATTTATTTATTTTGAGAGAGAGAGAGAGAGAGCAGGGGAGGGTCAGAGAGAGAGGGAGAGAGAGAGAATCCCAAGCAGGCTCCACACTGTCAGCACAGAGCCTGATGTGGGGCTCAATCTCATGAACCATGAGATCATAGCCTGAGCCAAAATCAAGAGTCAGATGCTTTACCAACTAAGCCACCAGGCAGCCTTCCGTCAAAAATGAGAAAATTTGAGAGACACTGCTACAGTTAGAATTAAAAATTGAACTATTTATGTAATGTTTAAAAATACAGACATAATCAATATATATTGCTAGGAACATAAACACAGGAGCATAAAAACATAAATGAAAAGGACATATATCTACCTGTCTTGCAAGAGTGGTTACACCTGAGAAAGGAGGGAGGTATATGGGAGGCGTACCAAAGGATGTTCAAGTGTATCCAAAAAGTTGCATTCCTTAAAATTCAAAACGGAGGGAAGAAGGGGAAAAGGAGAGAGGCAGGAAAAAGAAAAAAGAAGTCAAATTTGTTAAATCCAGTAATCGGGTTCATTATGTTACTTTAGATCCTCTCCACACCTTTAAAGTAGTTAATAACAAAAATATGAAATGACTAAGAATCAAAAGTTACATAATGAGCCGCTCTACACAACAAATGAGCAGACGGCCCACTGACAGGCCGACTTACCATCAACAGAACCTTCTACTTCCCTCCTCTCTCTCCACAGATCTAAGATGCCATCAACAGCAATCAGAACTGCCAATCAGCATTCACTAGCCAGACTTACCTCGCACTCTGAGCACACAACTGGTCCTACGATTTTTGCCTGCCTCCCAACTGCCAGTTAAAGAAATGCTAGTTCCCATTAGCAGTAAAACTGCAGCCATTTTTACCAACGAACAAATAAATTCCTATCAGGCTAGCAATACAGTAAAGACTCTTTCATCATTACTTACTGCGAGTTATCTGAAAGCTGTCATTAATAAAAACTGAAAACAACTGCAACTTTTGCCAGTTATATCAAGACTGTACAAATGTGATCAGGGTAGAAATAACCCTAGAGTCAGCCCCCACCCAACATATCCAGGCACACACACAGACCAGGTCTCTTCTCCTCCTTTGTAGCTGAAACACTATTTCTATTTCACTACTAACACTATTTCATACTGTGCAAGTATGGGAGATGTGAAAGCATACCGGTCAAAATGAGACTAAGAACCAAACGGGGAAAACTCCTAGGTATCTACCCACAAGAACTGAAAATGCAGCCCACACAGAAACCTTTCCTAGCAGCATTATTCACAATAGCAGAAGAGTGGAAACAGCCCAAGTGTCCAGGACTGATGAATGAATAAATACAATGTGCTCTATCCGCACAATGCAATGTTACTCTGCCACATAAAGGAATGAAGCTCCAGCACCTGCTACAACATGGATGAACCTTGACAACATTATGCTAAGTGAAAGAGGACAGATACCACATATACTGTAGGATTCCATTTACAAGAAATGTGCAGAACAGGCAAATCTATAAGGACAGGAAATAGACTGCGGACAGCCTGGGGCTGGGGAGTTTTGGGGAAAGAGAGAGAATAACTGCTAATGGATATGCGGTTTCTTTGGGGGGAATAATGAAAATGTTCTACTTAATTCTGGTGATGCCTGCACACAACTCTGGGAAAACACTAAAAACCATTTGAAGTGTACATCTCCAATGGATGAACTATATGATTGTATGATTTTTAGTTCAAAAAGGCTGCTATTTAAAAAAAAAGGGGGGGGGGGGAGGGGGGGCAGGACAGGCTGCCATCACAGCCCTAAAAAGATTCTGCCTTAATTTGTATGCACATAAGAGGAATAGAAGAACCTGTAAGTCAATAAAAAGATGTATACATCCAGTAAATTAATGACTTATACAAACCAAAATAAATCAAAACAACTTAACATTTTAGTTAGTACGTGGACTAAGGTAACAGGCAAATTGTTGCAGACCACATTACATTAGGACCCAAAGTGTCTAGAAATCCCAGGGTCACCACTTATCTGAGGCCATTCAGAACTTTTAATGTAAAAACTACCTAATACTTGAGTCCCAATAGCTTCTTACATGTCACTACAAAGTCCACAAATCTGTACCTGCCCATCTCAGCTCCCTCCTGGGCACTGCTGGTTTCACAAGACAAAGCATCCACAGAAGATAAAAACAAAAACAAACAAACAAACAAACAACAGAAACCTCTTTTTACCATTAACTTTCTTTTATTTATCTATTTATTTTTTATTTTTTTAATGTTTCTTTATTTTTGAGAGAGAGAGTGTGAGCAGGGGAGGGGCAGAGAGAGAGGGAAACACAGAATCCGAAACAAGCTCTGAGCTGTCAGCACAGAGCCCAACGCAGGGTTTGAACTCATGAACCGCAAGATCATGACCTGAGCCAAAGCTGGACACTTAACCGACTGAGCCACCCAGGCGACCCTCTTTTTACTATCAACTTCCTTACCAGTGAACACATATTACATGTCCTTAAATTTCCCATTACTTAGGGAACTTTGTCTCATTCCATGGAAAGGTACATGGACCCAGATAATTCTTTGGCATTCTTCTTCACTGGACAACACAATCGCCCATTTCTGGAACTGCTGACTCCCTCACCTTACCTTGCTCCCAGTCATCTGATCTTCTGGCCAAGGACAAACAGCCACTGTTCTAAGTCAGTGGTGTCAAGTCCACCATCACCTCACTATCAGATATGAGTTGATAAGCATGAGAAAAATGAAAACATTAACACACTAGTGCAAATCCAACATAAAATGACAAAACAACACACTGACACCGATGTCAAAACACCAACACCAACACCATAAACCCACGGGGCAAAATCTCACAACCCTATACCAAGACAAAAATAAGTAAAATGATAAAAGCTCATCTACTTGGGGGGAGAAGAGAGGAGCCCGGGTAGCCCCCAGAAAGTGGTAAAGTTCCTCCCCCTTCACTGTTAGCCTCACAATCTTCCTGGCAACATAGAAGAAGAAACCCAGCGATCTTATTTTGAGGAACACAGGTGGAGAAAGTAGCTGAAAAGCAAACAACACTTCGCGCAAGTATGCTTCCAGCGCTTTCTTCACACTAGAAAATCAAAAGTGACTTGGAAGTCCAACAATAGGGGAGAACTAAAGTAAAACTTTGTATATTCACATAGGAAAATATATTAACCCCCTCCAAGAAAGGCTGCATTTGTAGACTATGTAAATACATGCAAAAGACCATGCAAAATGTAAACTAAGGGAAGCACTAACACTATTTGTGTTGATGAAAATTATTTTTAAAAATGGATCTTTTACAATGACACAAATAAGAATTTATGGAGACTAATAAACAGTTGACGCTTTATAATGAAAAGCTTCTTTGAAATGGCCAAGTTATTATTTTATGGTCAAATTGATCAAATACACAAGAAAACTTACCATATACCCAACCTAAAGTTTCTAATGCTATTGCAAAAGGCAAGCACCAAAGAAAATGCAGAACACATCAAATTCTCTTGATATTTCTTGCTGTTTTGACACAATTATTCTGGCTACCATTATCTGTTAATTGTCTTCACATCACTACCCTAATTCAGCATTTTTTACAAAATGTTTCCAAGTCAGCACCCAGCACACTGGCACTGGGTACACAGTTATTAGCAGACGTTATTCGGGGTCTACATGGCAAACCCAAAATACTCCTCGTATTTATGACAGTTACAAACAAAAAGCTGACACATGCTCTGCCATTTTGTGCCTTCACTCAAATACCTGCAAGTTCAGTGACGCCCAGCAAATTCTCCTGAGTCAGTTCAATCAGCTCCTGCAGCAGGGCCTGGCTGGAGGACGATTCGGCACTGAACCGTACAGCCCCTGCCCCAGCAATCACACTGCGCATGTGCACACAGAGCCATGCACAAGAATGCTCCCTGCAGCACTGGGAACGGCCTCCGTGTTCATCAATAGGAGAATGGCTTAAAGAACTATGGTACAGCTATACAGCTGCACAGAAGTGGACATGAAAATGAGCAAAAGTTACAGAATAGTATTTATTTTCTTTGCTCAGTCTACCTGATACAGAAAAGTTCTGGAAGGATCCACAGGACACTGGGAACCATCACTATCTCTGAGGAAGACTAGGACTAGTCTAGGCTAGTCCTAATCCTAGTCCTAGTCTAGGACTAGGCTAGGACTCAGAACGGCAGTCATATGGGACTCCCGACTTTTCTGTAACGTTTCAGTTTTTACAAGGAGAATAAATTCATGCCTCATTTATATAATTAAAATTTAAGAAAAATCTCTGGGTCATAAACTGCATGTGCTTTATCTAGTATTCCATTCAGGGAATTCAAATCCATATGAACGCAGGCAGCTCGAATCTAAGTGCAAAAGGGCATTGAAGGCACAGTGTCTTCACATGTAAATAACACAAACATTTCCCTCTATACTCCTCCAATAATATAATCTTCCTCGCTTAAAAACAAACCCAGACCCCGTCCTCTACAAAAAAATATTTTTAAAAAGGTGCTTTTAGTACAAGACCAAATTTTTTAAAATTTTACACACCATCTCAAATTCTTTAAGAAGCAGTTTTATTTTTAGTCTAAAAAATAACAGCATTATAAGGCCTGAGCCAAGCTTCACTTCATTAAAATGATATCTGCTGCCCATGTAATGGTTCTGAAATTGTTTCATTCACTTGGTCTGGTTTTAAGCAACACAGAAAAATTAGTATTCCACCTTGAGTGTGGCCTCGGAGGACTTCCAGTACCTCATAGTCCTCCTGGACCAGGAAGGAGTCCTTGAACAGCAGCGGGGTCTGAGGGTTCTGAGCTCCCTAAGGGATTTGGGAATCAGCCAGGTTTGGGAAGCCATGCTTTAAAAGAACCTTTAAGCAGCACCTCTCAACTTGTGCTGAATATGATCATTATTTTTTAAAGTATGATGGGAAAGCCACCCTTCCCCCCTACAGACCTATTAAATCAGAATCTCCGGAGAGCGGGTTCCAGGCATCAGGAATTTTTTCCCCTCAGATTGAGAACGCTGCTTTGAAGTAATTGGTTTAGGAGTCACTGATCTCAAGCTCATTAAGCAGAACACCATTATCTGCATGGGTTGTAGAAACAGTGGCATGCCAGGGAAGGAGGTAAGACACCAACGCCGGTTTTATTTCAAATCAGGGTTTGGACTGATAGGGCCCAGACTACTGATACACAGAGACCTGTTATAAAGTAGGACTAAGAAGCTCTGGTTTCAGGTAAAGATAAAGTCACTCCATTAGCTGTGAAACTTGGTAAAGTCATTTAACCTCTCTGAGGTTCAACTGATCACTTTTTTAAAAAGGACTGAAATAAGTGACCTCTGAAGATCCTTTGATCTCAAATCCCAGTAGCTACAAATCAGTCAAGGCCACAAGCAGGGTGGTCCTTAAATAAATGCATGAATATCTTCTATAATTATCAGATTCATCATATATACATTTCTGTCTTGTCTACATAAAAATCCTATTCCTCATCACACCATAAGAAATCCTAACTGAACATAATTATGTTCTATCAGATCAACCATAAAAGAAAATTAGGGGGGTGTCTGGGTGGCTCAGTCAACTGAGCGTCCAATTCTTGGTTTCGGCTCAGGTCGTGATCTCATGGTTCATGAGTTTGAGCCCTGCATTAGGCTCTGCACCTACAGCACGGAGCCTGCTAAGCATTCTCTCTCTCCCTCCCTCCCTCTCTCTCTGTCTCTCTCTCTCTCTCTCTGTCCCTCCTGCATACTCACTCACTCTCTCTCGGACCCTGCTAAGCATTCTCTCTCTCCCTCCCTCTCTCTCTCTCTCTCTCTCTCTCTGTCCCTCCTGCATACTCACTCACTCTCTCTCTCTCTCTCTCTCTCTCTCTCAGAATAAGTAAACATTAAAAAAAAAAAAGAAAAGAAAAGATAATTAAACTAGTCAAATAAGTCCCAAGATAAATAAAAACATTTGGCATAAAAGAAAATTTTCAAATAACTCTTTAACCTTTTCCTTGGCAACATTCTAATTTTTAAAAAATCTTTCCATTTTAAAATATTGTATTAAAATACACATAACAGGGCGCCTGGGTGGCTCAGTCGGTTAAGCGACTGACTTCGGCTCAGGTCATGATCTCACGGTCCGTGAGTTTGAGCCCCGCGTCGGGCTCTGTGCTGACAGCTCAGAGCCTGGAGCCTGTTTCAGATTCTGTGTCTCCCTCTCTCTGACCCTCCCCCGTTCATGCTCTGTCTCTCTCTGTCTCAAAAATAAATAAACATTAAAAAAAATTTTTTTTAATAAAAAAAAAATACACATAACATAAAATTTACCATTTGAACCACTTTTCAGTGTACAGTTCTATGGCAGGAAGTACATTCACAGTGTTGTGTGACCATCACTACTATCCACCTTCTTTTTATTATTTATCTTTTATTATTTATTCTTTTTATTTTTTATTATTTTTCTATTTTTTAAAAATTTTTTACATAGTCTCCACACCCAGTGTGGAGCTCAGTGTGGGGCTTGAACTACTCACAAACCTGAGATCAAGACCTGAGCTGAGATCAAGAGTCTGACACTTGACCAACGGAGCACCCAGGTATCCCTACAGAACTTTTTAAAAGACCACTTTATTGATTAGAACTTTGCAATCTTCCCCAAGTGGAAGTCTGTACCCATTAACACTAAAATTCTCCTTTCTCTTCTCCTGGCAGCCCCTGGCAACCATAATTCAACTATCTGGTCTCTATGAGACTACTCTCTAGGCACCTCACAAAAATTGAATCATTCAATATCTGTCCTTTGTGACTGGGTTTTTTTTCATTTGGCATGTTATCAAGGTTCATCCATGTTGTAGCACATATCAGAACTTCCTTCCTTTTTAAGGCTAAATAATATTCCATTGTATGTATATACCACATTTGTTCCTCCATTCATCCATTAACAAATACTTGAGTTGCTTCGTTCTGATTTTTCTAACCATATGTCATTTTGAATGAAGTCACATACGGTAGAGATGAGAGAACCTTACATCACCAGCGTCTCTTATAAATAAATAAATAAGCAAGCCAGCAAGCAGACCACACTCTGCAACATAAAACAGACCTTCACATATTTAAAATAACAGAAATTGTACAAAGTATGCTCTTGAATTACACTAGACATCAGTAACAAAAAGATAGCTGAAAAATCCCAAAATACAATATTTGGAGATTAAACACAATACATGGAGATTAAATAAAACATAGGTCAAAGAAGAAGTCTCAAGAGCTATCTCTAACTAAATGAAACTACAACTTATCAAAACTTGCGGAATGCAGAGAAAGCAGGACTTAGAGAAAATTTATAGCACTGAATGCAAATATTAGAAAAGATGACAGATCTAAAAATCTAAGAATCTAAGTTTCTACCTTATGCAACTAGAAAAATATGAGCAAATTAAATTCAAAGTAAGAGCAAGCAAATAAATAAAGCTGGAGCAGAAATCAATAAAAATAAGATCAATAGAGAAAAATCAATGAAGCCAAAAGGTAATTCTTTGAAAAGACCAATAAAACTGATAAATCTCTAGCCAGGTTAATTGAGGAAAAAAAAGAGAAGACACAAATTACTATTATCAGAAATGAAAGAATGGTCATTACTACTAAGCCCAAGGACATTAAGAGAATAATAAAGGATTATTATGAACAACTCTATGCCCACAAATTAGATAATCTAGATGAAACAGACCAATTCCTTGAAAGAGACAATCTATCAGAATTTACACAAGGTGAAAAGAACAATCTGAATAGGCCTATATCTAGTAAGGAAACTGAATCAATAACTAATAACCTTTTAAAACTGGAAACAGATGGGTTCACTGGTGAAATCTCCCAAAGCTTTAAGGAAGAAATTATCTCAAGTCTCTACAATCTCTTCCAGAAAACAAGAGAGAAAATGCTGTCTAATTTATTCTATGAGGCAAGCATTACCCTAATCTCCAAACCAGACAAACACATTAGAAGAAAGAAAAACTACAGACCAATAGCTCTCATTAACACAAATGTAAAAATCCTGGACAAAATACTGGTGGACTAAATCAAACAATGTACAAAAAAAAAAAAAAAAAAAAATTATATACCACAACCAAATAGGATTTATTTCAGGTATGCAAGACTGGTTCAAGATTCAAAAATAAATTTATGTAATCCATCCATACATCGATAGACTAAAGAATAAAAAAAAAAATCCCACAATCCTATCAATAGATACAGAAAAAGCATTTGAAAAAAATCCAACACCGAATCAAAATTCTCAACAAACTGAAAACAGAGGGGAAGTTGCTCAACTGGATAAAGAACATATACAAAAATCCTACCGCTGACATCATACTTAATGATGAGAAATTAGATGCTTTCCTGCTAAGATTAGAAACAAGGCAAGATGTCTGCTCTCACCACTTTTTTAAAAAAACTTTTTTTTAATCTTTATTTTTGAGAGAGAGAGAGCGAGCAAGCAGGGGAGGAACAGTGAGAGAGGAAGACACAGAATCCCAAGCAGGGTCTAGGCTCTGAGCTGTCAACAGAGAGCCCAATGTGGGGCTCAAACTCATGAACCACAAGTTCATGACCTGAGCCGAAGTTAGACGCTTAAACTGACTGAGCCATCTAGGTGCCCCTCATTCTCACCACTTTCATTCAACATCATATTGGAAGTCTTACCAGATGCAACAATACAAGAAAAGAGAAGTGTACAGATTGGGAAGGAAAAAAATAAAACTTCCTTTGTTTGCTGATGACATGATGATATGTAGAAAATCCCAAAGAAACAACAAAAAAATTCCTGGAATTAATAAACCATTAAGGTTTCAGGATACAAGGTTAATAAAACTCAATTATTTTTTGTTATATACCAACAATAAACAACTGGAATTTGAAATTTAAAATGCAATACCATTTACATTAGCATCCGAAAAAAAGCAGAAATACTTAGGTATAAATCTAACAACATACGTGTAAGATCTCTATGAAGGAAACCACAAAACTCTAAAAAAAATCAAAGAAGATCTAAAGAAATGGAAGACAATTCCAGGTACATGGATAGGAATCAAGATGCCACTGTCATTTCTTCCCAACTGTATCTACAGATTCAATGAAATCCCAATAAAAATTCCAGCAAGATTATTTTGTGTATTATCAATAAACTGATCCTAAAATTTATATGGAAAGGGAAAAGATGCAGAATAACCAATACAACACGGAAGAACAAAGTTGGAGGGCTGTCACTACCTGACTTCCAAGACTTAGTATAAAACTAATCAAACAAAACAAAGTAATCAAAACAGTATGGCTAAAGAAGACAAATAGATCATAGAACAGAATAGAGAGCCCAGGAGTGCCTGGGTGGCTCAGTCAATTAAGTGTCTGACTCTTGATTTCAGCTCAGGTTATATCTCACGGTTTGCGAGTTCAAGCCCCACACTGGGCTCTGTGCTGACAATGTGGAGCTGCTTGGAATTCTCTCTCTCTCTCCCTCTCTCTGTTCCTCCCCTGCTTGTGCTTCTTCTCTCTCAAAACAAGTAAATAAAAAGAATAGAGAGCCCAGAATGAGACCTACACAAAATATAGTCTACTGATCTTTGACAAAGGAGCAAAGGCAATAAGAGCAAGAAAAGATGGTCTTTTTAGCACGGTGACAGAAGAACTGGACATTCACATGCAAAAAAATGAATCTAGACACTGATATTCCACCTTTCATAAAAATGAACTCAAAATGGATCACAGACCTAAATGTAAAACACAAAACTATAAAATTCCTAGGACATAACTTAAGAGAAAATCTAGGTGACCCTGTGTTTGGCAATGACTTTTCTGACACAATACTGAAAGCACAATCCATGAAAGAAAGTATTGCTAAGGTGGATTTCACTAAAAGTAAAAACTTGTGCTTTGCAAAAGACACTGTCAAGAGAATGAAAAGGCAAGCCACAAACTGAGAGAAAATTTTTACAAAACACATATTGATAAAGGACTGGTATCCAAAATACACAAAGAACTCTTAAAACTCAAAAATAAGAAAATAACCCAATTTAAAAAAACAAGACCCGAGCAAACACCTCACCAAAGAATATACAGAGGCAAATAAGCATGTGAAAAGATACTTGACATCATACGTCACTAGGGAACTGCAAATTAAAACGAGACACTACTACACACGTATCAGACTAGCCAAAACCCAGAACACTGACAACATCGAATGCTGTAGCAAATATGTGGGATGGCAGAAACTCATTCATTGCTGGTGGGGATGTAAAATAGTACAGTCACTTTAGAAGACAGTTTGGCAGTTTCTTAAAAAACTAAACACACTCTTACCATAAGATCCAGCAATCTTCCTCCTTGGCATTTACTCAAATGAGCTGAAAACTTATGTAAACACAAAAACCTGCATACAGATGTTTTATTCATAATTGCCAAAACTTGGAACAACCAAGCTATCTTTCAACAGGTAACTAGATACATAAATTGTATTACATCCGTACAATGGAGTACTATTCAGCAATAAAAAAATAAATAAATAGGGGCGCCTGGGTGGCGCAGTCGGTTAAGCGTCCGACTTCAGCCAGGTCACGATCTCGCGGTCTGTGAGTTCGAGCCCCGTGTCAGGCTCTGGGCTGATGGCTCGGAGCCTGGAGCCTGTTTCCGATTCTGTGTCTCCCTTTCTCTCTGCCCCTCCCCCGTTCATGCTCTGTCTCTCTCTGTCCCAAAAATAAATAAAAAACATTGAAAAAATAAATAAATAAATAAAAGTAAAAAAAGAGCTATCAAGCCAGGAGAAGATATGGAGGAAACCTGAATTCATAGAATGGAAAGCAGACACATACTACATGATTCTAACTACATGACATTCTGGAAAATGTAAAATTATGAAGACAGTAAAAAGATCAGTGACTGTGGGGCTCAGGGAGAGAGGGGAGGATGAAGCACAGATTTTTTTTTTTTAATTTTTTTTAACGTTTATTTATTTTTGAGACAGAGAGAGACAGAGCATGAACAGGGGAGGGTCAGAGAGAGGGAGACACAGAATCGGAAACGGGCTCCAGGCTCCGAGCCGTCAGCACAGAGCCGTCAGCACAGAGCCCGACGCGGGGCTCGAACTCACGGACCGCGAGATCATGACCTGAGCCGAAGTCGGCCGCCCAACTGACTGAGCCACCCAGGCGCCCCGAAGCACAGATTTTTAAGACACTGAAACTACCCTGTACGATGGTATGATGATGCATACATGTCATTATACATTTGCCAAAACCTACAAAATGTACAAAACAAAGACTGAATCCTAATGTAAAAAACCATGGACTTTAATGGTACTGCATTGATAATGCAGCTCATCAGTCATAACACGCAAGATGGTAATTATAGGAGAAATGGGATGGAAATAGGGGGGAGTGGGAGCATGAGGATTCTGTACTTTCTGCTCAATTATTCTGTAAATACAAAAGTGTTCAGGGGCACCTGCATGGCTCGGTTGGTTAAGCGTCCGACTTTGGCTCAGGTCATGACCTTGCGGTTCGTGGGTTCAAGCCCCATGATGGGTTCTGCAGACAGTGCAGAGCCTGCTTAGGACCCTCTGTCTCCCTCTCTCTCTGCCCATCCCCCACTCATGCGCACAAACATGCTCTCTCTCAAAAACAAACATTAAAAAAAAGTGCTCAAAAAAAATTCTAATACACACACACACACACACACACACACACACACACACAGATGCCTTGTGGTGGAGAAAAAATAGAGGAACAGCTACCTCAGGACAGAAAAGTCCTTGACTACCTCTATGTTGCCCAGGCCTCAGAGATGACCTTATGTACTGACTTCCACAGAAAGGGCTACGACAAACTCCTAAGGAAGCTGAAGCCACACTGTGACCGGGGGGTTGGGTTCTGGTCATCATCTTGGAACCTTCTTTTACAGAGGCCATGCAGCCCTTTCTTTACACAGCTGCCACCATGCTTGCTATGTGGTTTTTATACGTAAATAGCGGCTTTGAAAATAAATATTTGATTGGGGGGTAAAAAAAATCACTTGATTTACTACCGATAGGAATCCTTCCTATAATGCTGTATGGGTTATGTTAGCCTGAGGGGAGGAATGATTCACATTAAGGTAAAAGAATATTAACACAAGAGGAAGAAATACAATCCAAGTTTAATTTCAAGCAAAAATAAATGTGTTACTCCTGGTTGCTGGCATTAAGGCTGTGAGAACTCCGTCCCTTAAACAGAGGCTCACAGGCCACTGGATCCACCATGGTTTTCTTCAGCTAACACAAGTTGAAAGCAAAGGTCAGGTATGGCTGCAGGCAAAGGGCTCCCTTGGCCAGTCCCAGCCACCGACCAATAGCCAAGCACAGCTCACTACAGGGAGAATTACTGCTTTTTCCACCCATCGTGCACTAGTCAGCCCAAAGCCATTTCAGCTTTTTGGATGCAGCCCACATGCTTCTCTCTGCTCATTAACAGAACCAGTTAGAAGTTATATCTCCTCTTCTCACTCCTATCCTGTGTCCCCAGTAAGAATTGTACCCTAAGGATAACTTAATAGCTGAGGAGGAAAAGTTCCTCCTTTTAGGGGTGTTCCAGCTGACAACTGATAAAGGTTCAAGAGAATATCACAACTTTACAACCCTAATAATGAACTAGTAAATATATGCAATGATCATTAATGGCTACTAATATCACAAAAGGAAAGACACTCAGACATTATGTATCTTATGGGAAAAGTACAGATCATCATCTATGAAGTATACTTGCAAAAAAAAAAAACAACAAAAAAAACATAAGCCGCTAGATCTAATTACAAATTTATAGAAAATACAGGGGGACAAAGGAACATATTAAATCAACACCACAGGAATGCAATCAGCAAAACTCAGCAGAAGAGTCTACAGGAAAAACTCAATTTCTTCAACAACTAAATTAATGAGGGAAAAGAGATGGCAGAGAACACTGTAGTTCAAAAGGCATTCCAACCAGGGCACCTTGGTGGCTCAGGCTGAGCATCGGACTCTTGATTTCCACTCAGGTCATGATCTCACAGTTTGTGGGATCAGGCCTTGCGTCAGGCTCTATCTATGTTGACAGCATGGAGCCTGCTTGGGATTCTCTCTCTCTCCCTGTCTGCCCCTCCCCCCACTCGCGCACACACTCTCTCAAAATAAATAAACACTTAAAAAAAAAATGAAGGCATTTCAACCAACAGCAATGCAAAACCTCATGTGGATTCTGATTTTAACCACTAAAAAAAACACTTACGGCACAACTGGAGAAACACGAACATTGGATATTTGATGCAACTAAGGAATTAATGTTCATTTGTTTAGGTGTAATCATGGTATTGTGACTATGGTTTCTTTTTAAGTCCTTATCTAGAGACACATACAGAAACATTATACAAAATGATGTGACACTTGGAATTCACTCCAAAATAATGTGGGGTGGGAATGAATGCAGGGGGTGCTGGTGAAGTAGGCTGGTCCACAACTGATCACCACTGAAGCTGCATGATGCATACATGGAGGTTCATTATTCTATTCTCTCCACTTCCACATTGCTTGTAATTTTCCACAGTAAGTAGATTTTACCAAATTAACTGGAATAATTTCAGATCTCAAAATTCCTTTGGTTGAGGTCAACCATTACAGTAGAGCCTGCTTGCTGACTATCTCAGTTATACTAAATACCGTATAGCCAACCTGCTCTTTCAGAGTTTATCATTTGAAACCTACACAATCAGTTTTTCTTTTCCAACCCTCTACCAACTAACCGATCTTTCAAAACATGAGCAAAAATCTCCACTCAAAGCTTGCCCTTACATCACTAGTCAAAAGCAACCTCTCTCTCATGCACTGCCTATCCAACCAGACCATAATTTTCCAGAAGACAAGGAATATGTTTTACTGTCATTACTTCTCACAAAATGTCTAGCACAATAGTCTGCACATAGCAGTTGATTATCCGACCAAAAAACGTGTGGATCAGTTCTGGCCTGTGCAGAGATGAGTGGCAAAACCAACAAGTAATATAGTACCAAAAGCAGAGGACACATTTACAAAGTCTACAGGTCATGAAGAACGGATGAACACACCGTGGTAGATCCATACGATGGAATACTACTCGACGTTAAAAAGTAACAACAATATTACACACAACAGTATGGCTGAATCTCCAAAACGCTGTGGTAAGAGACAGAACTTAGGCACAAAAGACTACAGAGTATACACCATTTCATTTACATGAAATCCTGAAAAAGGCAAGTGGTTGCTTAGGACAAGAGATGAGGTAAGGGGACTTGCTGTAAGAGCATCAGGGTACTTTTTCAGTGATGGAAATGTTCTGTATCTCTTCCTGTATCTTGATTGTTATAGTTACACAACTATATATATTTGCCCAAAGTCCCTAAATGGTACAATTAAAATGGGTGGCTTTTATTATAAATCATGCCCTAGCAAAACTATTTCACAATCATAAAACTAGATTTAAAAATTATAAATATTTATAATAGGACAGACCAAGAACTCTTACAAATCAATAAGACACACATGAAAGAAAGGTAGGCAATGCTCTTTCTGCCATCTTTCCGTGCCCCATAATGGTGTGCATGAATGTCCCAGCAGATGCGCTCCAGAGAACCAACAGTACTAAGAAGACAGGCAAACGCCAAGTTCTTATTAGGTCATGCTCCAAAGTCATCTTCCAGTTTCTAACTGTGATGATGAAGCATGATTACATGGCAAATTTGAAAATCACTGATGATCACAGAGCTGGGAAAACTGCTGTGAACCTCATAGACAGGTTAAACAATGTGAAGTGATCTGTCCCAGATTTGACGCACAACTCAAAGATCTAGAAAAACTCCAGAATAATTTGCTCCCGTCCCACCAGTTTGGTTTCACTGTACTGGCAACCTTAGTTGGCATCATGGACCGTTAAGAAGCAGGACGAAAACACACAGAAGAGAAAATCCTGGGGTTTTTTTTCTAGGGATGTAATACATAAGCACAGATAAAATGCCTCAATGGAAGATAGAAAAGAAAGGAAGGAAAGAAGGAAGGAAGGAAGGAAGGAAGGAAGGAAGGAAGGAAGGAAGGAAGGAGGCAAGGCAAGGCAAGGCAAGGCAAGGCAAGGCAAGGCAAGGCAAGGCAAGGGATGGGTGCCTGGGTGGCTCAGTCAGTTAAGCACCGGACTTCAACTCAGGTCCTGATCTCAATAGTTCGTGAGTTCCAGCTTCGCGTGGCACTCTCTACTGTCAGCACAGAGCCCACCTCAGATCCTCCATCTCCTTTTCTCTCTGCCCCTCCCCACTCACACTCTTTCTCTCCCTCTCTCAAAAATAAACAAACATTAAAATTTTTTAAAAAGAGCACCTGTGACACAAGAACAGACACTCAGATCAATGGAACAGGACAGAGAACCCAGAAATGGACCCACAAACATATGGCCAACTAATCTTTGACAAACAGGAATAAAGACAGTCTCTTCTGCAAGTGGTACTGGGAAAACCGGACAGCGACATGCAGAAGAATGAACCTGGACCACTTTCTTACACCATACACAAAAATAAACTCAAAATGGATGAAAGACCTAAGTGTAAGACAGGAAGCCATCAAAATCCTCAAGGAGAAACCAGGCAAAAACCTCTTTGATCTTGGCTGTGGCAACTTCTTACTTAACACGTTGCCAGAGGCAAGTGAAACAAAAGCAAAAATGAACTACTGGGACCTCATCAAAATAAAAAGCTTCTGCACAGAGAAGGAAACAATCAGCAAAACTAAAAGGCAACCAACAGAATGGGAGAAGATATTTGCAAATGACATGTCAGATAAAGGGTTAGTATCCAAAATCTATAAAGAACTGATCAAACTCAACACCCAAAAAACAAATAATCCAGTGAAGAAATGGGCAAGAGACATGAATAGACACTTCTCCAAGGAAGACATCCAGATGGCCGACACATGAAAAAATGCTCAATGTCACTCATCATCAGGAAAATACAAATCAAAACCACAATGAGATACCACCTTACATCTGTCAGAATGGCTCACATTAACAACTCAGGCAACAACAGATGTTGGCGAGGATGTGGAGAAAGAGGATCTCTTTTGCATTGTTGGTGGGAATGCAAGCTGGTGGAGCCACTTTGGAAAACAGTATGGAGGTTCCTCAAAAAACTAAAATAGAACTACCCTACGACCCAGCAATTGCACTACTAAGCATTTATCCAAGGGATACAGGTGTGCTGTTTTGAAGGGACACATGCACCCCCATGTTTATAGCAGCACTATCCACAATAGCCAAAGTATGGAAAGAGCCCAAATGTCCATTGATGGATGAATGGATAAAGAAGATATGGTATAGATATACAATGGAGTATTACTCAGCAATCAAAAAGAATGAAATCTTGCCGTTTGCAACTACGTGGATGGAACTGGAGGGTATTATGATAAGTGAAATTAGTCAGAGAAAGACAAAAATCATATGACTTCACTCATATGAGGACTTTAAGAGGCAAAACAGATGAACATAAGGGAAGGGAAACAGAAATAATATAAAAACAGGGAAGGGGACAAAACAGAAGAGACACATAAATATGGAGAACAAACTGAGGGTTGCTGGAAGGGGTGTGGGAAGGGGGATGGGCTAAATGGGGAAGGGGCACTAAGGAATCTACTACTGAAATCATTGTTGCACTATATGCTAACTAATTTGGATGTAAATTAAAAAAAATATATGTAGGTTTGGAGTTTGATCTCAATAGTGACTAAGGCTTTTTAAAAACAAAACAAAAAGCAAAACAAAAAAAAGAGGGGCACCTGGGTGGCTCAGTTGGTTGAGCGTCCCACTTCAGCTCAGGTCATGATCTTGTAGTTCATGAACTGGAGCCCCACATGGGGCTCACTGCTGTCAGCCTGTCAGCGTAGAGCCTGCTTCAGATCCTCTATCCCTTTCTCTCTGCCGACCTTCCCCCGCTTGCACTCTCCCCAAAAATAAATCTTTTTTTTTAATTTTAAAAAAGAAAAGAAAAAGAGCTAGGCTAGGAAAATAAGAAATTCAAACAAAATTAATAAATAGCCAATTAATGTGAAGGTATATACAAATTACATCAGTAAAATACTATTTTCCCCTATAAAATTGGCATAAACTGTTTTCTTTATGTTGGTTTTAGTAATTTAATATTTATTTTTTTTATTTTTTTTAAACGTTTACTTATTTTTGAGACAGAGAGAGACAAAGCATGAACAGGGGAGGGGCAGAGAGAGAGGGAGACACAGAATCTGAAACAGGCTCCAGGCTCTGAGCTGTCAGCACAGAGCCCGATGCAGGGCTCGAACTCACGGACCATGAGATCGTGACCTGAGCCGAAGTCGGACGCTTAACCGACCAAGCCACCCAGGCGCCCCTAGTAATTTAATATTTAGCACTGGGAGGGTTTAGGGGAAACTGGGACTCTTACACACAGCTGACCCAATCTTTCCACAAGAAAGGGTGCAAAAGTCTTACGAGATACAAACACCCTCCAGTCTAAAACTATGTGTCAAGACAATTCACACAGAAAGCATAGTCTTTAACCCATGGTACTGAGATAACTGCATCTCCACAGGCAAAAGAATGAAGCTGGATCTGTACCTCACACCATATACAAAAGATAAACTCAAAATGGATCTAAGACCTAAATGTGAGGGTCGGTAGAACAGGCAATTCTTTAGGGTGCCTGGGTGGCTCAGTCAGTTGAGTGTCCAACTCTTGACTTCAGTTCAGGTCATGATCCCAGGTCCCACACTGGGCAGAACCCACATCAGGCTCAGTGTGGAGCCTGCTTGAGATTCTTTCTCCCTTCTTCTGCCCTTCTCTCCTGCTCATGCTTTCTGGCTGCTTAACTGGCTGCTTAACTGGCTGAGCCACCCAGGCACCCTAAAATTTATTTCTAAGGCAATTTTTAATACCTCATTACCTTTAGTAGGACTCTGTGTACCTGCTATGTGTGGGCATGGTATTCCATGGATTTAATGCACCTTAATTTATTTCACTGATCCCCCCCCCCCCCCGTTGGACATTTACTTTGTTTCCAATTTTTTGTTTTGTATAAAAATCACGCTAAAAATTTTTTTTTAATGTTTTTATTTATTTTTGAGAGAGAGACAGAGTGAGCAGGAGAGGGGCAGATAGAGAGAGGGAGACACAAAAAAATAATAAAATACTAAGAACATGGAACTCTTGGGGCGCCTGGGTGGCTTAGTCGGTTAAGCGGCCAACTTCGGCTCAGGTCATGATCTCGCGGTCTGTGGGTTTGAGCCCCGCATCGGGCTCTGTGCTGACAGCTCGGAGCCTGGAGCCTGTTTCAGATTCTGTGTCCCCCTCTCTCTGACCCTCCCCCGTTCATGCTCTGTCTCTCTGTGTCTCAAAAATAAATAAACATTGAAAAAAAATTTAAAAAAAAAGAACATGGAACTCTTGATCTCAGGGTCGTGAATTTGAGCCCCATGTTGAGCAGAGAGATTATTTTAAAAAAATAAACAAAATTAAAAAAAAAAAAGACCTAAATGTAAGAGCTAAAACTGTAAGACTCCTGGAAGTAAACCATAGGGTTAATTTTCATGATCTTGGATTAGGCAGTGGTTTCTTGGCTATGACACCTAAAGCACAAGCAAGAGAAAAAAATGATAAACTGGAATTTATAAGATAGAAAAAAACAACAACAAAAACCCCTGTACTTCAAAGAACCTATCAAGAAAGTAAAAAGACAATCCACAGAAAGGGAGAAGTACCTGCAAATCATTTATCTAATAAGGGTCTAGTATCTAGAATATTTTAAGAACCCTTATAACTCAACAAAAAGACAACCCAACTAAAAAAGGGCCTATAAAAGCACATGAAAAGATGTTCACCATTAGTTTTTGGCAAATGCAAATCAAAACCACACTGACATACTGCTTTACACCCACTAGGATGGTCATAATTGAAAACACAGATAATGAAATAAGCTGATAAAAACATGGAGAAACTGGGAACTTCATACGTTGCTGGTGGGAACAAAAAATGTTACAGCTGCTTTATATGATCCAGCAATTCCACTCCTAGGTATTTACCCAAGAGAAATAGAAACGTATGCCCACATGCAAACTTGTATATAAACGTCCATCGCAGCGCTATTTCTAATAGCCAAAAAGTGGGAACAATCCCATTACCCCTCAAATGACAAATGGACACACAAAATGTGGTGTATTATACAATGGAAAATTCAGCCACCAGAAGGAATTAAATACGGACACGTGCGACAACACGACGAACTGTGAGAACATTACACTAAGTAAAAGCAGCTAGACACAAAAAGCTACATATGATAGGATGATTCCATTCCTTTTTTTAAGGGCTTTTTTAAAGTTTATTTACTTGAGAGAGAGAGCAGGGGAGGGGCAGAGCGAGAGGGAGAGAGAACTCGAGCAGGCTCTGCACTGTTAGCACAGAGCCCGACATGGGGCTCAATCCCATGAACCGTGAGATCATTACCTGAGCCAAGATCCTGAGTCGGACACTTCACTGACTGAGCCACCAAGGCAACCCAACATGATTCCATTCTTATGAAATGTTCAGAATAACAAATCCATAGCGAGAGAAAGTCTGTATGGGTTTGCCAGGGGCTGAGGGTGAAAGGTAGAGTGGGGACTGATAATGGGTATAGGGTTTCTTTCTGAGGTGATGAAAATGTTCTGGAATTAGGTAACAGAGATGGTTATACAATCCTGTGTTATTCTAAAACCCGTGAACTGTACATCTTAAAAGGGTGAATTTGATGGCATGTGAATTACATCTCGGTTAAAATAGTAGAAAATGAAAGAAATAATCCTGTCTGGAGCAAAGGCTCATCTAAAAATGCGATTTTTAGGGCCACCTGGGTGGCTCAGTCGGTTTGAGCGTCCAGACTTCAGCTCAGGTCATATCTCATGGCTTGTGAGTTCAAGCCCTGCGTCAGGCTCTGTGCTGACAGGTCGGAGCCCGGAGCCTGCTTTGGATTCTGTGTCTCCCTCTCTCTATCTGCCCCTCTCCTGCTCACTCTGTCTCTCTCTCAAAAATAAATAAAAACATTAAAAAAAAATTTTTAGCGTGATTTTTATACAAAACAAAAAATTGGAAACAAAGTAAATGTCCAACGGGGGGGGGGGGGGGATCAGTGAAATAAATTAAGGTGCATTAAATCCATGGAATACCATGCCCACACATAGCAGGTACACAGAGTCCTACTAAAGGTAATGAGGTATTAAAAATTGCCTTAGAAATAAATTTTAGGGTGCCTGGGTGGCTCAGCCAGTTAAGCATCTGACTTCAGTTCAGGTCATGATCTCACGGTTTGTGGGTTTGAGCCCCGCATCGGGCTCTGTGCCGACAGCTCAGAGCCTGGAGCCTGCTTTGGATTCTATGTCTCCCTCTCTCTCTGCCCCTCCCCAGCTTGCACTCTGTCTCTGTCTCTCTCAAAAATAAAATAAAAAATGTTAAAAAAAAAAATTTAAAAAAACGAAAGAAATTTTACATGAAAGATGTTTGTCCTATTAATAATTTTTTTTCAGTCAAAAAAAGTAGGCCCACAATATTCTAATGCCCTCCTCCCAAAGAAGAAAACAATCTTAGGGTAAAATCAGTTCTAACTTCTGGACTCCAGATTGTGAGACAATAAATTTTCATTATTTAAAACAATTTTTTTTAACTCTTTGCACTAGAAAATAAATTCTAAGTATACTCACAATAGAAGTCCATATTAATAAAAAGAAAAAAGGAAATATAGGTATACGTACACTAAAAATTTAAAAATATTCACACCAATATATTAACAGTAGTTTATATCCTGGCAATAGTATTATGGAGGCTATTTTTTTACTTCTTTGGTTTAGGTATATTTTCCAGTTTCTTGGCAATTAGTATTAATTAGTAGTATTTAAACTATATGTTGATTTTGTTTATTTATTTTTAAATGTTTATCTTATTTTTGAGAAAGAGAGAAAAGGAGAAGGGGGGGAGGGCCAGAGACAGAGAGGGATCGAGGATCCAAACAGAGGATCTAAAGCAGGCTCCGTGCTGACAGCAGAGAGCCCGATACAGGGCTCCAACTCATGAACTGTGAGATCATGACCTAAGCCAAAGTTGGAGGCTCGACGGACTGGGCCACCCAGGCACTCCTTTATGTTGATTTTAAAAACAAGTATTCTAAGGGGCAGTGGTATTAACACCTCACACAAAGAAGTAAAAAAAGGATGAATAACTAACTTCAAGGAATAAAGATATCAAAATTTCAAACATCATCAGACACCTAACACTTCATTAAATACCAATCATTGGAAATTAACTTTTAAACCTCTATGACCACGATCCTAACAGATTCTTATTCTTGCTTTGGCAGAAATTTATAACACTTGACGGTACTGAAAGTAATGTTATTTTAACAAAATCAAAACACTAAGGGAAAAATGAGGGACCAGGTCCCAGATTTCAGTCCAGAAAATGGTTCTGATGAAACACAGTTTACTCTAGGATAAATTTGAAGATAAAGTATTCACTCTGCACAGTCTGAACACATTGTTCAGATATAAAAATACTGTAGAAAAACTTCACCATTGGGGCACTTGGGTGGCTCAGTCAGTTAAGCGTCTGACTTTGGCTCAGGTCATGATCTCGCAGTTCATGAGTTTGAGCCCTGCGTTGGGCTCTGTGCTGGCAGCTTGGAGCCTGGAGCCTGCCTTGGATTCTGTCTCCCTCTCTCTCTTCCCCTCCCCCACTCACACTTTGTCTCTCTCTCTCTCTCTCTCAAATAAAATGAACATTAAAAAAAATATTAGGGGTGCCTGGGTGACTCAGTCAGTTAAGTGTCTGACTTCAGCTCAGGTCATGACTTCACAGTTTGTGAGTCTGAGCCCCACATCAGGCTCTGCACTGACAGCTCACACAGCCTAGAGCCTGCTTCGGATTCTGTGTCTTTTTGTCCCTCCGCTACTCACATTCTGTCTCTCCCTCTAAAAAATGAGATTTATATTTATATTTATATTTATATTTATATTTATTAAAAAAACCTCACCATCAACAACAAAAACCAACACTAACAATAGTGTTTACTCCCCAAAATATAGCCAAGCCAACAGAAAATAAAGCTTACTCATAACATATGAAAGGACAGGACTCTAAATTCTGAAATCAATTCTGCAGTTGTTTTTTTTTTTAACATGTTTTTTATTTTTTTATTTTTATTTATTTATTTTTTAAAGATGGGACTTTAATTTTTTTTAATGTTTATTTTTGACAGAGAGAGAGAGAGAGAGAGAGAGAGAGAGACAGAGACAGAGTGTAAGCAGGGGAGGAGCAGAGAGAGAGGGAGACACAGAATCCAAAGCAGGCTCCAGACTCTGAGCTGTCAGCACAGAGCCCGATGCGGGGCTCAAACTCACAGACCATGAGATCATAACCTGAGCCAAAGTTGGATACTCAACAGATTGAGCCACCCAGGCGCCCCTTTTACGTGTTTTTTTTAAAATATGAAAATAAAGCTCTACTTCATACTAGTTTCTAACTAGTTTCTAAGAAGAAGCAACATGTAAAGGAAACACTGCAAAGTACTTCAAAGATAAAACAAAGAAAAAGTTAAAATGAGTTTTACTTAAAAATTTTTAATTAAGGACATTCTCAATACTGCCAACAAGTTTTTAAACAAAAGTTAAAGTTAAAATTAGGTGAGGTTATTTATGAGGTTAATATGATAAAAACACAATGAACTATCACTACCTATAACAGAACAGCTAAAATAAAAAACAGCGATAACACTCAATGCTGGCAAGGATGCAGAGAAACTGGATCTCACAGGGCTGGTAGGCATGTAATATGATACAAAACTCTAAAAGAGAGTTTAGCAGTTTCTTTCAAAACTAAGTATGTACTTACCATATGACCCAGCACTTTTAGGCATTCATCCCCCACCCCCATGAAACCTTATGTTCACATAACAATGTGTATGTGAATATTTATAGCAGCTTTATCTGTAACAGCCCAAAACTGGAAACTTTTGGGTTATGTCCTTCAACGGGTGAATCATTAAACAAACAGTGGTACATCCACACTTTGGAATACTACTCAACATTAAAAAGGAATGAACTATTAATACATGAAACAATTTGGATAGATCTCAAAGGAATTATGGTAAGAGGAAAAAAGCCAAAGTAACATACTGTGTGATTCCATTTATCTAACACTTTCAAAATGACAAAATTAGAGAGATGGAGAGATTAGTGGCTGCTCAGGGTTAGAGATGAGGGTGGGTGCGTGCAAGAGAAAAAAGGGGTAGCATGACGGATCTTTGAAGTGATGGTACCTTGATCATGGGGGTGTCACACGAATCTACACATGATAAAATTGCACAGAACCACACACACACACAAACACAAATGAGTGCATGTAAAACTGGGGAAATCTAAGTAAGGCTACGAATTGTAACAATGTCAATTTCCTGGTTTTGCTATGAAGCTATAGTTATATAAGATGTTACCACTGCATGAAACTAGGTGAAGGGAAGATGGGATCTCTCTGTACAGTTTTTTGCAATTTTCTGTCAATCTGTATTTCAAAATAAAAAGTAAAACAAAACAAAACAAAACAATCAGATGGGGCTACGCATGAGAAGCTTGATACAGCAAACAGAAAAAATTTAATACAGCATTTGGAACATGGTAAAAACGCTATATACCATGAGCACTCTGACTTCATTGAGTACTTTTAATAAATCAACTAATTTGAAAACACGGGTTCTGCAGACTATTCAAACTACTTCAGCAGAGAGAATGATTGAAACTAGAATTCCTGAGTTATCAGATACCACATGAAAAATTTCTTACGTACATGGCAAGATTTTTTTCAGATTTGAAAGTGTTCGAGTAAGAAGCCAGTATACAACATAAACATCTCCATATTGTTTTTTCCTCAAACCTCCAGCTTCAATCTCCATGTGGCTTGAAGCCCTTAGTATACAAAAGTCTCTTAGATCATCAAATAACTTAAAAAATGAAAACAGATATATCACTTGCTGTTCGAATCCAAATTAATGTAAAGCCTAGCTCAGGGCCATCCTCAATTTCAATATTCTCTTAGGGGAAAAAAAAAAAATCCATGTCATGTTCAAAATGGTAAAATGAATTTGAAGATGCTGGTGTCCTGAAGCAGCTGAGTCCCTAGCAAATATTCCTAAGGACAGAAAGAACATTCTACCGGCAGTCCTCTGAATTCCTCAAGCAGGCTCTGAGCTGTCCGGTCAGCTCTGTAGGAAAAGAGCAAAGACAGGAGTCTCAGACCAGCTGCTGGGAACTAGATTCTAATTCTTCAAATTAGCACCCTCTTTGGTTTATAGCCCCCTTCAGGATTACTCCACACCTATGTGTGTGTAAGTGATTATACATCCAGTCTCTAGTGCCGTGGGTGTGATCCTGAAATAGTTTCCTCCACTAAATATTACTCCAACGGATTCAACAGAAGGAAGAATAGAAAGCTGAGTGAAATTACACAACAGCTTGCTTTTCTATTTTCCATAGAAAAAGTGGCTGAAATTTTTCTCAGCTTCAGCAGGTATAAGAATATCTAACTACAACCATCTGACCAGTCCCATATCAGCAAGGGAGCCCCTAAATTTTCTTCCCATGGGTTCTTCTGGACTCCTAACACTAGGATTTATTAGTAGGGGTTTCATGGAAGTATTCGTGATATAAAGCCATCTGTCACACCAGGACCAGCACTGTTCTAACACGCACTCCGCCGCCCTCCTCTCCCCTTCCCCTGCTACCCCACTGCCTTGGACTTTTCTAGTATCCCCTTCCTATCCTTCCTTCACTGCAATATATACTAAACCTTCTGCGGGAACCCAAGGTAGACTCCAAAAAGCTCTATTTACTCACTAGTCTTTTGTTTTTCAACAGCTAAAAACTTAATAGGGGATGAAAAAGATACCACATCCTGAAATACCAAGGATTCTGAAGATGACAGTGACAGTGTTCTGAAGTGACAGTGTTCACTGATCACAGATTTTAGACAGAACACGAGTTGTGGCATGAAGTATCTTAGTCGAACACACCATACCAGATTTGGGGGAATTCTCAAATACAAACTGCACTGTTAGTATAGAATCAACACTGTAGAAAACCTAATGTCTTTTTTTTTTCTTCCAAGGTTTTATTTAAAATCCAATTAGCTAACAGAGTGTAGTATTGGTTTCAGGAAAACTTCCTGTCTTACTGAAATCACATTTCAGTACCAAAATGCAGCAAAACTCAAAGACCCGAAGATTCTAGTTCACTAAAGAATTACTGTGGGCTACATTTGTGAACGCACAAAAATTAATACAGCAAGCACTTGGAAAAAGGCTTCTAAATTCTCTCATACTCAACCCACGTTAATCTATCGGATCACTTACTTTGGAGCCTAGCATCAACACCAACCTATTGATCACACAGTATAGAAACCAGCAGAAAGAGGCCACGATGCCAGTGCTGAAGAAGCATCTTGGACTTACTGTGATACAGTGTACAATGCATGTGAGGAAGGACCTGGCCCACTGCAGCAAAGACTACACCTTGGCTTGGCCCCCGAACTTCAACTCCCTGTTAGACAGTTCCACCTAAACCCCACCGTATTTTTCATTCCAAATCAACAATCCCATCCTTTATTGGCAATAATAAAAGCAACGTTTCCCCACTCTAGTTCAAAGCTGTGGTGTGATCAGTGAACCCGGGAGCCAGAATCCTCTCCACCCTCACCTTACAGCATTTCTCACACTCATTCATTCTTTACCAGTTCCCATCCCCATCATCGCAGTTCAAGAAATTATTCCTTAAGCCCAAGTTTTCCAATGGGGTCTTCTTGATGTCCCACCGTCAGATTCCTGCTCCAAAACATTATTTTGAACATGTCATCGAAGCCTTGAAAAAAAATATCTACAGATCTGGCAGTGCAGCCAACACAAACCTATCCTGATGAGCTTGGAGAAGCTCCAAGCACCTTCCACAAGAAGTTTCTAGAGACAGGGGGCCTCGGGACCAAGGGCTCTGAATCTCCATACGTTAACTGCGTTCACTTCTTGTCATGGCTTCTTTCTCCATGGTAATCAACAATTAAATCTTTGAAAAGGGTTTCGTGGCTCATTTTCATGGACAACCAGAAGGAGCAGGTGGACTGCTTCCTACACCACAGCCAGCCTTGGAGGAGAATGAAGTCCAAGAAGTAGAATACTGAAAGCAACTTTAAAAAGAGGGGAAAAGAAAAAAGGAACATGAGCAAACCCCCTAGCTCTGCGGGTACATGGAGAAGGCTGAGATGGTGAGCTTATACGGATTTAACTTTGAAAGAGGAATATGAAAGCTTCAGGATGAAATCCAAATATCATACTCTACATTTAAGAAATGTCCATCCTAACTAGTGACCTAGTGGGTAAGAGGAAACATATACATAAAAGGAAAAATAACCACAAGCAGGCTACAGCAAGAGCGTGAGGCAAGTACTTCAAGAGTCCAAAGGAGGAACACCAAGAGAATCAAGGACCTGGACGATGGAGAAGTATCTTAGGATACTGAACTGTATCTTAGGAATGTTCAGGGAGTACGCCGACCACTTTGGCTGAGGCAGAGATCACAGAGACCAAAGATGCGAGACAGTATATGTATACAGCTGTCCTAGAGTTCCAGTCCGTTGTTCAATGTGCTGCCTGCCTTCTCCTCCCCTACCTGGACTGTCAGCTCAGAGGCCAGGAACCACTACAGTTTGTTGACCTATCAGCTAAATGTGAGTCCCAAGAACTCAGAATGTTAGTAACAGTTTTAGCAAATTTAATCTCGGCATAGCATAACATTGAGATGCCCTGTGAATTCAGATTTTTAAATGCCTGTACTAAAAATAGCAAAACTTCTGGAAAAGTCAAGACATAAGGACCCACAAATCAAAACAAGAATTTTTAAACACCCAGACATTCTTACAAAAACACTCTTACGAACTGCCTGATAGAAAATTTTACTGCTGATATCCTCTAAAGGAAAAGGCAAAAGAATGGAAGGTCTGATGAAGTGATAAACAGTTTTAAAAACAGGTTTACAATCAGTTTTTAAACAGTAATCTATCTGGGAAATGGAAATTCCTCCCCTTAATCCCTTTGGGGGCAATACATTTGAATCAGGAATAAGAACATCCTGCCTCTACACAAGTTCAAATGTGAGCCTTTTACAGTATCCCCAACATTACATAGCAGGTAGAGGAGAGGACAATTTCTAACCCGTCAAAAAGAAGAGCAGCCAGTATTCTGGATTTCTTCTCTATCTCTGCTAGACATATATGCAAAAGCTTCGGTAAAATGAAACCAGGGAACTCCCAAGGTTTTAGTTGACAGTGATTGCCTAACTGGAGCTTTTCCTGTGAAATGAAACTACCAGAACCTTCAAAACATCAATTTGCTTGTCGCTAAACCACAGGTTTATGCTCTGTCTTGGAAATGCTAACAGGATGGAACCCATGAGCCTTTTATTAAAACGTGATGACCATGGAGAGCGCCCTTGAAGCATAGCAACAGAGGACTCAACCCTAAAAGGTTCCCCTCTGGAAAGTGAGGACAGGTTTGACATGTAACCCCAGCGTGCCAGTCCTAAAACGCTGGACTGCATTTTCCATAAAAGGTGGGAGTTGTAATAGTAGCATATAGCAGACACCAGCCCACTAGAAGCAGATGGGAACCCACCAACTCATTTTACCCAGACCTCCAAAAAGGTACACAGAACTGTCTGTGCTTGCCAAAGCAGGGCAGATCTGAATGGGTGAATCTAAGAAAACGTTTCACAAAAGATTACTAATGGTAATTTCATGTGCCTACTGTAGCCCCCAATGTAAAACTGGATCTGAAAAATGAAAAGCAATTTGAAAGCTCATCCTCCATACTCAAGCGACACACACACACACACACAACACACACACACGGCCCAAATTTTTATTTTACAAAATATAAATGACTCAGGAACCTATTCCAGCACAGGGGCCCTTCTAGAAGGGAAAGCTAGCTGGAAACATTCCCTGCTTATGTACATAGTTCACTAGGGATCAGGTAAGATTCCATTTTGTAACAGCTGAACTTTAAACAGAAAGTCATTAATGGTGCAACATTCACTCATTAGCATAAAGTTACCCCCTACAACGAAAAGCATTGGCTGTATCTGCCAGGATGACAACTTTACAGTAAGAAGCTGGAGCCAAGGTCCATGAACTCCTAGAAAGTTCTATCGGCCTCAGAAGAGCTCACCATCTCCACCAGCCTAAACTTAGCTGTCACCTCATTCCTCAATCCTCACAGAAAAAGAAGCATCGCTAATGCAGGATTTTTTTTTTTTTAATAAAAAAAATTAAAGATGGGCAAAAGGGTCAACAGCAGGCAAAGCCTTACGGGGCTGAAATGATTCCTGTTTGGGATTGGGGGAGGGGGAGGAGCTTTCTGGATGTTTCTATTCTTGGCAAGGAAAGCACCTCCAGGTCCTGTACCATCAAATGGCACTAACACAGGAATGTTCTCAGGAAATCAATGATTTGTCCATGCTAATAGATTTCATCTTGGGGTGTGCTGGTGGGGAGCAAGATGGGGAGGATTGGAGGGGGGAGAATGGGGAAGGTGTGTGTGAATAGGGGGGATGGGAGCAAAGAGTAGATGGATAAGGGGGCCGGGGAAGGTGTGGACTGTTAAGAGGGAGAGTGTGGATGACTAAGGGACGTGAGGGGAGGGTGTGGATGGCGGAGGTTATGTCCAGAAAAGGCCTGGAAAGCTGGGGGGGGGGGGGGGGGGGGGGGGGGGTGTGGACCGCTATGGAGTGGGGGAAGGTGTGAATGGTGGAGGGATGGAGGGATGGCTGGCCATCAGCCCCCTCAGAAGCAGCAATGAAGGCAGGCCAAGAGGGGTGGCCTCGCCCAGGCTCCCCCTAATCCACCTTCTGTGGGCGTGTGCCCGGATGCGCGTATGCAAGGGCCAGGCCACCAGGCCGCAGGGCTACCACTCACCCCACGACTCCCTGGTTGTAGTTCCTCCGCTTCCACGGGGTCCCGCTGTACACGCCCCCGCTGCCGTCGGCCCGGCCGCCCCCCGCGGCCCGCCCTCCGCTGGGCTGCAGCAGGCTGTAGTTGAGTCCGTAGGTGCTGGCCTTATTGTCGCGCTTCCTCTTGTTGCTGCTGCCCGAGGCCGGGTCCGCGGGCTCCGCGGCGGGGACGGCGGCGGAGGAGTGTGGGGACGAGGACACGGAGGGGGACGGGGACGCCGAGGAGCCCGCGGCAGCCCGGCGGGCCCAGGCCGCGGGCTGGTGGTGGTTGTTGTTGTTGTTGGTCGTCTCCAGGGGCAGGAAGTCCCGCTGCTCCGCGGACTGCGCGTGGCCGCCCAGCAGGCGCTCCCCGGAGCGGTACATGCCGGCCTGGGCCGGGGCCGGGGCCGGGGCCGCGCCGCCCGGACTGCCGGTGCTGCTGCCGCTCCCGCCGGTGGCCGTGCTGCTGCCGCCGCCGCCGCTCGCGCCGCCGCTGCTGTGACAGTGGTGGTTGAAGTAGAGGTTCCTCAGCCCCTGGGTCGTCTCCCAGATCTGCATCCACAGACTGTTGGACGGTCCGAGCTGCTCTGGCTGGAACCAGGCGATCCTCGGATCCATCAAACGGCGGCGGCCGCTGCCCCCGCCCCTCCCGGCCGCCCGCAGGGCCGCCGCCGCCGCCGCGCCTCAGGCGCACGCCCGGCCTCGGCGGCTGCTGCTGCTGCTGCTGCTGCTGCTGCTACTGCTGCTCGGGGCCCGCCGCGGGCGGCGCGGTCGCGCAGGGAGCCCGGCCGGCGCCGGCGGCGTCGCTCCCGCCCTCGGGGGCTCCGCGGGCCCACCCCCCTCCCTCCGCCCCTCCGCCGAGCCCCTGTCACTGGGGTCCCCGTGCAAATGGCGGCGGCGGCTCTGGAGTAGGGCAAGCGGCAGCGGCGGCGGCGGCGGCGGCGGCGGCAGCAGCGGCGGCGGCGGCGGCGGCAGGACGCGCCTGCTCCGTAGCGTCCTCGCTCCTCAGGCCCCGGGGCGGGGCCTCCGCCCGCCCCGCCCCGCCCGCTCCGCCCGCCCCCCGCCCCGCCCCGCCCCCGCCCCCGCCGCGCCGCGCCGCGCCGAGTCGCGCCGCCCGGCTAGCCCCGGCGGCCGCGGCGTGCGTCACAGAGGCCGTGGTGCGGCGTGGCGGGGGTTGCAACCGCCCGACTCAACCGTCCCCGTAGCTCCTGAGGAAGGGGCCGCTCGTACCTGGGCGTTTAGGCGCCCGTGAAGCGTGCGCCGCCCTCGGTCTGGGTTTCCCGGTCCCTGAGACCGGGCGAGGCCGGACGGACCCCGGCTCCGCAGGGAATGGATTGTGGGAGGCACCGCCCCCTCGTCGTCCCCTCCCCCACCCAGGGCCTCCGGTACCCGCCCCCCCCAACGCTCTCGCGACCCTCTCGAGAACTCCGCTCCAAGTCGGGTTCGGGCATGGGCGGGGGGAGGGGAGAAGATGCGCCCCACTCCCGAGCATGTGCTCGGGACCCTGTGTGGACGCGGGCTGCGCGGGCTCCCCCACCGGTCCCCGCGCCATGCGTGCAGCACCCCAGGCCCTGGCGGAGCATCCCCCGCCCTAGCTTAGACTGGAGAGACCTGCGCCAGCCCGCATGGATGTACGCGCATCTTCGTTGGGTCTGTAAGCCAGGGGCTCAGAACCACCGTCACACACCCAAAACCCGTTCTGCACACATAACGCACACAGAAGCGCGCACAGCTGCACAGGCATGGAGATTGGCACACAAGCTGCTCGGCGTGTAAAGAATTCTCACTTGCCATCAGGTGCACCGGCAGCCATAGAAAGCTCTCCTCGGTTCAGAATTAACTTAAAAAAAAAACAACCCCCAAACCTTTTAAGCCCAATATCGTTGGCATCAGTAGAGATTTTCCACAAAGTGGTTATTTGCATGTCTTCCCAATTCCTGTGGTAAAAACTACAAGGAAAAGGGAATTTTAAGTATTTTAAATATTGAGAAAAAATAAGTGAGCATGTTTCCTGTGTGCCCTTTGAGGTTGGTCCAAAGTCAGAAGGAGTCCCTGATGCCTGATTTTGACCTTCTATTTTGGGAGCTCAATATCCTGGAAAGTTGTTTGTTAAAATTTTTTAACGTTTATTTATTTTTAAGAGACAGGGTGAGTGGGGGAGGAGGAGGAGAGAGAGAGGGAGACACGGAATCTGAAGCAGGCTCTAGGCTCTGAGCTGTCAGCACAAAGCCCAACACAGGGCTCGAACTCAGGAGCCATGAGATCATGACCCAAGTAGGGCTCTTAACTGACTGAGCCAGACAGGTGCCCCCCAATATCCTGGAAAGTTTTTATTGTTGTTGTTGACTGTTGTTGTTGTAGTTTTGGGCAAAGATGAAAAAATATTTGTCAAATTATAAAGCACTGCTCTACCGTTTTTCTTGCTGAGAGAATAACATACCCCTCCAAAAAACCCTAAAGAACTTTGGTTCATCTTATTGGTTGTTGATTTACTACATACCAGTATTAAAAGTGTTCTCAGAATGAAATTTGCTGTATACTGTGAATTACAAAGCCAGGAAAATAAGTAGTGGTACTTTTTAGGCTATACCTACTGACAAATTATATAAAAATAAAGCATTTTAGAAACAGGTTTATTTTGACAACTTCAAATTTGTTTTAAAAATCAACCAAGAATGCAGCCACTCTGGAAAGCAGTGTGGAGGTTCCTCAGAAAATTAAAAATAGACCTACCCTATGACCCAGCAGTAGCACTGCTAGGAATTTACCCAAGGGATGCAGGAGTACTGATGCATAGGGGCACTTGTACCCCAATGTTTATAGCAGCACTCTCTACAATAGCCAAATTATGGAAAGAGCCTAAATGTCCATCAACTGATGAATGGATAAAGAAATTGTGGTTTATATACACAATGGAGTACTACATGGCAATGAGAAAGAACGAAATATGGCCCTTTGTAGCAACGTGGATGGAACTGGAGAGTGTGATGCTAAGTGAAATAAGCCATACAGAGAAAGACAGATACCATATGTTTTCACTCTTATGTGGATCCTGAGAAACTTAACAGAAACCCATGGAGGAGGGGAAGGGAAAAAAAAAAAAAAAGAGGTTAGAGTGGGAGAGAGCCAAAGCATAAGAGACTGTTAAAAACTGAGAACAAACTGAGGGTTGATGGGGGGTGGGAGGGAGGGGAGGGTGGGTGATGGGTATTGAGGAGGGCACCTTTTGGGATGAGCACAGGGTGTTGTATGGAAACCAATTTGACAATAAATTTCATATATTGAAAAAAAAAATCAACCAAGAAAAATGAAAAGCTGAAAAAAGTAAGCATTATCAAGGTCCCACTGTCTAGATATAATCACCTTGAAGACTTTGTTAAACATTTCCAAAAATCTCTCCCTGCACATGTTACATGACAAGATAGCTGTTTTTATTTTTATTTATTTGTTTATTTTAAGCATTATTCAGTCTTTAAAAATATTTTTTCAGGCATCCAAGAACACATTAAATGCCACTGATATCTAAGCAAAAAAGTATTCAAAGTGTTCATGTCAGAAATTAATATTTGTTATATCTGAAAGCTCATTTCTTTAGACAAACCTCAAGAACTACTAAAGTTTTGGCAAAATGATCAAATGAGTTAATATAAATAAAAGAACCTTGTGAAGTGTGGGCTGAGAGGCAAGACATTACTGTTTGTTCACCTGCAGGGAATGCTGACTGGTTAGCCCCATAACAACACATCCATGTTTCAGGGCATTCATTCAGTAAATCTTGGTTGAATGTCTATCATCCATGCAGAACTGAGCTAATTGCTTTAGAGAGGATCAAAAAGCAACCAGGGTCTTTGGCTGCCTTCCATGAATTTACTGTCTGGTTATGGAGGAAAAAAAGGTAAATATCTAAAGTCAAACTGCAATTTATTCAATTAATTCCAACAAATATGTCTTGAGCAAATTATGTACCAGTGCTGGGGATACAGCAATGAACAATACTGATGAGGTTCCTGCTTTCATGGACTTTACTTTCTAGTGGGAAGGCAAGCGCATATAAAGTCAGACAGTGGATAAGTGCTATGAAGAAAAAGAAAGCCAGCAAAAGGGATAGTGACAGTGTGCTATTTTTAGATAGGCTAATCAGGGAAGGCTGCTCTGAGGAAGTGATATTTGAGCAGGGACTTAAATGAGGCAGTGGGCCATGACCATCTAGGGAATGATCCATCAGGCAGCGAGAATAACAAGTGCAAAGGCCCTGAGGCAGGTATGTACTTTGTGTGCAAGATGGCAAGGAAATGTAATTGAGTGTTGAATGTATGCCATGCTATAAAATTGTAATGAATGTTGAATGTGTACCATGGTATAGAATTATAAAGTATCTCTTGCGGAAGTTTCCTCAAAAATCATCCAGTTTAAAGTAAAACAGAAGGGAATATTATATACACAAAAATGTATTCATTTCCCCCAACAAATCTGCAGTGTTTTGTCTCAAAATAATCTACAACTGCATCCAAAGAGATAGACTACACTAATTTCAATAATAAATTTTGATTACTCAACCTTTTCATTTTGCTATTTAGAACAAAAGAACAGACACTTGTTACAGTCTTTAAAACCATCTGCATTAAATTGATGAGCCAAAAAAACACAGCTATCACAAACCCAGACATTTTGCTCCATAATCTAATGTCCTATTCATTCTCAGTATTCTTATTCTTAGGGGGGAAAATGTTGAGTCGATGGTTTCAACTTGAAAGATTCACTGAAACATTAAGTTTCTGCAGAGTCAAAACTGAGTGGAAAAATGAGAAGAAAGCCAGTTATCAAGCAAATTTAAATATGACTTCATTGATTTATCAACTTGGATAAAACTGAAGGGAAATTTCACACACATACTACTGCACGGTATTATTAATAATTGTCATTATAATTAAATCTTAGGCAGTACGTGACTATATTACTTCAGAGTTAACAAGAACCATGAATAGTAAGTCATAAATTATTAGTATCTTCAGTGTTTGGGCTATGACGTATTTGCTCCAGGTGTTAATAATCGGGCTTAGGCCCCATTTACGAACTTTCCCCTTTTGCACACAATATACATCATTGTACCATGTTTTTTTTCTCCTTCATGAATACAAATAGGATTTCAAGTAGGAGAATCTGTTTCAATGACATTTCAAAATAATAGCCAATGTGGAAGCCCGTGTCTTGTTCCAGTCAAAATTTCTTCTTTTTTTTAAGGTTTTTTTTTTTTTTTTTTTTTTGGACGTGGGGGAGGAGGGGGAGGGGAGGGGAGGAGGGGAGAGGTGCGGAGAGAAGGAGAGAGAGAATCCCAAGTAGGCTCCTTGCTGACAGCCCCGAGCCCAACGTGGAGCCCGATGTGGGGCTCAAACCCAGGAATGGTGAGATCATGACCTGAGCCAAAAACCAAGAGTCAGATGCTTGACCAACTGAGCCACCCAGGTGCCCCAGTCAGAATCTCTTCTATTCCTTAGAAACAAAATTGCTCAAGTTCTGTGCCATCCTATGATCTCTGGAGTGTGTGTATGTGTATGTGTGTGTGTATGTTTAAGAGCTTTATAGTATAATTTCTATATTCTAAAATTCACCCATTTGAAGTGTACAATTTAATGAATCATTTTAGTGAATTTACAGATCTATGCAGCCATTGCCACAATCTGATCTTGGAATGTTTCCAACCCCAAAAAGATTGGTAGGGCTCATTTGTAGTCAATCCATTTTCCCAACCCCATGCCCAGGCAAATATTAATCTACTTTCTATTTCTATAGATTTGCCTTTTCTGGATAACCTCCATTTTGGTTGGTGTTTCTATAGAATTTGACCACGGCAGTGCTAAAGCACCCACAGAGAATTGCTTGCCTAGCCTAATGGCAACTAAAAACAAAACAAAAACTGCCAGAATTTCTGACCAATCTGTAAAAAATTCCAGACATTTTCCAGATTCAAGTTTATACAAGGCTGGTAAGGCAGCTCCTTCAACCATCTTTCCTATTGTACGGGAAATAGCATCCTTGGCCATGAGCTTGCAAAGCAGGCTGTCCCTGGACAGCCATTCTCCAGAGAGGAAGCCCAGAAACTCAGCCAAGATCCAGCACTCAAACAACCCTTTGCATTCTACCATTTCTTTTTAACATATCACTGCTGTGGGAAAGAGAGAATAAGGGGGATAAGGTGGTCTTGCCTAAGAAGGTAGTCACCCACAACTGCTTTTGTCAATTGTCATTGAGCAGCCGAAGCAGAGAAATTCCATTTCTAAAGACAAAGGCTCTTACTAACCATCAAAATCTCACTCCAGAATATTCTCTTGCTAGAACATACATAACTTGAAATGCAGTCCAGACCTTCTCCTCCAAAAAGTTATTTGGTATGATTATTAATTAATGTATCAACTTGACTGCCCATTGAGTGCCCAGATTAAACATTTTTTCCAGGTGTGTCTGCAAGGATGGCCCTGGAAGAAATTAGCATTTGAATGGGTGGATTTGGTGATGTAGATGGTCCTCCCCCATGTGGGTGGACCTTATCCTATCAGTTGAGGGCCCAAATGAAGCAAAAGATAGAGGAAAGAATTTGTCCCTTTTTTCTTGCCTTGCTGATTGAACTAGGACATTTCATGTCATCTTCTCTAGCCCTCTGAGCAATATTTACACTGCTGGCACCCTTGGTTCTCAGGCCTTCAGACTCAGACTCCATACCACTCCATACCACTGGTTTGACTGGGTCTCCAGCTTGCAGATAGCAGACTGTGGGACTTCGTAGCCTCCGTATCTGTATGAGCCAATTCCTCATAATAAATCTCCATATAAATCTCTACATATGGGTATATATTGTACAACAAATCCAAATAGGTCATATATATGAAAATGAGAAGTGGGGGTTCTCCTGTAACAAATGCCTAAAAATGCAGAAGTGGCTTTGGAACTGGGTAATGGGGTAGAGAATGAAGTTTGGAAGTTCATGCTGGAAAAAGCCTACACGGCACAAACAGACCTTTATTTCTTTATTTGTAAGATTTTATTGTTAAGAAATCTCTACTCCCAACATGGGGCTCAAACTTACAACCCCAAGATCTAATGTCACACACTATACCGACTGAGCCAGCCAGGTGCCCCATGAATATATCTTTAAAAGTAATTCTGGTGAGGGACGCCTGGGTAGCTCAGTCAGTTGAGCATCCGACTTTGGCTCAGGTCATGATCTAATGGTTCATGGGTTCAAGCCCCATGTTGGTCTCTATGCTGACAGCTCAGAGCCTGGATCCTGCTTCGGATTCTGTGTCTCCCTCTCTCTCTCTGTTCCTCCTCCACTCGCACTCTGTCCCTGTTTCTCTCTGAAAAAAATAAAAGATGAATAAAATAAAAATAAATAAAAGTAATTCTGGTGAGAGCTCAGAAAGAGAAGATGAGAACTGTAGAGAAAGCCTCAGTCATCTTAAGGAATCCCTAAGTGGTCAGGAGCAGTATGTTGGTAGAAATATGGGCAGTAAAGGCCATTCTGATGAGGTCTCACATGGAAATAAGGAACGTCTTACTGGAAACTGGAGAAAAGGCGTTCCTTGCTATAAAGTGGCAGAGACATGGTTGAACTGTGTTTGTCTTCTAGAGTTTTGTGGAAGGTAGAAATTGCAGGCAATGAAACTGGATATTTAACTGAAGCAATTTCTAAAAAAAGGGTTGAAGGTGTGGCTTGGCTCCACCTGGCTGCTTATAGTAAAATCCAAGAAGAAAGAAATGACTTGAAGATAGAATTGTTAAGCTAAAAGGAAGTAGAACTTCATGATTTGGAAAATTTTCTGCCTCGCCATATTGCAAAAAATGAGAACATTAAGGATATGGCCAAGTAACCATTTGAGTTATTGGCTAATGAGTGTGGGTGTGAACCACAGATTCATCAGCCACCCCAGGAAGAAAACTGCCAGCAATAGGAGAGGGGAAAGAATGAAGGAAGGAAGGCTGTCAGACCTCAGGGGTTTCACAGGATGAGCCCATAGAACTATTTAGCTGAGATCACACGCTATTCTTTAAAACAAGGGAAGAATGACCCAAGAGGCAATTCGGAGACTATTGGGGCTGTCTTCTTGGTTTCAACATTTGTATTACTTAAACACATAGATGCATACAACACATGAATTCACATTTTAATGATTTCCAAAATAAAATCACTTCTTCAGCACTCACCCGCGTAACTGGTGCTCTGCCCTCCCTGTCCAAGCACCACCTACTCTATTATTCATTTCCACCTGATTCCCCTCCAGGACGTTTTGTGGCAAGCATCTTCACCACAAGAATTGCTACAGACAGAATTGAGTATGTTTGGAACATGTACATCATGCTTTGATTGCCTCAAAAGGCAGCAGAAAGGCAAATTTTATTTCTGGACATATGTAAGTCAAGCCACAGGGGCCTTTTCTAAGGTAAAATGCACGACACAGGGTGCCAAGCTTTTCCCTTATTGTATATCTAGCCCAAAAGACATTTCATTCGAGAAAAAAATTGGATAATTTAAGTTACAGAGTTACCCTGAAGTCTTTGGACAGTCTAATAGGCTTTGAAAAATGCAGCCAAATAGTAAGGGGCAATTTCTGTATTTGTTTGGTGGAAGTGAAAAAAAGCCAACTGAAAATTTGCAGGCTGAGAACAAATGGACAGGACCCATTGCACGGCAAGGAAAAGTGAGTCAGAGAATAAAGCACAGACCTCTGGGAGGTCACACACCATATGCCACAAATGGAAGCTGCTGAGGTTACCACCTATCAAAAACAAAACAAAACAAAACAAAACAAACAAACAAAAAAAAACCACTGCCACATCCGGTTAGTGGAACAGTTTCAAATTTGTTGCCCTGGTCTGCTTTGAAACTAGTCTATATAACACATTTACAATATAATGCAAGTCATGTATCCCAAGTCTGGAGGGAATATTTGAGACTCGGTTATTCATTCTCAGTCATTGTGAGGGACTGTGGCCACAGCAACACAAGATTATTGACCTCGTTCAAAGTTCGAACACTGGACCTGAAAACACACAACCAGAATGAATGTTCAATGATTAATCAACATCTGTGAATTGATGGCTAAAAAGCAGTGAGTTATAAGATAGCATTTCTATCTAGCTTTTTAAATCATAATTAGTTGTATGTGCATGTGTGTGTGTGTGTGTGTGCGGGCGTGTGTGTGTAAAAGATTACAATTTCTCACAGGTGACAAAAGCTGTATCAGCTTATTCAATCTGTTCAAGCCACACATCTTGCTTGTGGCTGCAAGGTCATAACTTTGAATACTGTAAAGATCAAAAGCTGCACTCAGCCTCTTGGCCAAAATAACATCCTTCCTAGGAAACATTCGGATACTTTAACTAATTGGTGTCTTTGCCATTCATTCATTCATTCATTCATTCCACCATCATTTTTTTTTTTAGTTTTTTTTAATGTTTATTTCTGAGGCAGAGAGAGACAGAGCATGAGTGGGGGAGGGTCAGAGAGAGAGGGAGACACAGAATCCGAAGCAGGCTCCAGGCTCTGAGCTGGCAGCACAGAGCCCGACGCGGGGCTCAAACTCACAAACCGTGAGATCATGACCTGAGCCAAAGTCGGTCGCTCAACCGACTGAGCCGCCCAGGCGCCCCTATTCCACCATCATTTAACACTGGGGTATAAAGATGTGTCCTGGTGGCACATCTTTGGACTCCCAAGGGGTAAGAAGGAGGAAAGAATGATCAGGGAAATGATCTGGCTCAATATATTTCAAAGTGCAAAAAGTGCACATCCCTCCCATCCCTATTTGTAATAGTGCTGCATTCACGTGTAGCAACCACTTCTGTTCTAAAACTGTTCAAATCCATTTCACTGCCATCAGGAAGCTGAGAAAATTTGACTCCAATGGAGGATTATGCTTATCTATATAGTACTATATGACCTATAATACTATATGATTTTCCCAAATCACTAGGAATTCCGTATCTTACTATCAAATATGAGAAACCCCTAAATAATGTTCTCTTACTTTTATTTCTTTTGTAGCCATTCCAACTCATAAAATATGCAAGAAGCAAGAAAAAAGGAAAGTGCATAAGAAAGTTTCTTGAAATGTCCCTGTGGAGTTGGACCCGCCTTCATGTGATACCGTATAATGTGCTTCCAGGGTTGGAGTAGGAAGATAAAAACTTCACTCATTAGAAGTCACACACACATTTGGAAAAATCTCAACTTCAAGCACCCATTTGAATTACAATACACAAAAATCTGTGTTTCTCAGATTGTCAAAGATTAAACAGTATAATAATACCCAGTGCTGGTGAGGGTATGGGAGAAACTAGTCTTTTTCACTGTCCATGGAAAAATAAAGTGGAGAAAAAGCTTTAGAGGACTATCTTGGTCCTATCTATCAAATATAAAATGTGGATATCCTTTGACCCAGTGTATTAACTTGGCTCCAGCTGCCGTAACAGAAAACCAGAGACCGAGTGGTTTCAACAACAGAAATGCATTTTCTCACAGTTTTGGAGGCTGGAAGACCAAGATCAAGATGCCATCAAGGTTGGTTTCTGGTGAGACCTCTCTTCCTGGCTTGAAAGTGGCATCTTCTCCCTGTGCCCTTACATGTGCACATGCAGAAAGAGAGAGAGCTCAGGTGTCTCTTCCCTTCTTGTAAGAACAGCAGTCATATTGGATTAGGGCTCTACCCTATGACTTCATTTAACTTTAATTACCTCCCTAAAGGCTCTGTCTCCAAGTAGAGTCACATTAGGGGTTAGAGCTTCAACATATGAATGGAGAAGGAGGTCACAAATAGAGTCCCCAGCACCCAACAAATCTACTTTTAGAAATTTATCTTATGTGGGGCACCTGGATGGTTCCGTTGGTTAAGAGTCTGACTCTTGATTTCAGCTCAGGTTGTGAACTCACAGTTTTGTGAGTTCAAGCCCCGCATCAGGCTCAGTGCTGACAGTGTGGCGCCTGTTTGGGATTCTCTTTCTCCCTCTCTTTCTGCCCCATCCCTGGTTGTGCTCTTTCTCTCTCTCAAAATAAATAAATATTTTTTTTAAAAAAAGAAATTTATCTTACATGTTTGCATGTGTGCACAAAGATCTCTGAATAAGAATCTTCCAAAGTTGCTTTGTGTGCAGTAGCCAACATAAGCATACATCAGGAGGGGGCTAGTTAAACAAATTAAGGTACATTCAGTCAATAAAATATTACTATGCACCTGTTAAAATAAATGAACCAGCACTAAACATGTTGACATAGAGAAATCACTAATACATCATTAAGTGGAAAAAGCAAGGTGCAGAGCAGTGTATAGAATATGATCCAATTTCTATTAAAACAACAAAAAAGCTTAAGCACCAATATTTTCTGGAAGGATTTGTAAGAAACCATTGAGAGTCATTACCTCAGAGGTAATGGGGGACTTGGAGCATGGCGGGGAGGGGCTGTCCCTTCTACCCTTCTGTACTCTGTGTACTCCACCTGCCTACACTGCTGTGTGGAGGTATGTGACTTTCGTTTAAAAATTGGGGTAAATTTCACATAGCCAAAGCTTCACCATTTTAACCAATGAGAAGGATATGATGCAGCGGAACTTAGTTCATTCCCAATGTTGTGCAACCATCACCTCTATCAAGCTCCAAACATTTTCATCATTCCAGGGAGGCAGGTACTCCTCATCCTCCCCTCCCACAGCCCTTGGTAACCACTAATCTGCTTTCTGTCTCTATAGATTCACCTATTGGGATATTTCATATAAATATAATCATATAATATGTGGCATTTGTTCCTGACTTCGTTCACTTAGATTAATGTTTTCAAGGTTCATCCATGTTGTAGCATGCGTCAGTAATTTATTCCTTTTAATCCTTTTTTTTATTTTTAGAGAGAGAGAGAGAATCTTAAGCAGGCTTCACACTCAGCAAAGAGCCCAACATGGGGCTCGATCCCACGAGTTGGAATGAGTTGGGCCAACATTCAAGAATTGGGCACTCAACCAACTGAGCCACCCAGACACCCCAGTACTTTATTCCTTTTTATGGCTAAATAATATTTCACTGTATGAATATACTGCATTTCGTTTTTTCAGTCATCCATTAATGGCCATTTGGGGTGTTTCGTTTTGGCTACTGTGAATAATGCTGTAATGAATATTCACATACAAGCTTTTATTTTAATACCTGTTTTCAGTTCCTTTGGGTATATACCTGGGAGTGGAATTGCTGACTCATCTAGTAATTCTATGTGTAATTTAATTGAGGATGAATGTTGCTTTTTATTGTGTTTAAATATTTAATTTCAAGGGCACCTGGGTGGCTCAGTTGGTTACGCATCCACCTTGGGCTCAGGTTATGATCTTGCAATTCGTTAGTTCAAGCCCCGCATCAGGCTCCGCGCTGACAGTGAAGAGCCCGCTTCAGATCCTCTGTCCCCCTCTCTCTCTGCCCCTCCCCAAATTGCATGTGCACGTGCTCTCTTTCTCTCTCAAAATAAATAAATTTTTAAAAAATACTTAAAAAATATTTAATTTCACACCACAAATTAAACTGTATAGGACAAGATATTTAAAGATCTTTTAGTATAGTTTTGTATTAAATGGACATTGTCAATGGACATTATTTATCTAAATTAAAACAGCAACTTGGATTTAACAATATATTTTGCCCTAGGGCCTACTAGATATCTTGTATAAAATGGACATCGATGTTCTTGCTGTCGAAAAGTGTCTCTCAAAAGTATTCTTTTGATAACCCCAATATCCTTAGATAAAATACAATGCAATAAATAGTAATTATTCTAATTTTAGAGATATTGTTTGCTCATTCAGAAAATAACTATTGACCACACCCATTCAGGACTGTTATTTCAAAAAACATATAAAATAACAAATGTCAGCAAAGACATGAAGAAACTACAACTTCTGTGCACTGTTGGAGGGGACAGGAGATGGTGCAGCTGCTATGGAAAACAGTATGGAGGTTCCTCAAAACATCAACAGAACTACCCTATGATCCTGCAATTCCATTTCTAGATATATACCCAAAAGGATTGCCATCAGAGACTTCATTATATATGTATACTTTCATAGCCCCATTATTCACAGGGTGGAACCAACCCAAGTGTCCATCAACAGATGAATGTGTAAGCAAAATATGGTGTGTATCTCTTGATAGATAGATGATAGATAGATAACATAGATATAGATAGCTAGAGATAGCCGTATAGGAAAATAAACACACACACACACACACACACACACACACACACACACACACACTGGAATAATATTCAGCCTTAAAAAGGAAGGAAATTCTGATGCATGCTAAGACATAAATAAACCTGGAAGACATAATGGTTTTTGTTTGTTTTGTTTTGTTTTGAGACAGAGAGAATCTTAAGCAGGCTCCACACTCAGCACAGAGCCCAACCCCACGACCCTGGGATCATGACCTGAGATGAAATCAAGAGTCAGACACTCAACCAACTGAGCCCCCCAGGTACCCCTTGAAGACACAATGCTAAATGAAATAAGCCAGTCGGAAAATAACAATTATATGGTTCCACTTACATGAGGTACCTGGAGTAGTTAAATTCATAGAGAAAGGGAGTCGAATGGTAGTTGCCAAGGGCTGGGGGGGGGAGTTAATGTTTAATGGGGACAAAGTTTCAGTTGGGGAGAGTGAAAAAAGTTCTTGAAATGGATGGTGGTGACAGTTGCACAACAGTGTGAATTTCCTTGATGCCACTGAACAATACACTTTAAAAAGGTTAAAATGGTGAATTTATGTTATATATATTTTACCACAAAGAAAAGGAACATACACATACACACAAAAGTAAATAAAAATAACTACTGAGCCCCTACTAAGGGCACTGAGGGTCTAGTGGTGAACAAAACATATAAAACACAGTCCCTGCCTTTATAGAGCTTACTATCGAGTAGGGGAGACAAATAATAAATAAAAAAATCAAGGGGCGCCTGGGTGGCGCAGTCGGTTAAGCGTCCGACTTCAGCCAGGTCATGATCTCGCGGTCCGTGAGTTCGAGCCCCGCGTCAGGCTCTGGGCTGATGGCTCGGAGCCTGGAGCCTGGAGCCTGTTTCTGATTCTGTGTCTCCCTCTCTCTCTGCCCCTCCCCCGTTCATGCTCTGTCTCTCTCTGTCCCAAAAAAAAAAAAAAAAAAAAAAAAAAAAAAAATTTAAAAAAAATAAAAAATAAAAAAAATAAAAAAATCAACACACACACACACACACACACACACACACTTATAGCCATATACATGTATATCTTTATAAAATCATATAGTGTATTTTTAAAATACAGGTGAGCATTTTTTTCTGTAATGTTCTTTTCTCCACAGTCTTAGACATCTCTCAGTGTTAGTCCATGTGACTACTTGCCTCCTTTTTTAACTCCACACAGAACTGCACGTGGAGACAGGGCTGTAGTGATATAGCCATACCCCTGTGAAAGCGACATGTAGGTAGCTGGCCATCTTTTGCTGGTATAAACACTGCTCTCAGGAAGATCTTCCTAGAAGCTCATGTCATTCTACCTCTTAAAAGCAGGTCGTTTAATAACAACTTTATTTGTATTTTTTTAATGTTTACATTTTTTTCTGTATTTATTTATTTATTTTTATTTATTTATTACCATGTATATAGATTTTATTAGGATTCCAGTTCAAACAAACAAACTGGAAAAAAAAAAGATTAAATACAGTCATTTTCAGACCATGAAAAGTGATAAGATTTGCTGCCAGTGGATCTGCACTACAGGCAATACTAAAGGGTGATCTTAAGACAGAAGGAAAGTGAGGTGCAGGGAGGAACAAGGAGCAATTAAAATGTTAAATATGGGAAATAATATGAATGAAATGACTAAGCAAAGTAAAATTAACAAAGGTGACACATACAAAAATCAACTGCATTTCTAAATTCAAGTGGCAGTTTGCAAATAAATTTTATGAACAGAAACCATTCATAACAGATTCAAAATATCAGATTCCTAGGAATTAGTTTAACAAAATCTGTGAAAAACTTCCTAACAGAGTATAATAGAATATAGTGGTAAAATTTTTAAAGTCCTAAAGAGACAGAGATATATCTTGATTCTAAAGTAGAAGACTCATTATTGCAAAAGTGTTCAATTCTCTCCAGATTGCTTCTGCTTTCAAAACGATCCCCAATTTTTTTCTGTGGAATTTTGCAATATGATTTCAAAATAGAAATGCCAACATATAAGAATAGCAAAGACAATTTAAATAGACAAAACAAGGTGGGGAGACTTGCTGTACTAGATATCAAGATTTATTATAAAGTTACAGTAATTAAAACAATATTTTATTAGTATCAGATTAGACAGATCAAAAAAACATAGAACACTTCACGAATTTGCCTGTCAACCTTGTGCAGGGGCCACGCTAATCTTCTCTGTATCGTTCCAATTTTAGTATATGTGCTGCCGAAGACAGCACTTATCTTTATTTTTGAGAGAGAGACAGAGCGTGAGCAGGGGGAGGAACACACAGAGAGGAAGACAGAATCCGAAGCAGGCTCTAGGCTCTGAGCTGTCAGCACAGAGCCCGACTTGGGCCCGAACTCATGAACTGTGAGATCATGACTTGAGCCAAAGTCAGACACTCAACCAACTGAGCCACCCAGGGGACCCTTTAATGTTTATTTTTGAGGGGGGCGGGTAGAGAGAGCGGGAGATCCAGAATCTGAAACAGGCTCCAGGCTCTGAGCAGTCAGCACAGAGCCTGACTCAGGGCTCGAACTCATGAACCGCGATATTACGACCAAGCCGAAGTTGGACACTTCACTGACTGAGTCACCCCGGGGTGACTTATCTTTATTGTTTAAATGAATCCCCAGGGGTGCCTAGGTGGCTCAGTCGGTTGAGCATCTGACCTCGACTCAGGTCATGATCTCACAGATCGTGAGTTCGAGCCCCGCGTCGGGCTCTGTGCTGACAGCTCAGAGCCTGGAGCCTGCTTCGGATTTTCGGATTCTGGGTCTCCCTCTCCCTCTGCCCCTCCTCCGCTCATGCTCTCTCTCTCTCTCTCTCTCTCTCTCTCTCTCTCTCTCTCAAAAATAAATAAACATTAAAAAAATTTTTTTTAAAATAAATGAATCCCCAGACCTATCCAAGTAATCATCAAGGTGATCCCCCTTGACAGATGCAGAAAAGGAGGCTTGGTTTAGATAAGCAAGTTCTTATAAATTTTTTTATACTTGTTGTCTCTCCTAAACGAAAACACTGTTCTTCAAACCAGGGTTTATTATTGCTCTGATTTTCCAGGGTCTCATTTCATCTCATTCCTGCTGTGTAAGAACTTAGCAATTGGCTTTTCAGCTGTACTTTCACCCGTAGTTCAGCAAGAATTTCCATCCACACACTCCTAGATTAGATCTCAAAACTTAGCCTTGAAGTTCGCTGTTTGGAGCTGAGAACCCACCGGCAATTTTCAGTTTGAGGGTGAGAGATTTCCCTCTTGAACTTGCCTCCCCTGTAACTGGCAGTGACATGACTAATGTGGGGCGTGTCGTCAGATTTTCCCACTAGAATTTTTTTTAATTTTTAATTTTTTAAGTTTATTTATTTTTTGAGAGAGAGTGTGTGTGCAAGCAGGGGAGGGGCAGAGAAAGAGAATCCCAAGCAGATCCTGCACTGTCACCACGGAGCCCGATGCAGGGCTCAAACCCATGAACTGTGAGATCATGACCTGAGCCAATATCATGAGTCCCACACTTAACTGACTGAGCCATGCAGGCACCCCTAGAATTTTTAAATACATTGTCTTCCCAGTTCAAACAACTATATTGTTCTGATCCTAAGTAGACGAAATATAATTTAATCTCAAATCAAATTAATTTCTATTAAATAGAGATATAAACTGACTTAAGTAATCTTTGATATCTGCAGAAGGAAATTAATTTGATAACTGGAAATGAGAATTATCTTCTATCCTAAGGCGAGAAATCTAAGATAATCGCCTTGCACATTGACTAACGCTATTCCATGAATGGCTAATGCACAAAGCTATTACATACCCCGAATGTAAATTTATGAATTTATAAATCTCACACATGCACAATTTTCTCCCCTCAAACACAACTTTAATATATGCCTTGTGTTGCTTTGGGTTCTCCCAGAAGCAGACACTGAGCCAATGTGTCAAGTGCAAGGAATTTATGTGGCAGGTGATCCCAGGAGACATCAGCATGGGAGAAGGGAAATCAGGTAGCGAAGGGAAGGCAGCAATAAAGTTTTGTTTTCAAACAGGGTCCCAGTGTGAGTGACTAAGACTTAATCCTGCTGGAGAACTCTGGGATCTCAGAGCCACCCCACAGAGGGGGCAAGAGTGCTGGGTATTTATTTACACACTTCTTCCTGCCAGTCAATGATGGAGGGATTTTTCTCAGGGCGGCGGGTCAGGGGGTGGGTGAGTTTCATCCACTCCTTACACTTCTGAGCTGTCATGTTGGGGCCAAGGAGGACCTAGGGGCCAAAGAAAGACCTCAGGCAAGGAAGTGGCAGGGGACTGGCAGCTGGAAGTCAGGCCAATGTGCACCAAAGGGGTAAGGATGAGGGTAGATGTGTGCAAAGCAGCATTGCCACACCTTTCTTCCTGAAACTTCTAAGTAAACTTAATGGCCTCTTTTCTTCTTTTTCCCCCAGAATTTATTCCGCCGTCCATGTCATTACACAGATCAGAGACTCACAGGTCTTTCATTCTCTACGGGGACTCTGCAAGCACCCCCCTCGCATAGACAGGGAGGAACAGGGACTTGCTCACCTCTTCATCTCTAGCAGGAAAGAGCGTGGTGAGAGCTACAGGACACGTGGCTTCCAGATGCCTGGTGCTTTCTAAAGCCGTCTTTAAAAATCTAGAACACAGGAAGTTTTCTCAGGTTGCTGGTTGTCATTTTTCTTTCCAAATGTTAAAAGAAGAAATTTGGGCCAATTTGGGGAATTAAAAATACAAAGTTCTTGGGGTGCCTGGCTGGCTCAGTCGGATGAGTGTCCGACTTCGGCTCAGGTCATGATCTCACGGCTCGTGGGTTCAAGCCCCACATCAGGCTCTGTGCTGACAGCTCGGAGCCTGGAGCCTGCTTCAGATGCTGGGTCTCCCTCTCTCTCTGCCCCTCCCCCGCTCACGCTCTGTCTCTCTGTCTTTCAAAACTAATAAATAAATATTTAAAAAAAATTTTAAAAATACAAAGTTCTAAATGTATATGAGCCTGGGTGGCTCAGTCGGTTATGTGTCCAACTCTTGATTTCGGCTCAGGTCATGATCTCACGTCATGGGATGGAGCCCTGAGTCGGGCTCTGTTCTATCAGCGTACAGCCTCCTTCAGACTCTCTTTCTCTCTGCCCCTCCCCTGCTCACGCATGCTCTTGAAATAAATAAGTAAACACATAAAAAAATAAATGTATATGTCAAATGGTTTTTTTTTTTTTTTTTTTTTTTTAATTTTTTTTCAACGTTTTTTTTTTATTTATTTTTGGGACAGAGAGAGACAGAGCATGAACAGGGGAGGGGCAGAGAGAGAGGGAGACACAGAATCGGAAACAGGCTCCAGGCTCGGAGCCATCAGCCCAGAGCCTGACGCGGGGCTCGAACTCACAGACCGCGAGATCGTGACCTGGCTGAAGTCGGACGCTTAACCGACTGCGCCACCCAGGCGCCCCTCAAATGGTTTTAAGTACTAAAGAAGAAAAATACATCAGAGAAAGGGTGTATATATTGTTTTTCTTTTTACCCTTTAGCAATTCAAACTCCAGGATCTTGTGCCCAGTCATACAAGTAACAGAATATTCACTGCAGCATTATCTGTGGTAGCAAAAGACTAGAAACAATCGAGATATCCATCTACTTAAGAACATTTGTATAGCATTTAACATGTTAGGCACTGTTCTGTGTCTTACAAATATTCACTCACCCTCAACAACAAACCTATTCAGTGGCACTGTCATTATTCATTATTACCTTTTTCAGATGAGAGAACTGAGGTGCAGAAATTAGGTCACTTGTCCAAGTTTACACAGTGAGAAGGGGGTAGAGTCAGGATTGGAGCCCACACTGTCTGGCTCCAGAGTCTAATCGTTTAGATTCGAGATCAGGGCTGGCTTCCTCTCTAAGACAAGACTAAATTATGGTTCCAACCCTTCAATGGAATTCTATAGAGCTGCCAAAAAGAATGAGGGCAGTTCTGTACATGTTGATACAGAAAGATCTCTAAGTATTAACTAACAGCATCAAGGTATTGAACAGTGTGAAGAGTAAGCTACCAATCGCATTCCAAAACAAGAGAAGAACAAATATATGTCCTTTGTTATGCGAAGAGAATTTCTGGAAGGCTAAATGCAAAACCAGTAGGAGTACCTTTGGGGAAGGAAATGGAAGACACAAAAATTTTTCACGGACTTTTCTGGATTAATTATTTATCAGATACATGTAAACCTGTTTTATGATATGTATGTTAAATATAACGTTAAAAAATTAAAGGAGGGGCACCTGGGTAGCTCAGTCAGTTAAGCATCCGACTCTTAGTTAGGTCATGATCTCACTGTTCCTGGGATCAAGCCCTGCATGGGGCTCCATGTTGTCAGCACAGAGCCTTCTTGGGATTCTCTCTTTCTCCCTCTCTCTCTCTGCCCCTCTCCCACTAGTGCTCTCTTTCTCTCTCAAAATAAATAAATAAGCTTTAAAAGCATAATAAAAAAAATAAAACTTATTTAAAAAAATTTAAAGGAGTTATAACTTCTTTCAATAGAGCAATGGGAAAAGGTCATGTTTTGAATTTTCCAGAACTTACTCTACCTTATAATTCAACGTGAAAGACCAAAAGTGAAAACTTCCATATCGTGCAAATGGCTTTAAATTTTGGAGGAAGGGGATGGTTTATCAGGATATTTTATCGAACTGTGAGATGCATTAAATTCATGTGCAAATTTTAGTGAAAATAATTGCATAATATAGTTGATTTTGTTATTAGAGTGTGTAATGTTTTAAACACTGAGACAATTTTAAACATTTTCTGACTTTGTACACTGATGTTTGTAATAAAAAAGGAAAGGGGTGCCTGGGTGGCTCAGTCGGTTGAGTGTCTGACTTTGGCTCAGGTCATGATCTCATAGTTTGTGAGTTCGAGCCCCGCATCCGGCTCTGTGCTGACAGCTCAGAGCCTGGAGCCTGCTTCAGATTCTGTGTCTCCTCCTCTTTCTCTGCCCCTTCCCTTTCTTATGATCTGTCTCTGTCTCTCAAAAATGAATGCACATTAAAAAAAAATTTTTTTTAAAGAAATAAAAAAGGAAAAAAGTCAGGCAATGATTTCAAACAGTTTTGTAAAATCATTTCAGATCCATGTCCTGTACCTGTTCTACTGTCTGTAATTTAAAATCTGGTGGCCCTAAAAATGATCCACTATTCCAATTAGTTCAATAGCATTCATTAAAAAAATTCTTAATTTCTTTTGATTTTACTTGAATAACTTTGTCTTTTATGTTAAATAAACTCCAGAAATTGGTCCCTATAAATGAGAGTAGCAAAGTGTTTTTCCTGATTTCATACTAAATGGAAGTAATTAAAGAAGCTCCTTTATTCAAAAGAATTTGTGCTTTTCATGGACAGGCATATATTGCTGAAAATGTTAAAATTTTAGGGCAGCTGTGTTCTCAAAATTAGGATCCCTATATAAGATTAGGGAGGATAAAAATACATTTAAGCAAATACTGGAAACCACTTGCTTATAATTTCTCACTCTGCATAGAAAAAGCATAACTCAATTTAATTCTGTTCATTAAATTAAGAAAATGCTCAATTAAGTGAGCCAAAATAGTTTCAATTAAAGATACAAATTTCTCTAATAGGGCAAAATTTGAGAATCTTCTACTATATAAAGACATAACATTTTTTTGGTTAGATAGTAAAACTAAGGTGAACTTTTTTTTTTCTTAACTAAGGGAACTTTTAACTAGAAAAAGCATATAAGCCAAGACCTGGAAACTCTCAATGCTTCTTACCAACAGAAGTAGTAAATGGGTAATGAGGATAGGGGGGGAAAAAACCAACATCCTTAAAAAGGAAATTAAAATTTTCTAGGCAAATTCTTTCTCAACTCAAACTACAGGTATGTTCTACCACACTTGGGCCTTAGTTTCCCATCTCAAGAAATAGACCATTATATGATTAGTTCCAGAAGCTAGAAACCAGGTGTCCCCTTGGGATTTTTTTTTTTTTAAGTGTATTTATTTTTGAGAGAGAAACACGTGCTCACGTGGCAAGGGTAGGGGAAGTAGAGGCAGAGAGAAGGGGAGGGGCAGAGAGAGAGGGAAAGAGAGAGAATCCCAAGCAGGCTCCACACTCTCAGCACAGAGCCCAGTGTGGGGCTTGAACCTATGAACAGCGAGGTCATGTCCTGAGGTGAAATCAAGAGTTGGACCCTTAACTGACTGAGCCACCCAGGCACAGGATTTTCTTTTGCTCTATCGTCCACATCCAATGCATCACCAATTCATTCATTCTTTCATTCATTGAGAGTAAATGAGCAATGGTGACTCCAACCCTCAGCTGCCGCCTGGTCTCTTTTTGCCCTTGACAAATCCCCCTGAAGACTCCCCCCCGCACCAGCTTCACTTCCCCATCTTCCTCAAATCTGACTTCAGACCTGGAATCACTTTGTAGAGACAGCTGTTGCTAATATCACCAGTGACATCCATGTGCCTCAACAGTGGGACCTTCTTCATCTCTCCTCTCAGTGGACCTTAATCCATATTCCACATGATTGGCTCTGTCCACGTTCTGAAAGCAATCTTGTGGCTTCCCTGCCTTTTCACTCTTCTGGATTTTCTCCTACCTCTTAAGTTATTCCTTCTGTGTTTCTCTTCAGGTTCATCCTCCAACCAGGACATCTTCAAGTCTTGGTCTCAGTCCTCCTTTTCTCCTTTTACCTCTTTCTAGACTAGCAGTTCTCAAAGTGTGTTCCACAGATCCTTTTAAGGGTCCCACAAGGTCATAACTATTTTTGCAAAAATATGAAAATGTAACTGCCTTTTTAAAAAAAATTTTTAATGTTTATTCTGAGAGACAGAGAGAGTGTGAGTGGGGCAGGGGCAGAGAAAGAGGGAGACACAGAACCCAAAGCTGGCTCCAGGCTCTGAGCCATTAGCACAGAGCCCGACACGGGGTTCAAACCCATGAACCGTGAGATCATGACCTGAGCTGAAGTCAGACGCTCAACCAACCGAACCACCCAGGCACCCCAATTTTTAAAGATTTTTAAGTAATCTCTATACTCAATGTGGGGCTCGAACTTACAACCCTGAGGTCTAGAGTTGCATGCTCCACTGACTGAACCAGCCAAAGGCCCCATGACTTGCCTTTTTTGCTGTATTGACATATTGATCTGTAGACACAAAAGCAAGGGCTCATAAAACTGCTTATGACTACTATGAATCAGGGCATTGGCACCAACTCTACTAATAGTAATTGTATTCTTCCCTATCATGCACTTACAGAAAAGAGAGGCAGCTGTACTTAAGAATGTGCTTGATGCTGTATGTTAAGTATACTGGAATTTTATTTATTTTTAATGTTTATTTATTTATTTTGAGAGAGAGTGAGAGTGTGCATGCCAGAGCAGGGGAGGGGCAGAGAGAGAGGGAGAGAGAATCCCAAGCAGGCTCCACAATGTCAGCACACAGCCCAATGCTCAGCTTGATCCCAATGAACCATAAGATTGACTCAAGCCAAAATCGTGACTTGGACGCTCAGCTGACTGAGCCACCCAGGCACTCCAGTAGACTGAAATTTTTAAAAATGTGCTTAATGAATTAGTAAAAAGTATTAAATTTTATTAAGCCTTGACTCTTGAATACATCTCTTTCCATATAGATTTCAGTTTTTCTAGCACTTTTACTAAAAGGACCATTATTTCTCTATTGAATTAATCTGGCACCTTAGTGGAAAAGCATTTGGCTATATAATTATCGGTCTGTTTCTGGATTTTCAATTTTATTCCACTGATCTTTATGTCTTTCCTTATGACAATATTGTACTGTCTCAATCACTATAGCTTTACAATAAGTTTTAAAATCAGGTAGTAGAAGTTCTCCAAATTTGTTCACCTTTTAAGATGTTGTTTTGGATATTCTAAGTCCTTTGCATTTCCACATAAATTTTATTTTTTTAATTTAAGTTTTTTTAATGTTTATTTTTGAGAGAGAGAGAGAGACAGAGAGAGAGGTAGGGAGGGAGGGAGGGAGGGAGGGAGAGAGAGATACCAAGTGGGGGAGGGGCAGAGAGAGAGGGGGAGACACAGAATCCGAAGCAGGCTCCAGGCTCTGAGCTGTCAACACAGAGCCCGATGCAGGACTCGAACTCATGAGCCATGAGATCATGACCTAAACTGAAGTCAGATGCTCAACTGACTGAGCCACCCAGGCGCCCCTCCACATAAATTTTAGAGTCAGGTTGTCAATTTCTACAGAAAAGCTTGCTGAGACATTGATTGGGATTGCCTTGAAGCTATACAGCAGTTTGGGGAGAGATATCATCGTCCAATCCATGCGCTTTTTCCATTCATGTAGGTTTTCTTTAACATCTCTCAACCATGTTTTGTAGTTTTCAATGTACATCTATTATGTATCTTCTATAAATTTATTCCTTCATACATTTTTGGATGCTAACACAAATACGATTATTACCTGAATTTCCTTTTTGGATTCTTCATTGCTAGTATATAGAAATACAACAGACTTTTTAATGTTGATCCTGTATCCTGTGATCTTACTAAGTTTACTAATTCTAGTAGCTTTTTTGTATGTTCTTAAGAATTTTCTAAATACATGACAACTGCAAATAAAGTCAGTCTTGCTTCTTCCTAATACATATTCCTTTTACTTTTTTTTTTTTTTTTTTTTTGCTTTATTACACTGGTTAGGATTTCCAATATAATATTGGATATAAGTGGTCAGGATGAAAATCCTTGCCACATTTCTGATCTTAGGCAAAAATAATTCAATCTTTCATCATTGAGTATGACGTCAGCTGTAGGGTTTTTGTAGATGTTATTTAAATGGTTAAGAAAGTCTTCTGCTCGTTTGCTAAGAGTGTTAGATTTTTTTTTTCAAATGCTTTTTTTTTCACCTATTAAGAGGGTCATATGGTTTCCACTTCCATTCTGTACAAATAACAGAAAATGTGAATCAACTGGTTTAAGCCATAATGACTTTTTTATCTTATAAAAAATCCAGTGAAGGGGGTGATTAACTCCCTTCTGTGGCTGAACGATGGCCCCAGTAAGTGCTGCTTTTGTGTTCCATCGTTTGCAACATGTTGTTCTGATTGAAGTATAGGAGGAAAATCTCGACTCACAGAGATATGATTAATATAAGCCAACCACGGTAATTCCATCCCCTTATCAGTGGTAGAAGCAGAAAGAGGTATTTGACCCAATTCTGCCTGCTGACATGTGAGGATACAACAGACTGGCTACATGCTGACCAATTCTGGCTCCTCTTTTGGGGCACAGACTAAGACTCCATTTCTCAGCCTCCTATGCTGTTAGGTTAGGGTGGGGAACTGGTTTTGGCCAATGCAATGTGGGCAAAAATAATAGTTGCCACTGTGGGGCTTAGCCCTAAAATGCAAGTGAGTTCCTTAGGTCACTCTCTCCTTAGTCACCCATAAGGCTAAAAGAAAATGACTCCAATATCATGGAAGCATGTAAAAGAAGGATCCTAGATTCCCAAGAGAGCCACCCAGCTTGCACAGAACTGGAATGTGAGTGGGAAATAAATTTTTATTGTGTTGAGCCACATGGTCATTGGGATTGTTTGTTACAGCATATAACATCAAGTACTATGGCTGATACAGAGGGGAGGTTTGCTGCGGGGGGTTCTGAGACAAGTATTCAGCCCTTAAAGAGACAAAACAAGGAGAAAGTCCCTTTCCTGGCTCTGGACACTGATGTCTCCAGCCGTCTTCCAACCACAAAAGGGAGCTACCCTGTATGCTGAAGAAGGAAGAAAAAAATGGGGAAAGAGACTGGAGATCTGATGATGCCAATGAGCTTCTGAATCAACCAGCCCTCACTGGATTTTATGTGAGATAGTAAGCTCATTACAATTTAAGACAGTAGATCCATGTTTTCTGTTGTTTACACTCAAAAACATCTTATCTGATACAATAACAGAATAAACTCATCAGTTTTCCTCCAGCCTACTCCTCTTCTGGTGTTTCCTATTTTGGTGAAGGGTTACACCATCCAACAAGTTACATAAGCCAGAAACTTGAGTCAACCTTGATGCCTTCCTCCATCTTGCTGTTTTCCCCTTTGTGTCTAATCCATTACCACCTGCTGTTGTAACTTTCTACTTCATCAACACCACCCTGATCAGAACCAACACCACCTATTTCCCAGACCACCCCAGTAACCTCCTGGCTGGTCTACCTGTTTCTCTCTGGTTCACCTCTAATCTTTTCTTCACTTCGTAGCCAGAGCAGAGGTTTCCAAGACTGTAGTGTGATCATATCATCCCTCTTCTCTGTTTCTGCTGAAAAGTATTTGAAGGACTTTATTTTCCCATTTGCTTGTAAGATAAAGATGCACCATCTTAAAAAACCCTGGCAGTCTGGACCCCACCTGCCTCACTATCATACCCAGCAACGAACACCCACCACAGGGGAGCTTCTACTGGCCCCTCATCCTTGTCTCACTCTCTCTAGCCCCAGGATCTTTGTACATGCTGTTCTCTCTTCCTGGAAACTATTCTCCCTGCTTTTTCCCTTAGTTAACTGCTTCTATCGTTTCTCAGGAAAGTCTTCCCTGGTCTCCCATGTAGCTTCGTAGCATCACGTACCCTCCCCCTTGGTAGCATTTGTCATATCTAATTTTACATAGATTGTATGTCTCCTACTAGCCCTTAACCTCTGCGAGACAAGGGCTGTATTTGTTTACCTTGGTGTCCTCGGTATCTAGCAGAATGCCCAGCACACAGTTAGGAGCTTCAATAAATCTGAACAAGAATGAAATGCTCTTAGGGCACCTGGGTGGCTCGGGTGGCTCAGTTGGCTCAGTCGGTTGAGCATCCGACCTTGGCTCAGGTCCTGATTTCGTGGTTCATGAGTTCAAGCCCCGCATCGGGCTCACTGCTGTCAGCCTGTCAGCACAGAGCCTGCTTCAGATCCTCGTCCCCCTCTCTGCCCCTCCCCTGCCTGCACTCTTCCAAAAAATAAATTTAAAAAGAAATTAAAAAAAGAATGAAGTGCTTTATGAAGAAAGGGTAAGCGCTCTTAGTGTCTAGAATAGTGACCCCTGATCTTGTCTAAAGGGTTAGAGAAAGTTTCCCTATGGAATTGCTAATCGAACTGAGTTTTTGTTTGTTTGTTTGCTTGTTTGTTTGTTTGTTTTCAAGATTTTATTTGTAAGTAATCTCTACAGCCCACGTGGGGCTCCAACTCACAAGCCTGAGATCAAGAGTGTTCTACTGACTGGGCCAGCCAGGCACCCCTGGGAGTTCTGAAGGACGATTAGGATAACTAGATGAAAGGGGAAAGGGGGAGAGGGCCTGGGGCAAGGAGGAAGAAGCCCGGTAGTGGGTATGCATATACATGCTCACACAAATGAGTAAAGGACAGAATGGCTTAAGCTTAGAGTGAGGCAGAGAGCAGAACAGGAGACCAGAGGGTCAAGCAGGACCAGACTATGCAAGGAGATATGGGTAGGATAATCCTATAATTTAATGTCTAAACTGGAGTACTTTTCAGCCTTTTAAATATTCATTTTCTAAGTTTTTATTTTAATATAATTTCAAACAATGAGAAGTTGCAAGGATGGTTCGGAGAAGTCCATGTACCCTTTCCCGATTTACTGTTTGTTTACCTTTTGTCCATTTGCTTCATGATTCTCTCTACATTTATATATAAATGATTATTTTTCGGGATCACTGGAGAGGAAGTCAAGGGACATCCTGCCCCTTTACAAGGACATTCTCTTTCATGACTACAGTGATAGAAACAGGGAACCTAACACTGATAAAACGCTATCATCTACTCCACATTGCAAGTTGGACATGGTCAGTTGTCTCAGTCCATTATAGCTCTTTCTATCCTGGTCCCAGCCCCAATTCTAGATCTCACAGTGTCTCATCAATTTATTTTAATCTTCATCCAGGGCCGTTTTGGCAGTCAAATACAGTGCCATCAATAATTATGCTGGGGGACGCCTGGGTGGCTCAGTTGGTTAAACATCTGACTTCAGCTCAGGTCATGGTCTTGCGGTTCGTGGGTTCGAACCCCACATCTGGCTCTGCGTTGTGGGCAGTGCAGACCCTGCTTGGAATTCTCTCTCTTTCCCTCTCTCTCTGCCCCTCCCTGACTCACGCCTGCTTTCTCTCTCAAAAAAGTAAGTAAAAAGTAAAAACTTTAAAAAAATAATAATTATGCTGGTCTGACAGGCACAATCCTAGTCAGGCAAACCTGGCCATGTGGTCATGCTACTTGCAGGATATAGCAAAGGACTTGAAACTTTGTATCTTGTGAGTAATGGAAACCATTGAAATGATTGCACATAAAAGCAAGTTAGAAACTTGAGTTACTTTATGTTTCAACTACTTTCACTTCATTCATTGGGAAGAAAAACTAAAATGGTGGTAAATATCTGTGTAATATTTATTAAGAAACAATTGCATCTAGAGTTGCTCAGAATACCTTCTAACTTAAACCTTGAAGAGTAACCAACTGCAGTACAAAATTGCAATTCTCAACCTGATGTCCATAAATCAGGTAAATGAATCAAATAAATCCAAAAACACTCTGAATCCCTAAGCAAAATATAAAGGTATGTGCATGTGGTGATTTCAAAATATGTCTACTGGGGCACCCAGCTGGCTCAGTCAGTAGACCATATGACTCGATCTTGGGGTTGTAGGTCCAAGCCCCACATCAGGGGTAGAGATTACTTAAAAATAAAATACTTTGAATACTTACAAATAAAAAACTTTGAAAAAAAATATATCTACATCTAACAATTCTTTAATACATCTCACTTCAAGAAGTGCAACTTAGGGGTGCCTGGGTGGCTCAGCTGGTTAAGCATCTGACTCTTGATTTTGGCTCAGGTCATGATCTCATGGTCTGTGCGTTCAAACCCCGCATTGGGCTCTGTGCTGACAGTGCAGAGCCTGCTTGGGATTCTGTCTCCCTCTCTCTCTGCCCCTCCCCTGCTGGCGCACCAGCTCTCTCTCTCTCTCTCTCTCTCTCTCAAAGATCAATAAACATTAAAAAAAAATTTTTTTTTAAAGCGCAACTTAATTTTCCTCTACGTGAGTATGGATTGGACTTAGTGACTTAACATCAAATAAAAATGTGGCAAAAGTGACAATGTAATTTGTGAGACTAGTTTTCTCCTCCTCTCTCTTGGAACACTGACACTGGGGGCAGCCAGGTGCTATGTCATGATGACACTCACAGTGAGGAATGAGGCCTCCTGCCAACAGCCATGTGAGTGAGCCACCTTGGAAGAAATCTTCCAGCACCAGTCAAGACTTCGGTTGACTGCAGCCATGGCCAGCATCTTTGCTGCAAGCTCGTGAGACCCTGAGGAAGAAACACCCAGCTAAGTGGCTCCTGAACTCCTGGCCCACAGAAACTAAGAGATAATAAATTTCATTATTTTAAGCTACCAATTTCAGGGTAACTTGTTACACAAAAGATAATTAATGCAGTGCATTTAGTTGAGGAGTCTATGGTTTTCATCAGATTCTAAGTGAAATTAATGACCTGAAAAAGGGTGAGAATTACTACTGTAAAACAAGTACTAGATTTCTAAGTCTTTGGTCCTCATCCTAGAATTTCTATGGGCTTATGTATGTATTTATTTTCCTATGAGTTTATTTTGTATACAGTTTGGGATTAGGTTCAACAAATGAGAAGATTAAACTCTCCAAACCACCGGAAGACTCAAAAGAATGTTTAAAAATGCTGTCTCGAGAACAGGCAGAGAAAAGCAAACCTTACCCCAACCTATCAAACTAAGATCTAACAGAACATCTAATAGAAATGAAGTAGTTTTCATTTTCAAAAAGAAAAGGCTACCATTAGACCTAACGATGATTCTGACATAACAATACATTCATAAATTACTGTTACAGAAAAAAGCCAAGTTATAGAACAGTATGTTCCCATTATAGAAACAATGTATTATTTGATGGATGTATAGATGGATATGTCCAGAAAAAGTTCTAGAAAATTACAGGCATTTTCCGGCTATACGCAGCAAAAATTCATCGTGGCTATCAAAAAAATAAAGTTTAGGGGCGCCTGGGTGGCGCAGTCGGTTAAGCGTCTGACTTCAGCCAGGTCACGATCTCGCGGTCCGTGAGTTCGAGCCCCGAGTCAGGCTCTGGGCTGATGGCTCGGAGCCTGTTTCCGATTCTGTGTCTCCCTCTCTCTCTCTGCCCCTCCCCCGTTCATGCTCTGTCTCTCTCTGTCCCAGAAATAAATAAAAAACGTTGAAAAAAAAATAAATAAAGTTTATTATAAAATTCTAGGGCAGGTCACAAAATTGACAAAAGGGGAGGCGGATCAGGGTCTATAAGTGGACAGTAAATACAGACACAGGGCACAATGGACCCAGTGCAGTCATAAGGATGGTCTAATAAGCTGCCCCAGAAAAGAAGACACCATTTGTCCACAGGCTTCACAACTTTCCAAGTCCTATGGTGGAATCATCCAAGAGGCCAAGAATTTCTTTGGTAACAGACAATCTATGAGTATCATGGTCTACTTAGAAGACTTAAAGCATTAGTAGGACAGAAACAATGAAAAACTTTCTTTTGAAGGGACAGATGTATGGGCTACACATGTACTAGAAATCCATACTTTACAAAAATCAAATGGCACAGACAAGGAGTCTTCTGCTCAAAGTGGATATTTTAAAATACTATAGTATGATTTTATTGTTCCTGAAAATAAAGAATTTCTGGATATTGTGAAGTGAGTTGTAAAATTGCTCATGTCCTATCTATTGGCTAAATACAATCAAATATTGGTCCATGCAATTTCAAAAAGGCAGGAAGCAAGCCTCCAGCAGAACTGGGTGAACAGGAATGCTGAAAAGATAAGGGCCCTTCCCTATCCTGACAACTCAAAGGTACTTCTTCAAAAGGCTAAATAAAAGCAAGAGATAAAATTGCAAATAAAGAAATGTAGTTAAAGGACTGATATTTCAAAATCAATTCTATTTTAAAATAAAATAGGGCGCCTGGGTGGCTCAGTCGGTTAAGCGTCCGACTTCGGCTCAGGTCATGATCTCACAGTTCGTGAGTTCAAGCCCTGCATCGGGCTCTGTGCTGACAGCTTAGAGCCTGGAGCCTGCTTCAGATTCTATGTCTCCCTCTCTCTCTGCTCCTCCCCGATCATGCTCTGTCTCTCTCTCTCCTTTAAAAATAAATAAAAACATTAAAAAAGTTAAAATAAAATAAAATAAAATAATTTCCATCTTAAAGGTCCCCCCCCCCCCCGAAGTTAAAAAAATGAGAAGTAAAGCAGTGATTTTCATTTCCTTTGGGCAAACATGCCATGGTAGGTTGAACACTTAAAAATATCTCCTAAAACAACAGATCTCACCTGAGTTTGTACTTCAACACTTAAAATAGTGCTCATTTCTACTGGACTATTCTGGATGATTTACAAATAAATATATTTTGAAGTAGACTGTTTGAGGTGGCTGGGTGGCTCAGTCAGTTAAGCATCTGAGTCTTGATTTTGGCTCAGGTTGTGATCTCAGTCATGGGATGGAGCCCCACGTTGGACTCTGTGCTAACAGCACGGGGCCTGTTTGGGATTCTCTATTTTCCCCTCCCCTGCTTGTGTGTGTGTGCATGTGCACTCTCTCTGCTCTCTCTCTCTCTCTCTCTCTCGAAACAAATATTAAAAATAAAAATAAAGATTTTTTTCCCTATAGTCATACAGGAGAAAACGATAGTTTCTATTATACTGTGCCGTGAATAATTTTGCATGCTCTACTGAGCTATTATGTAAACAGAGCCAGAAAGTATATTTAATCTTTTCCCACCTTTCCCTGTTGTTCAAATAGCAAAATTAAATGTAACGATACAAGCCAAACTACCAACGCCTTAGACTCTGAAATTTCTGGATGGCATGTTTTCTATGTAAGACCTCCCCTTCTAGTATTCTACGGGACGACTGCTTTAGAGGTTGCTTAATAAAACAGAAACTCACTAACATTTATTCATTCAACAAATATTCATCAAGACCCTACTAGGTATTAGGGCCTGTGCTAGAATTAGACATTTTATTTTCCTTGAAAATAATTATAGTCTGTAAATATCTGAAGCAGAGAGAAGTCTGAGGCTGTTCTTCATTGAAAGAATCCTTCTCTCAAAACCACAATGAGATACCACTTCACACATGTGAGAACGACTAGTATCCAAAAGAAAACAAGTGTTGGTGAGGATGTGCAGAAAAGGAAACCCGTATGCACTGTTGGTGGGAATGTAAGTTGGTGCAACCACTGTGGAAAGGTACAGACATTCCTCAAAAAACTGAAAACAAACTACCATATGACCCAGCAATTCTGCTTCTGAGTATATATCCAAAGGAAACTAAAACACTACCTCAAAAGTATATCTGTACATCTCATGTTCACTGCAGCATAATTTATGATAGCCAAGACATAGAAACAACCTAAGTGTCCATCAATGAATAAAGAAAAAGTGTGTGCATGTGTGTGTGTGTGTGTGTGTGTGTGTGTATACACCCCCGACACACACACAATGGAACACTACTCAGGCACAAGGAAAGCAATCCTGTCATTTGCAACAATATGTATGGACCTTGAGGACATTATGCTAAGTGAAATGAAGTTAGAGAAAATTAAATAGTGTATGATCTCACATATATGAGGGATCAACAAAAAAACCTGAGCTCATAGATACAGAGAACATATTGGTGGTTGCCTGAAGTGTGTGTGTGGAGCGGGGTGGGGGCAGGGATGGCAATATGGGTGAAGGGAGACAAAAGGTACAAACTTTCGGTTATAAGTCATGGGGATGTAATGTGACGGTGACGATAGCTATACTGTATTGTGTATTAGAAAGTTACTAAGAGAGTAAATCTTAAAGGTTCTCATCACAAGGAAAAAAATTGAAGTGTGTGAAGTGACAGATGTTACCTAGATGAGAAAGGTAAGCCCTACACTAGGTACTGGGCCTTTTAACAGGACAACTGAGATCAATTGTGGGGAAATTTCCAAATCTTCATCAACAACTCTTCTGATCAGGCAAATGAATGGACAATGGAGCTGGTCCAGAGCCCCCCCCCCCCCCGCCCCCCGCCGCCCTCAGACAATGATGTCACTGAAACTCCCCCATCCCCTGCTCCAGCTGTCACCCTATTAATGCAAGGACATTGAAGAGTAATGCTGGGGATTCCTGCTGTAAGTCTTTTTAATGTCTCACATACAGTCAAAGCAATATCCATTAGCAAGCAAACAACCCAGGAACAGGATTATCTGGTATCTTAAAAAAGACTTTGTAAGACACAAAGTTTTCAATTACCAAGTTATTTATTGAAAAATATTCTCTCCTAATTCTGATTCCATATCAAATTAAACAAGGAGTGATGTTACACAGCAGTAACTGATCAGCTCCATTTGTAGAGGATGACAATGGTCTCATTAATTCATTAGTATATTCTACTAAATAGTTGGAATACAAACTCAATCCACTCACTTCCTCAGAAAAGGTAAATGTAATTGCTTTACTTCATACCAAAATCCTTTTTAAAAGCTTGTCTTCATATTTAGTTAAAGATTCCTCTAATATAAAATGATACTTGGCTTGCTCACTCTGGCAGCACATATAAAATGATACTTGCTTTAAAGAGCATCCAAGCATTGCTTTGGATTTTCTCTTCCTGCAAAATTCAAGGAAAACATGATTGTTTGAAAGTTTCTTTGCTGCTGATGAAGAGCCACCTGAGATTCCTTTGTGTTTCTACTCTTTCCCTCTTCGTGTTTCCAGTGATTAAAACATGCAGGAAACATCACTTACAGAAACTAGAAATGCCACAGAGATCCCAGAGCTCAAAAGAGAGTTTCCGACAGGTTTTGAAGTTTTTGCAAACTTCAAATTAATGTACAGGATATGGGGATTTAAAAAATGACTTTTAGAAACACATACACTCAAAGGAAACCCTTCGGTACTTTTTAGCATTGAACACTTGGGGCAAGAACTGGTCTTTCAGTAGTTCAAGTAGTCAGTCTTTTCTCAACAGTTTCTTGGTAAGCGACAAACCTTCTCAAATTCATCTTCACATTGTCGAGAACACACAGCTGATCTGGACTGTATTTACCTCTCCCTTCTTTTCGTATCTGCCAAAAAATCATATGTGATTTGATATATATTACTAATTCCTTTAGATAAGATAGCATTTGATTTTGGGTGTATTTATTTTCAGAAAAAAAGAGCTGCTAGAATATGGTGAAAGAGTCTCACTTTCCAAGGTAAAAGAATATAGTGTGTGAGCCATAAAGATAAGGTAAGATTATGCACCTTGTAAACAATAGTTACAAGAACGACTGAATTGTAGAGTTCCAAAGAATAAGGTTTATGGTATGTGAACTAGACCTCGCCTCCAGTCTAGAGCAGTGGTTCTGAAATTTTAGCATGCAACAGTATCATCTGGAAGGCTTGTTAAAAAAACACAGGGCACCTGGGTGGCTCAGTCGGTTAAACGTTCGACTTAGGCTCAGGTCGTAATCTCATGGTTCAAGAGTTCAAGCCCCACACTGGGGTCTGCTTGGGATTCTTTCTGCTCCTCCCCAACTCAGGCGCATTCTCTACGAATACATACATACATACATAAAAACAAAAACAAAAACAAAAACAAAAACAGATGGGTGGGCCCATCCACAGTTTCTGATTTTCAGCATGTCTGGACTTGGGTCTGGAAATTTGCATTTGTAACAAAACACCAGGTGATTACGATGCTGCTGATCACAGGGCAATTTTGAGAGGCACCGCTCTAGAGAAGTTCTTTAGTAAAACGCATTGTATAGTGGGTTCTTCTTTTTTTAATGTTTACTTGAGAGAGAGAGAGACAGAGAGACAGAGACAGAGACAGAGACAGAGAGAGAGAGAACACGTGCACATGCACAGGAGAGGGGCAGAGAGAGAGGTAAACAGAGAATCCCAAGCGGAGTCTACATTGTCAGCACACAGCCCAATGCAGAGATCGATCCCATGATCCCATGTGAGATCGTGACCTGAGCCAAAACTCAAGTCAGATGCACTTAACTGAAGGAGCCACTCAGGCGCCCCTGAGCATTCAATTCTTGATTTTGCCTCAGGTCGTGATCTCCTGGTTCCTGATACCAAGCTGCATTGGGTTCTGAGCTGACAGCACAGAGCCTGCTTGGGATTCTCTGTCTCTCTTCTCTCTCTGCCTCTCCCCATGCTGGCGCACCCCCTCTCTCTCAAAATAAAAATAAAAAAATAAAGAAAATATCTTTAGGGGAGGCTGGGCGGCTCACTGGGTTAAGCATCTGACTTTGGCTCAGGTCAAGACCTCATGATTTGGGAGTTCAAGCCCCACATCAGGCTCTGTGCTGAGTGGTGAGCCTACTTGGGATTCTCTCTTTCTCTCTCTCTGCCCCTCCCCCCCCAAAATAAACTTAAAATATATATATACTTGAAAAGAGTCAAATGTTCAACCAACAGAGCCACCCAGGCACCCCTTATATAGTGTTTAAATGCAACTCGGGGCTAAATATATACCAAACAGTCTTTAATGCAATTGTGGCTTCATTCACAGAGGAGCTTCATATGAAAAACTACAGGCTGCCTTTCTGGCTAACAAAGAAATTTCACTAGGGCTTTATACCTTTGAGAAAAGAAAAATAATTAAACATCATTACCAGAGCAATGCATATTAAGTAGGAAAACCAATCGGAACAGAGGTTAGGGGTTATTTTGCTGGTTCATAGTTTACATAACTCCTCCCTACACACTGGTTTCTGTAGTTTGAAGGCTCAACCACATCTGCTTTCCTTGCAGCTGCAGGGAAACAGGGGATATTTTCTCCTTACCTTGCAGACTCCTCTTTCAGAAGTTTCAAGGCCCCGTACCCTCTAAGAACAATTGGACACACCCACTAATATTGGTATGGAAATATCTCTAGGAGACAGTGTTACGTGAAAACACACAAAGTACTGGATTGGGAATATGTTAGTCTACGGTTTGGATAACAAAGAGGGAAACACTAGTGCACATCCATCTTTATGTGGAGAAACATCCTTCAATGTGGTTACCAATGAGGCAGAAAACAGGGGAGAATAAAACCTCACTGCTTAAAAAACAGACAAACACGGGCAAAGTGGGCCGAAAGGCACAAACTTCCAGTTACAAGATAAATAAGTCATGGAGATGTCATGTTCAGCATGGTGACTGTAGTTAGCAGCTCTGATCATACATTTGGAAGTTACTATGAGCGCAGAAGCTTAAAAGTTCTTAAAAGTTCTCATCACAAGAAAAAAAAATTGCAATTGTGTGTGGTGATGGATGTTAACCAAACTTATTGTAGTAATTATTTCCCTATATATACACATATCAAATCATTATGCTGAACACCTAAAACTAATATAAAGCTATAGGTCAAATGTATCTCAATTAAAAAAAACCCAACAACCCAGGAAACAAAAAAACCTACAGGCCTCAACTAGGGATAAACCATTCAACTTAAATTACACACTGGTGAATCTTAATAAATGTTAGCCACTATTACTACGTTTTTAAATACATGATGCTGAAACATAAAAATGTTAAAAACAAACCAATACTGATGTTCTTTTTTTTTAATGCTTATTTTTTTTTAATTTTTTTTTTAATGTTTATTTATTTTTGAGACAGAGAGAGACAGAGCATGAACGGGGAAGGGTCAGAGAGAGGGAGGCACAGAATCTGAAACAGGCTCCAGGCTCTGAGCTGTTGGTTCAGCTGGGGCTTGAACCAACGAACCGTGAGAGCATGACCTGAGCCGAAGTTGGTCACTTAACCGACTGAGCCACCCAGGCACCCCCCAATACTGATGTTCTTAAACCAACACTGACTCCAGATGTAACTATGACATAGAATGTGCACGGTGTGTGTTGCTGTTTTTCTTTTCTTCTGGAAAATTCTTTTTTATGCCTCAAAAGAACTTCAGAAAATTTAAGGTATTAGACATATAAGGTTGGCTTTAGCTCAAGCAGTTACTTCACAGTTATTAAATTATTAGACATACAGTCATATTCTCCTAAAAAGTTATCACAGAGTTCTCTCCTCGAGAACTGAAATCTGCATTAGAAGCCTGTTAGATAAAAGAAATATACTGGAAAACAACAGAAGTAAGCTAATTTTTCACCAAAACCTCTATTCTTTTGACAAAGATTTTAAAGCAACTGTTTAATTTAAAATCTAAAAGCAAGGGGCGCCTGGGTGGCGCAGTCGGTTAAGCGTCCGACTTCAGCCAGGTCACGATCTCGCGGTCCGTGAGTTCGAGCCCCGCGTCGGGCTCTGGGCTGATGGCTCGGAGCCTGGAGCCTGTTTCCGATTCTGTGTCTCCCTCGCTCTCTCTGCCCCTCCCCCGTTCATGCTCTGTCTCTCTCTGTCCCAAAAATAAATAAAAAACGTTGAAAAAAAAAAAAAAAATTTAAAATCTAAAAGCAAAAAATACAAGTATTTTTATTTCTCAAAATGACATAATTCAGAAATGGAGATTTTGTATTTATTTATTTTTATTATCATTATTATTTATTTTTAAGTAACTCTATACCCAACATGGGGCTTGAACCCACAACCCTGAGATCAAGAGTTGCATGCTCCACAGACTGAGATAGCTGGGCTCTCCCGGAAATGGAGACTTAGGTAAGTGGAGAATGGTAAACTTAAACTTGTAGACATGTGATTCAAAGCTGTTTTTAAAATTCCTAGTTGCAGGGCGCCTGGGTGGCTCAGTAGGTTGAGCATCCAATTCTTCATTTCAGCTCAGGTCATGATCTCACAGTTCATTGTAAGCGCAGAGCATGCTTGGGATTCTCTCTCTCTGCCCCTTCCCTGCCCTCTCTCTCACACAAATAAAACTTAAAAAAATTTTTTTTTAAATTACTGGTTGCTTTCCCCCAGCCACCAAGTATTTGAAAATTACTTTTTAACCGAAAGTTAGTTTTGATGTTTCTATTGAAACAAAAAATAAATAAAAAGGGGAAGCCTGAGTGGCTCAGTCAGTTAAGCATCTGGCTCAAGTCATGATCTCACAGTTTGTGGGTTCGAGCTCCGTGTCGGGCTCTGTGCTGACAGTGCAGAGCCTGCTTGGGATTCTCTCTCTCCCTCTCTCTCTGCCCTTCCCCTGCTCGTGTGCTCTGTCTTTATCTCAAAATAAATAAATAAACATAAGCAAACTAATAAGTAAATAAATGGGCCAATGAAGGTAGCTACATTCTCCAACAGAGATCAGTCTGGACTTTGCCCTTTTTTCAGAGCATCAAAGGGAAATACTCATAATGTGGAAATCCAGCTGTAATGAATTACCTCTAATGATATAAAGTAAGTTTACAATGTATATGAAAGTGCTTTGTAGGCAACAGACTTCAGCGCTTCTACAGGAGTACTGTTAGCACTACTGAACTGTTGTGGCAAGGGGGGGACCTCGTCTACCCCTTTTCGGCCCACATCACAGTGATTCAACAGAAAGGACGGAGCTCTGACTCAGCCAACAAGCATTCTTCAGTTCTGAGGATGAAGTGTGCTGCGAATCACTGCAATTGCATGAAGGGAACTACACACACCCCCTTCTCGTAGGACATTGAGACCTAAGCATTTCTTTCTTTTTTTTTTTTTTTTTAATATTTTTTTAATGTTTATTTATTTTTGAGAGAGAGAGAGAGAGAGAGAGAGAGAGAGAGAGAGAGAGAGAGAGAGTGACAGAGCGTGAGCAGGGGAGGGGCAGAGACAGAGGGAGATGCAGAATCCGAAGCAGGCTCCAGGCTCTGAGCTGTCAGCACAGAGCCCGATGTGGGGCTCGAACTCACGAAGTGTGAGATCATGACCTGAACTGAAGTCAGACGCCCAACTGACTGAGCCACCCAGGCTCCCTGAGACCTAAGCATTTCTAAACAGAACAGCTACATACCTTCGTTTTGAAGACTGGCTGGAATTCTTTCAGAGCAGACAACAGTTTAATTTGAATTGAGGCCCTTTCAGCTTCTTTCCCATCTGCAAAAACATCGAAGAGGGCATCTAAGGCTTCCCCTGCCACCACGAGGGAGGGATCTTTAGTGGCAACCTCAAGCAGAAAGCACCCGATGGTCTGGAGACAACAAAACACACTGTTATTGTCCAATATTCTAACCTCAGTTTCCAAAATCCATACTAACTTTGAACGTGGCAACAATTCACACATGGTCTTTTAAAACTCAGAAATGCCAGAGACAAATTTTTTTGAAAGAACTGAGGCACCTGGGTGGCTCAGTCAGTTGAGCGTCCAACTCTTGATTTCAGCTCTAATCATGATCTCATGGTTTTGTGAGTTTGAGCCCCGTGTTGGGCTCTGTGCTGACAGTGCAGAGCCTGCTTGGGATTCTCTCTCTCTCTCTTTCTCTCTCTCTCTGCCCCTCCCCTGTTCATGCTCTGTCTCTCTCAAAATAAATACACTTAAAAAAATTTTTTTAAAAACTTTGAAAAACTAAAAATTAAAGACTTCACATGTATTTATAAATACACCATGTATAATATAAACTAGATAAATTAAGTTTACATTCCTAAATAAAATAAATTAAAATCCATAAATGATCTATGAGAGATTGACTTTGGAAATTAAATTTTTCCCATCTCCCTCAAAAAGCCTTTCCCTGTCATGTCAAGATGCAAATAAATATACGTTAAAAAAAAAAAAAAAAGTGCTTCCCTGTAATGATCTTTAACACCCATCCATACTTTGACAATTAGCTGGCTAATGAACAGGCCATTCCCAATCTGCGAAGAACTGTTCAAAAGTAAGCTTACTTTGTTTTGGCTGTTCTCCGTCATCCTTTATGTCTTAAGGGTGATGTGCACATCTGGTACTATCAGTGGGAGAGTGGAAATGCTAAGAATAGTGAGTTCAAGCTCCAGCTGTGACGTAAATAACAGCCTGACTCTTGGACAGTTCATTACCCACTCTGGGCCCCAATTTCCTTATCTGAATTTAAGTAATACAGACAACCTCTAGGATAGTGTTTAGATTCAATATTCTATAATAAAATATGAAACACACAGTATCACGTAGGAAGTAGTCTTATTAAAAAGATTAGCCTGAATCTGAATCTAACCTAGCCTTTAGATCTAACCTCCAGTTTACAGAAAATACAGACAATAAAAGAACAAGCTTAACAACACAAGGAAGCAATCCGACAAATCCAGAAGGTTGGAAACTATGAGACAACCCTAGGAATTGAGGAAAAAAACAGGTGGTGGTAGGGGTGCTTGGCTGACTCAGCTGGTACAGTGTGTGACTCGTGATCTCGGGGTTTTGAGTTCAAGCCCCACGATGGGCATAGAGCTTACTCAAAAAGAAAGGAAGAAAGGAAGAAACAAACAAACAAACAGGTAGTGGTAGGCACTGCCAGGGAGAAGTTTCCAGATTGAGAGAGGCTTAGAAGATCCACAACCAAACACAACACATAGACTTGACTTAAATCCTGGTTTAAACGAACTATCCATAAATAAATGTTTTTGAAACTGAAAACATCTGAATATGGACTATGTATGAGACGTGATTGCTGACTGTGTAAGGTGTGATAATGGTGGTTATGTCACAAACTGTCCCTATTTTTAAGACATGCATACTGAACCAACAGGGGCAAAGTACCATGATGCCTTTAATACCGAGCTTTAAAACATTTTTAAAAAAAATGTTTAATGTTTATTTTTGAGAGAGAGAGAGACAGAGTGTGAGTGGGGGAGGGACAGACAGAGGGAGAGACACAGAATCGGAAGCAGGCTCCAGGCTCCGAGCTGTCAGCACAGAGCCCGATGTAGGGCTTGAACCCACGAACCATGAGATCATGACCTGAGCCAAAGTCGGACGCTTAACCGATTAAGCCACTCAGGTGCTCTTCTGCTTTGCTTCATGCTTGGAAATGTGACTAAATACAAACATTCAAAAAAATCTCATGTTATGCCTGAGAAAAACTTGTTGCTCCGCTCAAGTGGACCTTGGGAATTACAGCGTTAAGGGGCGGGAAGTGATTAAACATGCACATGGTCGTACGCACACACAACCACACAGCCACATTCTCTCTTGTTTATGTGTCTATATATCTAGAATAACACAGAAGAAAGGGGTAACAGTGGCTGCCTCTCTACAGTTAAACTGGGGGGGGGGGGGCTTGGAAAGTTATAAAGGGAGAGGAGTTTTTTCATTAATATTCTTTTTACTTGTCTGTTTTGTTACGTGCAGGCATCTTTTCAAAATAATGTTCTTAAAAATGAGTCATGGTTCGGGTGCCTGGGTGGCTCAGTTGGTTGAACGTCCAACTTCGGCTCAGGTCATGACCTCATGGTTGGTGAATCCAAGCCCCATGTCAGGCTCTGTGCTCACAGCTCAGAACCTGGAGACTGCTTCGGATTCTGTGTCTCCCTTTCTCTTTGCTCCTCATCCATTCATGCTTTGTCTCTCTCTCTCAAAATAAATAAACATTTAAAAAAATGAGTCATTGTGTAAAGTTGTTAGCAACTTAAGTACTTCCTAACAAATGGTTTACTACCCATGAATTAGTAATTAATGCTTCAGCAATTATTACCACAAGGAAGGGTAACTTTACTATCACTGTCCTTTTAGTTACTAGTGATGCTGTGTCTCGAGCAGATTAGTTCCTGAGCGACTGTGCCTCGATGAAGTGCTGGAAGCAAGTATGTTGAAGCTTGCTGCTTCAAATTTACGAAGTGTCATCAGAGGGCACTGTGTGGTACTGTTCAGAATGCACGTTGGCCAGGCGTGCTAAGAGAACTGGCAAGCGGTTCCTTCATCACTAGGAGAATGTAACATGCTCATATTTTAGGTAACAGCAAAAGCAGAGGTACCTGAGACAATGCTGAACTCGTCTTTCACTGCAGACAAGTTCATTTTTGAAAAAGTATCTCTGGAATAAAGTTAAACGGCAAAATGCAACTCAACTTTTCAAGTACCTATCTAATTCATGTAGGCAGATCAAGCCAAATTCAAAGGGCATATTTTAATAATGTACTTTAGTAAGCAAATTCTTGATAGGATTTCTTCTCATGATGTCCACAGAAGTTTTTAAAAATCCCACACTGGGGTGCTTGAGTGGCTTAGTTGGTTGAGTGTCCGACTCTTGACTTTGGCTCAGGTCATGATCTTACCGTCATGAGATTGAGCCACTCGTCAGGCTCTGCACTGGGCACGAAGCCTGCTTGGGATTCTCTCTCCCTCTCCCTTTGCGTATCCCTCGCTCACTCATGTTCCCTCCTTCCCTCCCTCTCCCTCTCCCAGAAAAATTAAAAAAAAATCCCACACCAACAATTACCCTGTTTCTAGTGATTTAACATTTTACATTAGAAGCATATTGTTTTACCTTAAGAGTTTCCAGTGTTCCATCTTCTTTGGCAAGGATGCTGCCAGTGATTCCTAAAATACTAACAACGTTTACTCTCACCCCTGTATTACTACTATGAATGCCGGCTGTGCACAATGTCATCAGCTGATCAGGAGTCATGCACTGTTGAAAAGGAAGAAGAGAGTATTTATGGTGTTAAACTCGACCAGTTCCAATAGTACGCACAACAGGACTGACAGGAATGTCACTAAGAAAAGTTATTACTTACTCTAATCGCTCCTAAATACAGCTGGTATTCTTGAACTAAGATGAGGCCTGTTCATGTCACTGTTATTACTCAATTTACCATAGCTGTAGGCCTGTAAGAGGGGCTTCATTTCCTATTAGTTTCATTTGAAGAAGACTTTTGGTCAGATGTACGCAGACTAAAGAGATTCAAATTTCTTTTTAACATTAATCATAAGAACGTTTTGAAAATGTAAATAAAATCATGTAGCTTTAATAAAAATTGGCTGAATCTATGCAAGAACTCACCCTGAGATGTGTGTGGTATGGTAAATTATTAGAGATTGTAAAAACCATGAAATTATATAGTGCTTCCGCCGTGTAGTGATAATTTTCATTTTAAGATAATCTGAACACCTATGTGGACGCAGGTATCACAAGAGAATTCGAATATCATGTTGCCAGGCTATCACCTGTGAGGAGCAGCCCAGCATGGTAACTAAGGGCTTTGGATTTGGAATCTGACATCCCGAATTCACAACCTGGCTCTACTCCTTACCACTTAGCAATCCTGTGCAAAATACTTGACCCCACTAGGTTCTCCATTTCTCCATGAGTAATGCAGGGTGCAGAGGGGCTAAGAGGATTAAGTAACGCACACAAAAATGCACATATGTATATATACACACACATATAAAATACTGAAGTTTTTTTTTTTAATGTTTATTTATTTATTTTGAGAGTTGGAGGGGAAGAGAGAGAATCCAGAGAGAATCCCAACCAGGCTCTGCCTTGTCAGTGCAGAGGCTGACATGGGTCCTGACCTCACAAACTGTGACATCATGACTTGAGCTGAAATGAAGAGTAAAATGCCCAACTGACTGACCCAAGTGCCCCAAGATACGCAACAATTCTAAACAAGCTCATTTCTGAATCATCTGCACTGCTTCTGCCAAATCTAAAGGAAATAGCTAATAGGCTCAGGTTTCTTAGAAAACACTCTACTGGAAACAATCCCACCAACCACAGGATTGTTCACAGCCAGAACAAGGCTGCTATGAATGATGAAGGCAGGCTGCTTTACTACCAGCATGACTCACAAACGTTAAGTTGCCCAGTGTGCACAAACCTACAAGATAGAGAACTAGACAGGGGAGCAGGACAGTCACACTCCAGTCTTAGTGCCGTCATTCAGCACCTCTAGTCCCTGGTTTCCTTTTTTTGTAAAGCATTCGAGAACCAGGGTCCTTCTAGTTCTCAAATTCCATGCTCATGCCCAATACATAGCCAATCTGAAAATCTATGGCCTGAATATATATGAATGCCTAGACATTAACTGGGCATGAGCTGGGAGTAATTCTCTTTAAACATCAGACTGACCCAGTAAGCTACTGCTGAGGATCATGCAAAATCAGTAAAAATACTTTATATTTCTATAGGCCCTACAGTATAGGGTCTTCTAATCCTCTCTCCATTATTACCATTCCCATTTCAAAGAAACTAAGGGTCAAAAGTTATGATCTTGAAAGAAAATTCTCAAATATACAAAGAAAAAAAATTTAAGGTTTATATACTAAAGACCAACAGCGCATACTGTATTTGACAGAAAAGCACCAGAGACATTCTCACTATGCTGTGGACCAAGACAAGGTGTGGGAAGCAGTGCTCTAGGGTGTGGCCATGGAGTAGAAGTAGGAAGGAAGACAAGATGGCCAGAGAAAGGGAGGTCCAGGAACTTCAAAGCCAGGTCACTTGGGGGAGCATCTATGTGGATCCTGAAGAGTCATGACAGGACTATTGAAGAGTAATAAAGCCCAACAGCAGGAATCTTTAAGGAACAAAGGGTGCCTTGGGCACCCTATGGGTGGCTATAACCAAGAGAAGTGGGTGGTATGGTCTCATGACATACTGATCAACACTGGAAGACTTTAGAAAGGAAGGAGCAAGGATGGTAGAGCACACTGCTTCCCCAACTTAGTGTGCATGCCAACCACCTAGAGGATTTCTTCAAATATAGACCACTGGGCCCCTCCCCAAAGTTTCTGCTTAAGTCGACTGGGGGCGGGGCCCTAAGATTTGGCCTTATATATGAAGAAGCAAAAGACCACCACCAAAATAGCAAAACTGAGAAAACACGGGAACAGTTACAGAAAAACAAAACAAAACCAAACCAAAGGCCCTTAAAATACATAAAGAGACATCCAATCTCCCCAGAAGAAGAGAAATGCAAATCAGAATGAGATATAACTTCTCAGCTATCAAACTGGTTAAAATCCAACATTCTGACAATGTACCCTGCTGGTGTGGCTACAGCAAAACGGGCACTCTCACTGCTGGTGGAGATTCAAGATGGCTCCAAGTCTAAGGAGGGGACTACAGCAGTAATTAGCAAAATTAGAACTCCATCTCTTCCCTGACCCAGCAAGCCCACTTCTAGGCATCTATCCCCAAGACTCAATGGCAAAAACACAAAATAACATCTGTAAAAAAGTCAATTGCTGCGGTTCTATTTATAATAGCAAAGACTGACTGGAAAGTAAAATACCCACCAATAGCAGACAGGTTGAATGAATAAGGAACACCTACACGACAGAGTAAATAATATGAAGCTGTAAAAAAAGATGTAACAGGGGAGCTTGGGTGGCTCAGTTTGTTAAGCATCTGACTCTTGATTTCAGCTCAGGTCATGGTCTCATGGTCTGTGGGATCGAGCCCTGTGTCAAGCTCTGTGCTGACAGCCTAGAGCCTGCTTGGGATTCTCTCTCCCCCTCTCCCTCTAATCCTCCCCAACTTGCGCACATGCTCTCTCTTGCGCACAATCTCGCTCTCAAAAGAAATAGTAAATTTAAAAAAAAAAAAAAAAGAAAGAAATGAGAAAGATACCTATGTACTATGATGATTAATAAAGGAGGAAAAAACAGCAAGGGGGCAGAAGCACTACTTTTAAGAAAGGGCTGAAATACAAATGCCTACATATTTGCTTATGTTTTTAAAATAAGAACAATACAATGATAAATCAAAAACCAAAATGGATGGTTACCAGAAAGGGAGGAACAGGACCAAAGGGATACATTTTGAATTGTACAGCTCAGTGGCAGGAAGTACTTTCACACTGTTGTGCAACCAGCCATCACCCATCCACCCCCAGAACTCCATCCCCTTAAACAGGATGCCCCTACTCTCTCCTTCCCCTAACCCCTGACAGCCATTGTTCTACATTCTGTCCTTATGAATTTAACTATTCTAGGTACTTCATAAATGGAATCATACAATATTTGTCCTTTGTGTTTGGTTTATTTCACTTAATGTAATGTCTTCAAGGTTCACCTAGGTGATAGCATTACAATTGCGTTCCTTTTTAAAGCTGAAAAATATCCCATCGTATGTATATATCATATTTTCCTCTGAATATATCTTGTTTCAGTTTTTGTGTTTTTTGTTTTTTTTTTTTTTTAACTAGGCTCCATGCCCAACATGGGCCTCAAACTCACAACCCTGAGATTAAGAGTCTCATGCTCTACCGACTGAGCCAGCCAGCCGCTCCAACCTGTTTCAGTTTTGTTACTGAAATTGTGTAAAATAAAAATTAAAGCAAAATGAGAAAAGGACTCTTAAAAAAAGGAAAGCTAAAACAATTGAAACTAACTTTATAACAAGCCACAAAGAGAATTTTTTCAAGCAACTTTAAAACACAGCAATTTGTACAGTCTTGGAGGAATTTTTCCTAAGGACAAGAAGAATCACAAAGAAATCTTAAACTACATTCAGCTGTGTTACTGTTAGTAATAACAACATTGTTATCTTGAAACTATTAAATACATTCTGTAGGATAAAGCAAATAATTTTAACATCACTAAGAAGCAAGATTTGCAGTACAAAAAAGATACAATTATATATCAAAAGTTAAGTAAAAATACTTTAGCCTTTTTACTTAAACTGGAAATATCAGTATGACATTGTGATTTATTTTTTCTCTTACCATGAAATTCTTATTTCCTAGCTATTTCCACTAAAAAAGTCCAGAAGCAACGACAACATAGCAAAAGTATTCCAAAACTTAATTTCCCACTAAAGATATTAGGGCTGCTGGGGAAAATGACTCCAGGTTTCAAGCAGGAAAAGTACAAGATGAGTCTGGGACAGCTGCTTGTACCCAAGAAGCTCTCAAATCTAGTGGGTTCAGGAGCCACAGAGAAGAGACTTCTACTACCGACAGATGGGATCATTTCTTTTCTTTTCTTTCTTTTTTTTTTTAGAGGGAGAGAGAGAGAGAGAGAGAGTGTGTGTGTGGGCGAGCAAGAGGGACAGAAGGAGACAGAATCCTAAGCAGGCTTCACACTCAGCACATGGGGCTTAATCCCATGACCCTGGGATCATGACCTGACTCGAAATCAATAATCAGACACTTAATCAACTAAGCCACTCAAGTGTCCCGACAGATGGGACAGTTTCTGCATCAAAGAAAAAAAGCTTATACTGGAATGAAATACAAATCTATTAAAAACCACGAGTTCATAATGATATTTAAAAAAACCTCACTGGGGGCGCCTGGGTGGCTCAGTCGGTTAAGTGTCCGACTTCGGCTCAGGTCATGATCTCACAGTTTTTGAGTTCAAGCCCCGCATCGGGCTCTGTGCTGACAGCTGAGAGCCTGGAGCCTGATTTAGTTTCTGTCTCCCTCTCTCCCTGCCCTCCCCCACTTGTGCTCTGTCTCTCTCTCTCTCAAAAATAAATAAATGTAAAAAAATTTACAAACAAAACAAAAAAACACCTCACTGATCACTTTCTGAGATTGCTGAGGGCACTAACATATTACTCTGGAGAAAAGTGTAGGGGTGCAGAATCATATACACTTATCCCATCTTTCTGGTATGGACTTTATTTCAAAGTTACCAAATAACTGAGGAGACAGAAAGTTTTTCTCTATAGTAGAATCACAGCTAATAAATGTAAAAAAAAAATGACAAGATTAGAATGTGTCCATTTTGCAACCACTGATAAAATAACGGATCTAGACAACAGTAATCCCTGCTGGCTACAACCACTAAGGAATCCACTGATTAATCTTAACATCACTATTTGTGAAAATACATAATTTGTGATAGGAAAGTAGAAAATACAGACAACACTATGAATTATTCTTGCCAAAAAATTTGATCCCAAATCTAATTAAGGCTCTAGACCTAGCTTCCTAGGATATATGGACCACAGAGGGACACATTAACATTACCATTGTTAGCAACCAGCCAAATCTCAGAATGAGAAAAATTCTTCAAGACAAATAACAGGTTCTTCAGTAAATGAATAGAAAAGGGAGAGGGGGGTTGGTAGGGGAAATGTTTTAAATTAAGAGATTTAAGGACCTGTGAATATACTAAAAACCACTGAATGGTACACTTCAAATGGGTGAATCGTATGGTATGTGAATTAAGTCTCACTAAAGCCGTTAAAAAAAAAAACTGAAACGGAAGTATCAACTAAAAGCAATGTGTGGATCTTGTTTGGGTTCTGATCTAAACAAAAGCACCTGAAGAAGACATTTTCATGGCAATCAGAAAACACTGAACTCAGACTGCATATATCAAATGATGATAAAGCAATGTCTGTTAATTTGGGGGTAATGGTACTGTGGTCATGTTTTTTAAAAGTCCATTTTCTGTCACAGACACGTAATGAAGCACATAATAAAATACTTATGGGTGAAATAAACACAATTTGCTTTAAAGCAGTCCAGGTAACAAAAACAAAGCGGAAGGGAGATAAAGAGAACAAGAAGGCCAGGATGTTGCCAACTCAGTGACACCTGTGGTTGGTGATACTATTATCTTTGCTTTTAGAGATGTTTGAAAATTTCCTTAATAAAAAGCAAAAAACAAAAGTGAGAAAGCACCTATCACAGAGATGCCTGTGGACCACTGTGGAGGGTCAGGAGGCATGCTTGAAAATTTCTGTAAATGGTTACAAAAGACAGATGGCTTTCAGAGAACATATTTGTGACCTGTCCGTCACCCAAGTTACATCGATAAAAAAGATTGTGTGTGTTGGTGGCACTGGTGGGAAGAAGGAAAATATTTTACTTTTTATTTTAAGCACATATGATTTCTCTTTACAAGGATCATACATTACTCTTCAAACAAATACTTTTAATATGTTTTTTTAATGTTTATTTTTATTTTTGAGAGAAAGAGTGGGCACAAGTGGGGAAGGGGCAGAGAGAGAGGGATAGAGGATCCAAAGTGGGCTCTGCGCTGACAGCAGAAAGCCCGACATGGAGCTCGAACTCATGAACTGTGAGATCATGAGCTGAGCCGAAGTCAGACGCTTACCCAACTGAGCCACCTAGGCGCCCCCCAAAATAAATACTTAAAAAAAAAAAAAGTTATTAACTTTGCCTCCATAATGCAGAATCTTTGCTGGTTTCATATGAAAATTTTTAAGAATCTTACCTGAGAAATGTTCTTGGAGGCCATTGTTTGCAAAAGGGCCCTCAAGGCACTACTTATGGCTTCTAGAAAGTCAACATGCTTAGCAAAATCTAAAACACAAAAGTGAAACACACATTTGTCTTTCTCTAAGACAAGTTACTTTGTAGGAAAAGAAACAATCAAAACACGGCATGTTAAATCTTAATATATGCTATTATAATTAACACTTTTGATATTGAGCCCAAATTTCCACAGTTCCTTGTGAGCTACATACTTGAGTTTGAAAAGACGTCCACAATTGAAATAATCATAACAAGGGAGCATTCTATGGATAGTCCTTGCCTTCCAGACACTGAATTTTCATTTGATCTCCTTCTTTAGCATGTGCTAAGCCTGAGCTAGCCTTCGTAGACGGAATTCAGCCTTTCACGGGTTGCCATCACGGTGCTAGGCAGAACTAGCATGGAGATGTCTCCCAAATCAGAGTACTTCCTCACCAACCTAAGTCCACTATGTAGTCAACAACTGTTGTTTGCACAGGGCTAGGCCACTACACCTCCATGGCTTCAATGGTTTCTATGGTTTTGACTAACCCAACTTCCCCTTCCCATTCCTGCTCACTTTTACTCTTTTCTTATTGTCCCTTCTTCCGACACAGGACAAATGGAACAATAGCAACAAACAATTATGTTTACAGTTATACAGAAGGCTGTGGGTCACCCAGGCAGGCTAGCTCTCTAACGTCTTAGGTGGGAAGGGAAAGTGATGGATTTGCTGTGGTAGATTATACGTTTGGTTTTTTTTACATTTATTTATTTTTGAGAGACAGAGAGAGACAGAGCACAAATGGAGGAGGGACAGAGAGAGGAGACACAGAATCCGAAGCAGGCTCCAGGCTCTGAGCTGTCAGCACAGAGCCTGACGCGGGGCTCGAACCCACAAACCACAAGATCATGACCTGAGCTGCAGTCGGACGCTCAACCGACTGAGCCACCCAGGAGCCCCTGCTGTGGTAGATTATATATTAAATAGCCACCTTGGTACTTCCATTTCTGCATGATCTTCCCAAGCCTCGCCACATCCCATAAAGATGTAAAATCCATTTCCCCTCCCCTTGAATCTGGGGGGGACTTTGTGACTTTTATAAGCAACAGGACACATGAACACGACAGGCTAGGTCGTAAAAGGCACCACGGCTTGCACCTGACTCACATGTGTTTGCTCTTTTTTCTCTTTCAACTCTTACCCTTGGAACCCAGCCACCATGTTGTAAGGAAGCCTAGGTCATATGAAGAGGTCACCTATGGGTGTTCCGGCTGACAGCCCCTGAGCCAACCATCAACGTATGAGTGAACAAGACTTCAGAAGTTCTGCCTTCCAGTTTTCTGGCAGAAACCCTAGAGTTTCTCAACCCTAGCACCATGGACATTTTGGACCAAACAATTCTTTGGGGTCCCTTCTACACTGTAGGGTATAAGAGCAGCATCGCTGGCTTCTCCCCTCTAGATAACAGCAGCAACCCCCAAGTTATAAGAACAAAAAATACCTCCAGACATTGCCAAATGTTCCCTGTGGAGAAAAACTGCCCCTAGTTGAGAACCCCTGGCCTAGACATTGTGGAGTAGAGACAAACCATCTCTGACCTATAGAAACCCTGAGAAAAACTCATGAGTATTGTTTTAAGCCACAAAGTTTTGGGGTGCTTTGTTATATGGTAACAGATACCTTGGCTTTCTGCCTCCTGCTGCCTGGGGCCCTAGAAAGGTTCCAATGCCCTTTTCTGGATTGCCTGCATGAGAACGTGCCAGCTTCTGCACAGATTTGAATCAAATCTGCGTATTTTATTTTTTTGACCTTCCTTTTCAGATATATGTTACGTACTGAAGTAGGGAGTTCCTGTAAGTTTCACAGAACATACACTAAGCTTTAGGATCAGACAGACCTGGGATGGAATCCTGCCTTTGACTTTATATGACCTCTCATGTTGGCCTCTGGTCAAATGTTACCTCCTTGGAGACGCCTTTCAACGTAAACCCATCTAATACGGCACCTGAACCAATTATGCTGTCATTTTTTCTTCCTAGATAAAATTATATTAAATCTCTGAGATTGTAAGTTCTGTGAGCACAGTGATCTTGCTTATCTCATCCACACCTGGATCCCTCAGACCTGGAGAGTGGAATATGGCATAAAGCGTTCAATAAATATAGCTAAAGAAATGAATGCCCCAGAAGGAGTTCCTCAACCTCTCTAAATCTCAGCTTCCTTATCAGAAGGGTGGGGTAATAATGCCTCGCTCATACAGCCTAGCATCTAAAAGGCACTCAAAAATCGGTGTAAGATTGTTACTAATAAAATTCAAAAAGTCACCATACTGGCTCTGAAAAGTAAGTTATATCTATATTTGATTACAGCTATTAAGTGTAGCCCTAGACACTCATGAACTGCACATGAAACAATTAAACAACATCATGAAGAAATAACTCAATACAAACTAGAACACACTCAGAAACAATTTTTTTCTATCTTCCATTCTAAGAAAAATAACCACTACTTTAGATTCAAAACACTAATCTAAACCACACTACTATTTTACATTATGTGCAATTTATACTTTCCCTAAATTAAGGATTATTATTTGGATGACTTTTATTTAATTCACATTTCTGGTCATTTATCCATTTTGGGAAAGGAATTTCAAACTACCCTGCCTTTCTGAGAGATTCCCAGAAAAGGTCAACACATACGGTATTGTTGAAGAAATTAAGTAAAGGTCAATAGAAGTTAAACAAAAGAGGTGACTAAAATGTCTTTCCCCTCAACTTTGTTCGGCATGTAAGAATTTGTAGCACATCTTAATGCAGGTAAATAATCAACTCACAAGTAATTAAGCAGCAAATTTTATTTAGGTGAATTGTTCAGACTGATTTTCAATTTCCTTCTTTCCCTCCCTCCCTGTCTTCCTTCCTTGAAAGTTTATTTGAGAGAGTGTAGGGGAGGGGCAGAAAGAGAGGGAGAGAGAATCCCAAGCAGGCCCTGTGCTGTCAGCACACAGCCTCACGTGGGGCTTGAACTCATGAACCGTGAAATCATGACCAGAGCTGAAGTTGGACACTTAACTGACTAAGCCACCCAGGCACCCCCCAGAACCGTAGTTCAGCATTAAAAGTAAAGTAAGTTAAGGGCGCCTAGGTGACTCAGTCAGTTGAGTGAGTGACTTCGGCCCAGGTCACAATCTTGCGGTTCATGAGTTCAAGCCCCACGTCGGGCTCCGTGCTGACAGCTCAGAGCCTGAAGCCTGCTTTGGATTCTGTGTCTCCCTCTCTCTCTGCCCTTCCCCCGCTTGCACTCTCTCTCTCTCAAAAATAAGTAAAAACATTTAAAATTTTTAAAAAAGTAAAATAAGTTAGGCAGAGTTGTATGATCCTCATATATTTAATGTTCAGAGATAATAACACAAGAAGTTAGAGACATTTACCCCCATCCTCCACAAAATTCTCCAATAACAGTTCAAACCACCCACCTAAAACCCACAAGGTTATGTAACTTAATAAATCTCTGTTTAAAAGGAATTTTAGAATACCATCTCTAAATATAAGCTATTATCCTTTTATCAAAAATTTCATTCTGATAAGAAAAGGTTATGTCAACAATACCCCTGAACTTGGAATTTACTTAAAGCGTTTAATTCTAGTTTCCTACAGTTCAGAAAATTTCCATTATTTTTCCAAGGCTGAACTTAGTCTCATTTTCCTGTGATCTTCCAGGTAATAAATGTGCAAGCATCAGGCACCACAAATAGCCAGCTGAACTGGGAGAAGCATACCTGTTTTCTGCACAGCAGAGGCACAGCATATGTGCACTTACTCAAGTGAAACAAACTCTCTTTCTGCTAGTTGGAGATGGGGCTTCCAGTACCTTGACTGGACTCCCACTGAAAAAATGGCTCAGAGGCAAGACATGACAGTTTGTTCTGCCAGTGAGGCAGACAGGATCCCCTCCGGTTAGGCAGGTCTTAGAAGCAGTGATAGGCTTGGATAGGTCATGCTCCCCTGGGAGCATGGCTGTGCACAATCCCATTTGGCCCGGCTCCCTACAGGGCACCCATGTGAATGGGTGGATGGGAGAGGGCCTGAGCAACAGTAGCCCCCTCCCTCCCCTACCATGGGACATTCAGCTGGGCTGACGGGAGCCACAATGTCAGCAAAAGTCAGATAAAATATCCCCCTCTCCAGTGACCACCCCCCCCCCCCAACACCATCCAAATCTCTGCCTGGTTCATAAGACTGGGAGACAAACACAAAGCTACAGCGGGGGCGCCTGGGTGGCTCATTCGGTTAAGCTTCCCACTCCTGATTTTGGCTCAGGTCATGACTCTCACGGCTCATGAGTTCGAGCCCCACATTAGGCTCTGCACTGACAGCGTGGAGCCTGCTCAGGATTTTCAGTGTCTGTCTCTCAAAAATAAACAAACATTGGGGGAAAAAAAAAAAAAGCTACAGTTATCTGGCCACCTCACGCTGACAAGTCACTTCTGCAGCCAGAGCTTGCCCAGTCCTGTCCATATCGTGTGTTAGGTGTGGCTGGGCACAGTTTTCACATGATCGCACCGGTGAAAGAATGCACAGCCTGAGATCACTGGAAAATTACATCTGCTGACTAACAAATGTTGGCAGGTCAGGAGAGACAGAATAACTATATACGGGTTTCTGAACATTTACTCAATTTTTAAAAATGACGTAGAACTTCTGAAACATGCACTATTAAAAGCACAGCACCTCATATTAACTTGATGGAGTGCAAAATAGATGTCTAAAAGAACTGGGAATTGGGTGCCTGGCTGGCTCAATCAGAGTTGCAAATGACTCTTATCTCGGGGTTGAGTTTGAGCCCTATGTTGGGTGGAGAGATTACTTAAAAATAAAATATTTAAAAATAATGATAATTTAAAAATCTTTAAAACAAAGAACTGGGGAGCAACTCTCGAATGAATGTTTATACAGACACTTGCATTTAGTCAAAATCGACCATGTTTTGATCTTTTAAGAGTTTCAACTTTTTTTTTTTGAAGTCTTATTTATATAAGTGATCTCTATCCCCAACATGGGGCTCAAACTCACGACCCCAAATCAAGAGACACATGCTCCTCTGAGCCAGCCTGGTTCCCCTAAGAGTTTCAGCTCTTGACTTAATGATGTGTCTAAGAAGAGGAGAGATACGTCAAATAAATACTTTACAATGAGATTTGTGAGTAATACACCAATGGTAACACAGCAAGGTTACATCTTATTTGGTGGTTAAATTCTAAGGTTAGTACAGAAAGCAAATATTATATATCTTCAAGTTTACCCTCAAAAACTCCCTAAAGACACTGTGAAATTGAGGATCTGAGAGCAGCAGATTCTTATCTCCCAAATTACTCTCACTGCAGACATACATGTTAAATAGGGCAATGTGGAGAATTTTCCTTTGCTACATAAAGTACTATTTTTCCCTCCCTCTCAGTCTCTCATTGTTTGTTTGGCTTGAGCTGCTATAGTGTCATGTGACCAAGTCAAATGAGATTCTACTACCACAAACTATGAAAATCTGTTAGAAGAACATGCATTAACCCTTATACAGCTAGGTCACTTAGAAAAAATAGTTAACTACATATGGCATCTCCCTAGGTCTCTATGTACAAATGAAATTGATCCATATTAGAGACCTTGGTAATACCTCTTACCATGCAAAGGTGTTTGAAAATAGAAATGTGTTAGAAAAAAGCAGGGTACAGTATTGTGTATCTGGTAGTCTACCATTTGCCTTAAGAACACATGTATATACTTTTTTTTCAAATCATATACATATTTGATATTGAGAATTTCTCTGCAAGAACACACAAGAAACTGGTAACAGTGATGGACTCTGGGAGAGGAACTGGGTGGTGTGAGGAAAAGGAGGGAGGCTCTCTGCTTTATGTCCTGTAGTAACTTGTGAATTCTGTGATACACGTATAGATTACCCAATCAAATATAAATCAATGATTTTATGTTTAAGAAGAAAAATGAAGAAAAATAAAGACTAAATAGGGTGGCCAGGTGGCTCAGTCAGTTAAGCGTCCGACTCCTGGTTTTGGCTCAGGTCATGATCCCAGGATTGTGGGATCAAGCCCTGGGTCGGGCTCTGCGCAGACAATATGGACCCGCTTGGGATTCTCTCTCACTCACTCTCGCTCTCTCTCTCTCTCTCCCTGCCCCTCTCTCCCTCTTGCTCTTTCTCTCTCAAATAAAAATAAAAAAAGAAAAAAATCTAAAAAAGAAAAAAAAAGAATGCTTAAAGAAAGAAAAAGAAAGACTAGAGAATTACCTGAATATCTTAATGGGGCTTAATATTTACGATATTTGTGATTCACCCTTATTGGCCTGACATAACTGGATGCAGAAATCTTAATAATAAAACAAATACAACCCATAAACCAGCATATGGGCTGGACCCTATACCTCTGGAAACTATAAATATGACTCTTAGTGCTTGGGAAAGGTTTCTTCAGGTTGGATGACAAACACAGTACAATGCCAAAGTCTGAGTTCCTGGCCCTTCAAAATTCTGCTTGATCCAAACAGTCTTTTGCAATGAGGCCTAAATATTTACCTGGCTGCGAAAAAAGCAGCTGTGACAGATGTTGTGCAAGTGTCTGAAGAGCTGCGGCTCCCCCCAGATGGTCCACATCCAGGAGGGATACGAGACTCTGGAGACACACAAGGGCTCTGCACTGAATAGTGTTCATCCTGGAAAGGAAGCGAAAAAAATGTGGTCTGTTTCCCTAATGCGGTCTATTATCCAACAGAATCCAGTATTAACTTTCCACCTAAGCTTCAGGCTCTGGCTGGGAATATCTGCAAGCAGAAGGTATATGGCTATTAACAAAGAATCTTAAGGTGAACTGTTTATCTACCTAATCAAATTGCTTGAGCACTCAGGGCTTGCGGCACAATTACTCACTTATGAGTCACAGGGAATCTGCTTTAGAAAAATTTTTATGCACAGCAGCATCTGAACTATTTTTAATTGTGAAATATGACATACGTAAAGTGCTCAACACATATATAGAGTTTAATAGTTTATTCATATTTTATAAAGCAAACACTGCGCACCCAGATAATAAACACCGCCAGCACCCCCACAGCCCATCTACCCCTTCCCTATCACGCCCCACCTCTCTGACCCCTAAAGGTCACCACTATCCAGGCTTTTATGGTAAACATTTCCTTGCTCTTCTTTATAGGTTTACCACCTACGTATGTCTCCTGAGACAAAACAGTTAAGTGTTACCAGGTTTTGAACTTTGTAAAAGTGGAATCACAGTGTGATTATTCTTTTGTGCCTTGCCTTCTTACTCAATGTTCCAGTTCGGCTTTTTATTTTTTTTTATTTTTTTTTTTAGTGCTGTACATATTCTGCTGCATGATTATGTCAAAATTTATTTATCCATTCTGCTGCTGATGGACACTGAGGTTGTTGGCAGGTTGGGGCAACTATGAACCACACTGCCATGGACATTCTCATGGCTTAGTGCACATATGCACCCCTTTTTCTAGGGAATACACATAAGAATAGAACTCTTGAATCTGGGGGGAGTCAGCATCTTCTATTTAAAGGCCCATCGTTTCACATAATCACATAATAACAAATAGTTTTGAAAATAGAAAAGTTTGGGGCGCCTGGGTGGCTCAGTCGGTTAAGCGGCCGACTTCGGCTCAGGTCGTGATCTCACGGTCCGTGAGTTCGAGCCCCGCGTCAGGCTCTGTGCTGACAGCTCAGAGCCTGGAGCCTGTTTCAGATTCTGTGTCTCCCTCTCTCTGACCCTCCCCAGTTCATGCTCTGTCTCTCCCTGTCTCAAAAATAAATAAACGTTAAAAAAAAAAAAAAAAAATTTGAAAATAGAAAAGTTCTTACTTTCTAACCAAAGATTTCCAAGTGGGACTTCTAGAACATAGGTCAACTGCAATGCTGTTTGGAAAGGCAGTTTTCTCAAAAATCTAGATTTAAAAGAAGGCAGTAAAGCAAAGGTTAAAGAGTAGTGTCATTTTACACAAGATCCCTTTTTCAAATCCCAACATGTTACCTCTACGTGAAATGGTCAGACGTGGTGAGGACCTACTTACTGTTCCTCGTACTCCCGGTACCGTTAGCCCTAGCTTGCTTCCTGCCAGTTACCTACAGTGTGAGCAAACGTCTTTCCAATACACAGTGAATAGCTAGCCCTCCCCATGCTCCAGAATGAGGCTAGACTTAAAACAGACTACCTTCAGGGCGCCTGGGTGGCTCAGTCGGTTAAGCGGCCGACTTCAGCTCAGGTCATGATCTCGCGGTCCGTGAGTTCAAGCCCCACGTCAGGCTCTGTGCTGACAGCTCAGAGCCTGGAGCCTGTTTCAGATTCTGTGTCTCCCTCTCTCTGACCCTCCCCCGTTCATGTCTCAAAAATAAATAAACGTTAAAAAAAAAATTAAAAAAAAAACAAAAAACAGACTACCTTCTTTGGGATGAGGTAGTTGGTGAAAGCGGTGTGAACCTCATGGGAGAGGCAGAGGGGAGAGAGCAACTGGCCACCACACTCGCTGAAGGAATTCTCCATAAATGCATCACTCTCATCGCTGCTAGAAAGCTCTTCCCACTCATCGTCGGAGGGATCTGGGAAGAGTGCGAACCACACATAATTGGAATATTTAAGAAAATCCTCATGGAAGCTGCCCTTTCAGTCCAGGGGCAGAATGTCTCAGTGTAAACTGGTGACAAACCTTCACTGCAGCACATGTTGACGATAATTTCCAGAGCAGTCTGCTGAGCTGTCAACAATGCCATGGCTTCTCTCAGTTCCTTGTCAGTGGGCTTTTAAAAAAAAAAAAAAAAAAAAAAAATCAACCAACCAACTCTCAATGTTTGGGAAAATATTTTCACGTGGATGTCCTTAGTTAAAGCCTACTACATGATTTCTACCCTTGGACTAGAGCGCTTGGGGGAAGGGGCAGCCAGAAGAAAAGTCCTAACGTTCTCAAATACAAATAAGCATTATGATTCCTCTTGGCACTGTGCAGCAGGCCACTGATAACTGTGCTTCCATCTCTCTGGATGGCTGTTCTCTAAGTGTTGCTTAGTTAGCTGCAGAGAACAGGTAAATATTCAGGAATTCTGAACTGAATTCACCCTGAAACTTAATCTAATGTGTTAAGAAGGAGCTCAGCCCACTAAGATTAAAACAAGAGCTCATTTCAGAGACCAGGCACTTATCCACAACAAACCTGCTTTTAGATGCTTACATGTCCTCTTGGAAAAGACTGCATTAACAAGAATTACTAACAAGCCGGTATACGCAGACAGGCTTGCTTCCTGGCTTTCTTTGAAGACCGAAATAAAGCATTTCTTTAAGACTGAAAAAAGGGGAGAACTTTTTTCCTCTGGAAATAATTAACATGAACTTATCATTTACTATTCTTAAAATGGGCTGTATAAATTTACGTGACCTTAATTCTCAAGTTACCTATGAAAAGTGAAATAGCTACACTGATATTCCAGAAGAGTGCGTAAGCTAAAAATAACGTGTATTTCATTGTCTGAATGCTTCCCAATTTCAACAGGTTTCTAACTGCCTTCTCAATGCCTCTATAGTATTCTATTTAACAGATACACTATCATTTATTAAGCATGCCACTAATTTGGAATATTACAGGTTACTGGGATAGGACATTTCCTCAGATTTACTGGGTCAAAAGGGACATCTACAGATCTTGTGACATGTTCCTATTTTCCCTTCAAAAAGGTTCACACTGATTTACAATCTCCCACCAACTTCTTGTACAATGATTTGACTGTAATTTTGAACCATGTTCAAAATTTTTTATTTTTATTTTTTTAAAGTTTTATTTATGTAATCTTTACACCTGATGTGGGCTCAAACCCACGACCCTGAGATCAAGAGTCACATGCTCCTCTGACTGAGCCAGCCAATGTTCAAAATTATTATTAAAGAATAATAAATAGGGGTGTCTGGCCAGCACAGTCGGTACGGCATACAGCTCTTGATCTCAGGGTTGTAAGCTCAAGCCCCACACTGGACGCAGAGGTTCCTTAAAGTGAAATCTGGGGCACCTGGGTGACCCAGTCAGTTAGACATCCAACTCATAGCTTTGGCTCAGGTCGTGACCTCACGGTTCATGGGTTTGAGACCCCGCATTAGACTGATGGTGCAGAGCCTGCTTGGGATTCTGTCTCCCTCTCTCTCTGCCCCTCTCCCCACCTTGTGCTCTCTCTCTCAAAATAAAAAAAATTTTAAAAATAAGTATCTACAACAAAAACAAAATAGTAATAAATTTAAAATAATAAATTAAGAGATAATACATTTGGGGCGCCTGGGTGGCTCAGTCGGTTAAGCGGCCGACTTCAGCTCAGGTCACGATCTCGCGGTCCGTGAGTTCGAGCCCCGCGTCAGGCTCTGGGCTGATGGCTCAGAGACTGAAGCCTGCTTCCGATTCTGTGTCTCCCTCTCTCTCTGCCCCTCCCCCATTCATGCTCTGTCTCTCTCTGTCTCAAAAATAAATAAAACGTTAAAAAAAAAAATTAAAAAAAAAAAGATAATACATTTATTAATAATTATTTTAAAAGCAACGTGTTAATTTAAAACATGTAGCTTAGGAATCCCTCCATTTGTATTCCTTTTATCACTGGCAAGAATGTACATAAAAATTATTCCTATCTGCTGTGCATATGATGTTCAAGTAAACATTTATTAGAGTAGACTCAAAGTTAAGTAAGATATGTTCTTGCTGAGCTCCCATTCCCTTGAGATGTATGAAGATCTGACTCAGAAGAATCCTGAAATTAAGTTCTACTTCTTTATGTAATTCTCTTGCTCAGAACAGTTCCCTGCTTCTTACTGTCATCAAACTAACATAAAGAGCCAATCTAGATGAAATGTTATGACATCTGAGATTTGCTTCAAAATGTTCAGCACTGAGATGGAAGAGAAGGTGGGGAAATAGATGAAATAAAACAGACTATGATTTGATCACTGATAACTGTGGAAGCTGGGCGAGAGACTCCTCTATTTCTGCCTATGCTAAAACAACAACTTGGGCTGGTTCCTTCTCTACATATTTGTGGCCATATCTTCTTAAGTTAAATGATGTGATTAAAGGTTTTGATCCCGAAGGACTGCTGCACCAGCCACCGGACACTGAGAAAGACCAGAACCGACAAGCATTACACACTTTATATTCCTGGCACATACCAGCATGATGCCCAGCACCCTACTGGCACTTAAACACTGGCTGGCTGACCAGCGTGTTAACCATCCTGTCTACTCGGTTATGTTAATAGACTTTAAAAAACAAGTTTTGTTATGAGAAAACACTGCATTTTATAAGCACCAATGTTCTATTTTTAAATAATAGCTGGGAGAGTAAGTGCCTAAACAACAGTTAAATATCAACACTTTTTACACCATGGCACTTTCGTCTTGGTAGACATGGATCTCAGTCCCCACCTTCTCCCCCTAGGAGCCCCCTGGAAGCAAGGCTGAGGGTGCAGAACTCCAGGGTGCTGTTCTCCCGCTCCCGGGAGGGGTTTCAGGTATTTCAGGGTTCCCCGACAGCCCACCTGTAATCTCGGCTTCTGCTGACGGGCATTTGTCATGGTAAAACGTGGTCTGTGTGCACCAGTTGGGATAAGGTCAGCGCAATACCACGGCTGCAGAAGAGCCTCCAAGCCCTGATCTGTCACTTTCCCCAGATGGAAGCCACGTATGTCCCAGATCCAGGACTGACCCTTCCCGTGACAACTGAACAGAAAAATGTTCCTAGGGTTCTTTATAAATACCCCTTTGCGAGGATAAGGCACATGGCTATGCCTTTGTCTATCTTGTTTTACTGGCTTTAAATTGTACTCAGACTACAGACAAAAAAGAAATCTGGGGTTCAAATATGTGCCTGCCTGCACCAAAAGGGGTGCCATGATTTTCAAGCGACTTTATGATTTGCAAGCAGCTCCAGGCTTCTCACTTTCATAGTGGCCCCACAACTCACCGCGCTGCTGTGTACCTAAGGGCTAGCCACGGGGGCGGGAGAGTAGCTCCAGCTACAAAATTTTGACTTCGCTAAAATAGCACCGATCTGTGCTTTACAAGACTTTGTGAACCCAGGAAAGTAAGATACTGTTATATTTCTTTTCAGGTATATTCCATTTAGAGAATTTTTATTGGGCACAAACTTCTCAAAACTCTAAGACACTGACTAAAGACAGCTCTCAGTTTCAGTTCACTTTATACAAATCGGGACAAGCCACATGCAGAACTGCAGAAAGTGTGAGGGAATGGAAATAGCACTCTTCCGGCCCAGGCTTCATCATCCTCCTTCGGAATGAAGAAAGCCAGCAGCCTCACTGATGTCCCCTGCCTCCAGGCCCCCTAACGACACCAAGCTGCTTTCATCATGCTGTTCCTACCCCATCCTAGACAGTGAGGTGTTCTGTCCAAAAAGCCTGCTCTGACTACCTCTTCCTCTCCTCTCCCATCAGGGCCATAGATCTGGTGTGCCTCTCTATAAAACACTACTACCTCAGAAATCTGTGCACAGCCCTATCACTGCTCCTGGCACGGCATATTATAATACATCCTAATTATGGGTCTGTCCTCCCAAGATGGAGAAGGTCCCTTAAGATGAAAATGTCTTGTCTTTCTAGCATCAGCATCTGGCACGGTGCCTGGCACACTGCAGGAGCACAGAAAATGTGCACCTGAATGAAGAAAGCCAACCTGCTGTCCACCCTGCTCTCCTCCTTGGGGGAAATGTTTTTCCAAGGTATGGCTCCATCTCTGCTGACTGGCTCCGCTGACATGCTCCCTGCACCTAAGTTTGCTCACCTTTACTCCGACACATGCATGTCACAACCACCCATTTGGCAAACCCTAAAACCCAACAATTCTCATAAGCACCCAACCTTCTCTGCCCAGCAGCAGTGGGCAAACGAGGGCTTGCTATTTTTAAGGATAAATACTAAAAAAGAGACAAGAATGCAAGGGGACGAGCCAAGCAAAGTAAAAATTCCTTTAGTTTGAAGACAGTCTTGCAGAATATATAACAAAGAGGGGAGACACAGGAGTTAGGAAGGTGTCTGCATGCTATTTAAAGTGTTCTAAAAGGACGGGTCTATCCCCTCTTTGAAATATTCTGTATATAAAAGTTTAATTTTAGATAGGAGATTTCTTTTCCCCCTTTGGGAGTAGATTTATAATGTGACCACGAGAGTCGATGGGGAAAAAGGACTGATTTTTACTGGAGTTCACTTTATATTTAATTTTGCTGTAACATTTTTCTGCAAAGCTTTGGCGACCTATTAAAAGAAAACAGCTGTATTAATCCAGGATTGCAACCATCAATCTGACTTACTGGAAGTAAATCTGAAATGAAAGTTTTCCTTCTGACTTTTCTTTTATGAGGAACTTCTTCCATTTCATCGTCTTCAATCAGATCGTCACCATTGGCATTCTCTCGTATCTCCTCCGTCTCTGCTGCCGCTTTTAACCTTTGAGTTTCGGCCTCCTTCATTTGAATAACTATTTCACCAGCATCCACTTCCAACACTTCCGATAAGATCTTCAGTATGGCATTTATGATTTCTGCCTGACTCTTGGATGGAATAATGTCTTTTAGGTTCCAAACTGTTCCTGGGGTGTGGGGGGGGGGGGGGAATGCACATAAGGAATCCCCTGTGAAAGCTTTTATTAAATCCAGTTTCCATGAGATTGGTTCTTTAAGCTCAGATGGGATTTCAAAAAATGTCAAACCCTCCTCCACCTCTGTTTAGTTTTTATTAAATGTCCACACACACACAAAAAAAGCTTTGCACAGAGGCAGCTCTCTTTGTTACCATCCTCCACAATCATCTCCCTTCCTTGGCACTCAATGCCTTTCTCTGATACACCACACAGCAACAGACCAAGAGAAGGCTGATCAGGTTTCACCTGAAATGACAAATTAAGTTGCCCACTCTCTTTCATCTTAATCTGAGCTGCCCTCCTAGGCAGCTTCTTATACTCCAGGAGTAGAATTAAATGTACTAAAATTCCAAGGTCTCATGGACAAACCAGAGAGCAGGTTCTACAGAACAGGAGCCACCTGTTACTCGTTAGTCAGTTATAATAAAAATACTTCCTGGTACCTACCCAAAAGAAGTGAAAGCAGGGACTCGAACAGATATGTGTATACCCATATTCACAGCAGCATTACTCAACAGCCACAAACCCAAGTGCCCAACCATGGATGAATGGTTAAACAAAATGTGATAAATATATATAGTGCAATAGTATTCAGCCTTAAAAAGGAAGGAAATTCTGACACGTTACAACATGGATGAACTCTGAGGGCGTTATACTAAATGAAATTAGTCACAGTTGGTACAGCTTGTGACTTTTGATCTTGGAGTCATGAGTTTAAGTCCCATGTTGGGTGGAGAGCTCACTTTAAAAAAATTTTTTTTAATTTTTTAAAACTAATAAAACAGGGGGCCTGGGTGGCTCAGTCGGTTAAGCATCCGACTTGGGCTCAGGTCATGATCTCGTGGTTCGTGGGTTTGAGCCCCGTGTCAGGCTCTGTGCTGACAGCTTGGAGCCTGGAGCCTGCTTCTAATTCTGCATCTCCCTATCTCTCTGCTCCTCCCGTGTTCATGCTCTGTCTCTCTATCTCTCAAAAATAAACATTAAAAAAAATGTTTTTAATAAAATAATGAATTAGCCAGCTTCAGAAAGAAAAACACTGTATAATTCTACTTATATGAGGCACCTAAAGAAGTCAAATTCATAGAAACAGAAAGTAGAAGGGTGGTTGCTGGGGGCCGGGAGGAGGGGGAGATGGGGAGTTGTCCAATGTGTACAGAGCCTCACTTTTGCAAGATGAAAAGTCCTGGAGATTGGTTGCACAACAACGTTGAATGTACTTAACACTACTAAACTGCACACTTAAAAATGGTCAAGATGGTAAATTCTACATTACATGTAATTTTTTTTAATGTTTATTTATTTTGAGAGAGAGAAAAAGAAAAGAGAGTGCATGAGCAGGAGAGGAACAAAGAGAGAGAGAGAGAATTCCAAGCAGGCTCCATGCTATCAGGAGCCCACGAACCATGAGATTATGACCTGAGCTGAAACCAAGAATCAGATATTCAACCACCTGAGCCACCCAGGCACCCCTATGCATAACCTCTTGAATTAAGGATCTCCACTTAAATATTAAATTTTCAGAACAGACATATACCGGAAAGTCCTGATGTGGTGAAATGAACGAATGGTTGAATTTTGGCCCCCATCTCTACCCATTACATATTACTAAAAAAGGACACTGTCGCAAAATCACTAAATTTTACCTGCCACCAATGTCTTTAACAGAATGTAGTCCATGGAACTGACTGGAGAAAGCATTGCTGACTCCAGTACATGCAATGCTGGGGCAGTGAAAGAGTTCAGCAGCTCTGGGTTATCTTCAGTCACTGTCTGCAAACAATATGCTATAAAGATAAAAATTAAGAAACAAATGAATTCTGCTAGGGTAATTTATACCAATCTAACTCATCAGAAAACATCTGCATCTTTACAACTTCTTCAGACACAGGTAGCTTTTGTAAGATAGATACGCTTTACTTCAAGCATGATACATGCAAATGAGGCTCCTCAAAGATCAGTGACTTTTTTCTTTTTCTTAATTTCTAATTCTTTATACAATATACTTTCACAAAATACAATTTAAAAGGCTCTTAAATGTTGTGACAACATGGAATTTCTATGAACATTTACAAAAGTTTCTCCTCAATTTCTGTACTTACAGTGGACTGGTAGTAAACAGCCTGTGGACCAAACACCAGTACCCAGACAACACTCTTAGCAGCTCCACTGTCAAGAACAAGCCCCAGGTTTGGGGTCATTCTGGCTTCCTTTAAATTTAGCATGACCTTAAAACTTAGGGCACTTATTTCTAGCGAAGCAATATTTCTTTAAGAAAAAAAGCATCTTAGGGGCACCTGGGTTGAGTTGAGTCGGTTGAGCGTCTGACTGTGTCTCAGGTCAGGATCTCACAGGTTGTGAGTTTGAGCCCTGCGTCAGGCTCTCTGCTGTCAGCACAGAGCCTGGAGCCTGCCTCAGATCCTCTGTCCCCCTCTCTCTTTGCCCCTCCCCCTGCTCGCTCTCTATCAAAAATAAACGAACATTAAAAAAGACTTAAAAAAATATTTTACATAAAAATATGAGTAAACTGAGAGATGGCTACAGTATTCATAGACATATGGTCATTTAGTACTTACTTCCTACCTTGTACTAAAACAAGATAATGGATTACAACTTGCATATTAGAAATAATTAACTAAAAGTATCAAAACAACTGGGATTGCCTGACAGGTCTGGCAGAAGAGACCTCTGAAGCACAAAGATGAAGCAAGCCCAAGTTTGTTTTTCTTAGTGTGTTCCAAACAAATCCATTTCTTTCAGGTCTCAAAATTTCAAAGCTGACCATACCCATCCAAATTAGTCAAAACACATGCTACTTCTGTGATCTAGTTTGGTTCCCAAAACACATTTGTATACGAATCCATAAATATGCATGTGTGTGTGTGCGTGTATGTATGTGTGTGTGTGTGTGTGTGTATATATATATATATATATATATATATATATATATATATATATGCCCAAATGTAATTTTTTTCACTAAGAGACTAACTAAATTCACTTTAGCAAAAGCCTAGAGAAACTATGGCTGCTACCATAAAGACAATACAAGAGCAAAGAAAGCCATATTAACATAAAGAACAGTGTCTCAGAAGTTCACTTTACTTCATGTGAACGTTGCTTGATTTTCAAACCAAAGTAACTTGACATTTGTTTAAAAAATCATGAATCTAGCTAAATGCGGAAATAAAACACTATTATACAATTGAAAATTATTTTATTCTGATCCATCTTTTAGAAGTTTATTAGAGAAAAAAATTTTTAAATAACTAAATCTACAAAAGATACAAAAACAGAAGTGAAGTTTTTCTTTTAAAAGCTATTAACTAGGGACACCTGGGTGGCTCAGTCGGTTGAGCATCCGACTTCGGCTCAGGTCATGATCACACAGTCTGTGGGTTCGAGCCCCGCGTCAGGCTCTGTGCTGACAGCTCAGACCCTGGAGCCTGTTTCCACTCCTGTGTCTCCCTCTCTCTCCGCCCCTCCCCCAGTCTCACTTTGTCTCACTCTGTCTCTCAAAAATAAATAAATATAAAAAAAATTAAAAAAATAAATAAAAGCTATTAACTACCTTTTGTCAATTTCCCTCATTGTAAGAAAAATTGTCTTCTGAAATGAAAAGCCACCTACAAATTTCCTAGTTCAACTGTTTTTAAGATCCACATTTACTCATAAATCACCCTTCCACCAAAGATTCCATTTTGAGAAACTGATTTAAAAATTTTTCCCAGTATTATTTACTCCACTATTTTTTTTTTTTTTTTCTGTTCTCTTAAAAGTATCCATTAGAGACAAAAGAAGCATCACTAAGAGGAAACACACTTAGTCCATGCCAGGAGAAATGCATAATTAAATAAAAGGACAGCTGGATACCTGGTCATTATAATGGGTAGAAAAGAAATGCTTTGCATCAATTATTTCTCCACTGTCCCCAGAGTTCTGTTGAGCCACCCACCCTCCAATCTGTCTCCTGAAATGAATAAGGGCTCCTCACTTTGGGTCTCTCACCCCTCAGAGAGAAAGTGAGGGAGGCAAGGCAGCTGAAGCTGCCAGCCTGGGCTTTCCCTGTCCCACAGAAGGGAAGCAGACCTATGTGAAATTTCAATCACTTACTTTCCTCTCTCAAAAAAAGCACAGGTTATCAGTGTTCTGCTGGGAGTATGAGATAGTGGTACAAGACATTTAAATCAGTCTAGATTCCAATTAACTTTGGTTCAAAGGCCTGGTAGTTGTGGGTTACTACTTCTCAGTAAATGGGAGATAAAAGCTTCAAGACTTAATAAAGCCTTCTAAGAATGGTGATACACTAGAAACCGCACCTGCTCACATAATTGCCTTCCTCCCTTTCAGAGTGAAGAGCAGGAAAACTATGAGTAAGTAAAGTATTAATCATAGATTTTAAAAGATCCAAAACAAACAGAACTCAGTTACACATTTATATATAATGAGAAAAAAAATCACTCCTATAGAATAAACATGCTATGTTGGAATAAAAATGTTTGAATAAGGCCATACATACTTAATAAATCATCACCTTTTCTTCACTTACCTACTGAAATAGCCAGGTCCACATTGGTGGAAAACCTACTTAAATACTTTAATACAATCTCCAAACACCCTTCTTTGTTGAATATAGATACTGCTCTACTACTGCATTCACTAAATTGAAGGGGGAAAAAAAAGTTTTACTATTCACATGTTAACATTAAGAAATCAACCACAGAAATTCATGAAAAGATAAATTAGGCTTTATAAACGAACTAAAGAGCTGGAGTCAAGCACCCACCATTTTTACAGATGAAGAAACCAATGCCCATTCATATACACTGTGCATAAACCAGACTGGCCACCTGTATTGTTATGTCTAACACACCAGGACATTCTAACCAATCTCTTTACCTGCATGCCAGTTTCCTTATAGGAGGCTAGAGCTGGAAGAGATCTTAGAAATCACTACCATTTACTTCTAATCCTCATTTCATACAGGAGGAAACCTAGGCCCCAAAGATGGAGTGATCTATTCAAAGATCACACATTTTATTTGTGGTGGTTCCTTGGGTCCAGCCTACTGTTCCTTCCACTGTGTAACAGTAATAGTAAGATAAAGTGAGGATAAAAGGTCTCTATGCTTGTAAAACAAAAAGCACAAATTTAAAAGAAAATAAAATGAATTTTATTCACTCCTTCTAGACTATTATAATCAGCAAGCAGAATTTGCAGTCTGCAGAAGAGAAAGTGCTATCATAAATATAGTTGAAGCTACACTATCTTTTAATAAAAAAATCAGAATTAATGTTAAGAATGTTATTAATAAATATAACTAAATATAATAAGTATACGAAATACAGGGTATAAAAGAAAGGTAACTTTAATAATTTTATCCCTGTTTCCAGAGAAAAGTATCCCTCTGTTCATACCACATATACACATGATACAATAAAAGAGCGGATCAGGTTATTAAACAGAGGTGACTAAATTACGAAATTCAATCTTGTTATCGAAAGATAAACTATTTTCTGCCTGACTCTCTGTCCATCTGTCTACCTACCTACCCCACCTAGTTACTACAGCACTGCTATGAGCCTACCCTCAAGACGGCCACAGCAGAATCAGATATAGTCAGGAATATAAGGCATACATGCGTTAAGATAATTGTAAATATATACACACGTATACAACCTAAACATATAGGATTTAAAATCATGAAGCATAAGACAAAACTGAAAAGCTAGAACAACTGGAAACGGTACTGTTAGGGCTCACAGGCATTCAGGAAAGAGACACTGTGGAGACTACTTTTTCAGGCTCTTTTCAAAGAAAATTTTTTAAAACTTCTAACAATTAAATAAGCTAAAGTTCCTGGGTACAGGAAACTGTTAACCACCCACTTGCTCATTTCCTCAAATCTGATCTCTCCAATTTTCTGGTGGAATGCATCCACTAATTTGAAATGAAATCATCGGCACGTTCAGACTGCTGTGTGGGCAGCTTTTCAGGATCCAACTTAATCCTGTTTTCTGAGATACGTCTGTGCTTTTAGGTCAGAAGGTATCATTGCTGCTGACTAGAAAATAAGGAACTATGACACAATCCGGTTAGAAAGGTGGGACATAAAATAGGGTAGGAAAAATAAGTCCAGGTAGTGTTTCTAGCCATTTCCATTCCTAAAATCAAGTCCACACCACCCCGCCACTGCTGCAATCATGGAGAGCATGGCCTTCTTCCTACTGGGGCCAAGGGAGCTCTTCTCAGGCGTCGGCGGTCCTGTCAAATGGCAACTGCTAGGGTGGAAGAATAACGCACCAGCCAAGGTCTGTGGCCCCGTCTCGTCCAGGTGCTAGACCGAAGCAGCTGCTGCACAGGGGCTTGACTAGCTTGAAGACAATGACCACTCAAGGGTATGCAGGCAGTGGAGGGTAACTGGGGTAGAGTACATGGTAATGGCCACGATTCCTCTTATTTCTGTCAGCAGCAATGATTGGAGAGAAGTCATAAAGCAAAAACAGAGACAGCGATGCTATGAGGAAAAGGGCTTGGGAGGGAGGGCTGATCTTAGATCACCTAAGATCACAGGCCCACCAAGGAGAACAGAGCTCTCTCTACAGTTTTACAGAATGAGCAGCAGCCTGAGTAGTGTTGAAGCAGGAGGCTGTGTTCGGAAAGCACCTTACCATATATTCCACAGCACATTCATGGCCTCATTGGCTATGTTCTCAATAGAATTTCTGTTCTGATCTTTTTTTTCCTGTGGAGACATCTCATTTGAATCCAGTCCGGCACTACACTGCAACCAAATATCATGATTAGTACCCTGGTTCAAAAGAATAATTAAACAAAAAGGCTAATGATAGTGAAGAAACACAAAAACTAAACATCAGAAATTATAGTGGTTAACGAGCTCATCAAATTCTCATAAGCAGTACCCTTCCCACAGTCCTGTTCCCTTCTGGCAAGAAATACAGACGGGAAAAGTTCACGAGTCATTGTGCAAACTGGATACAAAGCATTTAACACTTTAAAATGTAGACTCAATACAAAGTATTTTATCTAATGCAATGAAGACAGTAAATCAGGCACAGAAAGGTAACACGCAATAGGAGCTAACATCTACACAGGGCCTTCTATGCACAAGGCACTACTCTAACCACTTTTACATTAGGTTATTTAATCCTGACCATAACCTGTGAGGCAGAGGATCCATTATCCCCAATCTTCTGCTACAAAAGGAAAACTGAGGTACGAGATTGCAGAAAGCGTAGCTTAATACATGGCAAAGCTGGGATTCAGATCCATGTATTCTGGCTCCGAAGTCAGGGCAGCACTGCCCTGTAGCACAGCCCATGGCCCCCTCTAAAGCAGAGCTTCTCAGTCTCAGTACCGCTGACATTTTGGACTGGATGATTCTTTGTTGTGGGGTTCACATGTGCACTGCAGGATGTTAGCAGCATCCTTGGCCTCTACCCACTACATGCCAGTAGCCAACACCTCAAAAATGTCTCCAGACATTGCCAAATGTCCCCTGTGGGGAAAATCACCACCAGTTCAGAACCAATGCTCTGAACAGAATGAGATGCCTCTCATCAAAATTGGATATTCTTTATAAAGCCTTAAATAAAAGTTATGTATCAATACAGAATAGTGGACTAGAAGCAGCCTAGAGAGAGAGAGCGCGCGCCTTATTCCCTTCAACTACGTCATGCGCTAAGGTTGGCGTGATGTTAAATTTGAAAACTTAATGTAGTCTTCACGGCAAATTCCTAGTCCGTGCCTCAGTTTTCTCATCTCTAAAACAGGAATAACACCTTCCAAATAGGACTGCTGGAAGGATTAAATAATACATAAAACACCACCTGACACAAAAACGTAAAAACTACTTTTATTTACAAAATTTAAGGTCTAAAGGAGTCAGTCTATAGTTTTAGAAAGGGCTTTTCCAACTAGCGTATAAATAAAAAATAGTGGGGACAAACTAATGGAGACTGGTATAATGAGAAGAAATCTGTGTTTCTAGGAAAAGAAATAAAATGCCCATAGAATGTTTTGAGGGAAGACAAAATAACTAATACCAAAGGGCTTAAAAAAAAAAAAAAAAATCTAAGTGCATATACTAAAAGCTACAATTAAAAATTGCCATGAAGATACTTTTTAAACCACCTACCTCTTTCAGCAGTGCGACCAGAGGAGTCATGATATCCTTAGTCACCATGTCATCACAAACTTCAAAACCTCCACAAGCACTGAGATTTCTACACAAAAAGTTTAAAATAAGTTTTACTTTCTCAGAGCACACATCACAAAAACACTTTTAAGTTCTCAAATGTAATTTCTACCCATACTTAAGGTTTTCCAGATGGCACTGCATATGATTTCTGTAAGATGCTACAGAACCAGGGGTGCCTGGGTGGCTCAGTTGGTTAAGCATCCGACTTCAGCTCAGGTCATGGTCTCACTGTCCATGGGTTCGAGTCTCTCTTCAGGCTCTGTGCTGACAGCTCAGAGCCTGGAGCCTGCTTCGGATTCTTTCTCTCTCACTCTCTCTACCCCTTCCCCGCACACACTCAGTCTCTCTCTCTCAAAAATAAACAAACATTAGAAAAAAAAAAAAAAAGATGCCACAGAATCAATCCAAAGATTTCATCTGTTCTGATCCTTGTTTCACATGATGTAAACAAATGACTTTGTCATGTGACAACTTAATTTTGAAGTCTGAAACAATACACAGGTACATGGCTACAGGGGCAGTAAGAGAGAGAAGACTTTTCCTATTTAATGTGAACAAATCACAGCATGATCCTACATGAAAGGAACTTTTCTTGGGATCAAGACTTCCAAGGGCAGCAAGGGTGAGGCTGAAGGACAGCCCCTGAAGCAAGCCAGGCTAAACTGAATTTTAATTGGGAAGCCACTGCCTGCTTGCCTTCTGAGTGCACAGCACTGTGCCAGGCACTGAAGACGGAGATGAATCAGAAGACGCCCCCACAACCTTCCAGGAGCTCCCAGTGTGCAGAAAACGCCCCCACAACCTTCCAGGAGCTCCCAGTGTACGCATGCTGCAGGGAAAGAGTAGGGCTTCCTCCATGTGGTTTCCTCCAGTATGTGGCTAATCCCCATCCATCCCTTAGAGCTCACCTCAAACACCCCTCCCTTAGGGCTTTCTTCTCTGAACCCCCCAGTTATCTATCTATCTATCTATCTATCATATATAATGATTTATAACCAAATCATTATTTGGCTAATGCCTGTCTCCCTCAAAGCTGTAAGACAGAAGTCATATCTATCTTGTTCACTAACACATGCCCACAGCCTAGCCCACTGCTTGGAGCACAGTGGATACACAAAATATACCTGCTAAAGCACCAAATGCAACATGATATAGACAGAGCGGCAAGAATTGCAAACACTACCTTCTACTCTTGCCCCCTCTACAGTCCATTCTCTGCACAGACACCAGAGTAGCCTTTTCAAAAGATAAATTAGATCAGGCCACTCCTGCTCACCATAGGCCCTTTAGCCCTACACCACCGAGTCCCTGTCCACCTCTCCAACCTCATCTGTAATACCCACCCCTGCCCTGCAAAGCCACACTAAACTTCCTGTTCTTTAACCAGGCCAAGTCCTTTGCTGCCTCACTTCTTTGCTGTTTCCCTCCGTCGGGAATGCTTTTGCCCTGGATTTTCAGGTCTGGCTCGGATGCATCAGATCAACTGTCATCTACAGATCATAACTTAAGGGAACTTCCCACCTCCAACTCATTATCCTCTTGTTTCTCTCCATAGCACTTCTCACTATCTAGTATTTCCTGTTTTACCTGTTTACTAGTCTCTTGTCTCCTCATCAACACGGGTTCTGTGAAGGCAGGGATCTCAGCTCTCTTGCTCAATGTTCTGCCTGCTCAAACTCCCTGCACCCAGAACACGTGCCACATGCACTGGAAGAGCTCACAGAACCTCGGGACTCTGGGGGTTCCTGGAGAGGGAGCGATGTATGTTAGGCCTTGCGGGGAGGAGGATACGTGGCAGTTGGCTGCTTGCAGCTGGAGCAGCCAGCTGGACAGATGGAATGCGATTGGGGGAGGGGGGTGCGCTCCTCAGGGGTCTGCAGACTGAGTTCAAATCCCCCCTCTGCAAATGGGAGACCCTGGGCAGTTCTGGGTCTCCCGAGCTGCCGAAGGCAAGGGCACGGAGATAATCGACGGTGCATGGCACGCACACAGCGCTGGCCGGCCGCCGCGACCCCTCTCTCTCCCGGCTCACCTCAGCGCGCCGGCCGCCGTCTCCCTCACCGCCAGGCTGGGGTCCAGCAGCAGCGGCCCGAGGCGGCGCACGGCGTCCCGACGCGCCAGGCCCGGCAACGCAGGCCGCTGCTGCACCAGCCGGGCCAACCCCGCGCAGGCGCACTCGCGGACCTCGGCGCTCGGGTGCTGGAGCTGCGGGACAGGAGCAAGTGTCAGACGCAGCACAGAGCGCAGGCGCGGGGGCCGCGGCAGGGGCGCGCCGCGCTGCCCCAGGGCTCCGCGCGAAGCCCGCCCCTCGCAGCCCCGCGCGCCCCCGCTTCACCTTTTCTAGCAGCTCCGCCGCCGGCCCGTCGTCCTCCTCTCCCTCAGTCCCGTTCGCCGCCGCCTCGGCCTGACAGTCGCCCGTAGGAGAGAACTGAGGCCGCTTGAAGCGCTTCGTCCGGCTCTTGCCCATGGCGATGTGCGCTGGGAGAAAAGACCGAGAGAGGAGGGCAACAGCAGGACGGCGGAGGCTGCTGAGCTGGTGTCAGGGTCCTGCTGCCGAGGGGTTCTCGGCCCCACTGCTCAGCCGGGCCCGCTGACTGCCGGAGCCCACATGGAGAAGCAGTGCGCAAGCGCGCCGCGTGTCGGCGGGGAGGAGGCTGGCTCCGGGAGCGCGCAGGCGTAATGGTGGGGGTGGGGCCAGACCTGGGTTAGTAGCGGAGTCAGGGGTTTTTCCCCCCGGGGAAGAAGGAGGTTGGGTTTTAATGGGATTACAGCCTCCCATGAGCCTAGTGACGTTTATTGTTACTGAACGTCGCCACACTCTTATTTCCATAATAACCAAAATGCGATTAAGGATACCTAACTTGCAAGGTTATTGTGAGGCTTACATAAAATTGTGTAAGGCGCCTAACACCAAACCTGACATATTTATTTTGGGTGCTCAAAATTATTAACCACGACTTTTTGTGTCCCCCAGGGCATAGCACAGCTCCCGTCAAGTAAACAACCCAGTTTTTGTTTTAGATGTTTTAGAATGAATGTACATCTATGTTTGATCAGACGGATTCCCTTAAATTAATCTTCCTGGGGGCACCTGGGTGGCTCAGTCCGTTACTGTCTGACTTTGGCTCAGATCCTGATCTCAGGGCTTGGAGAGCTGACAGCTCAGAGCCTGGAGCCCGCTTTGGATTCTGTGTCTCCGGGTCTCTCTGCCCCTTCCCCGCTCACACTCTGCCCCTCTCTCTCTCTCTCTCAAAAATAAACATTTAAAAAAAATAAAATAAAATAAACATTTAAAGAACATTTTTAGGGGCACCTGGGTGGCTCAGTTGGTTGAGCCTTGGACTTCGGCTAGGGTCATGATCTGGCAGCTCTTGAGTTCGAGCTCTCCCCACCCCCCACTCACCCAGGGCTCTGTGCTGACAGCTCTAGGGGCCTGGAGCCTGCTTCAGATTCTGTCTCCCTCTCTCTCCGCCCCTCCCTTGCTTGCACATGGCCTCTCTCTCTCTCTCAAAAATTAAAAAATATATATATTTAAATTTTTTTAATAAAATAAAATAAAATTCCTATCTTAAAAAAAAAAAAGTTAATCTTCCGCCTCAGTTTCCTCGTTTGTGAAAATGGGAATACTGATAATACATACCTAAATACATACTTCGACACATACACACACTCTCTCCAGCTGGACACTAAACCCTGTGAGGACAAGACTGCCTGTTTACACAAATCACTGTATTCCCAACACTGGCCCAACAAGTCCTGCCTGGCACAGAATAGGCATGCAATTTCTTGAATGAATAGAGACCACATAATGAGGAAAGGGTAGGTCATGTCATCTAGACAAAACAGGAGGAGATTGAAAAAAAAAAAAAAAAAAATGTTCCTGCTGTTTCACTGTGGGGATGAGCAAGACAAAATGGTCAAAAACCTTAGCTAAGGGAAAACTTTGTGGTCTGTTTTCATTAGTTACTCTTTCCTGGGAGATATTAACACTTCTGTTCAAATGAATGATAAACTTTATTTAATGAGCTTAAGATCCCTTCTGGGAACCACAGAGGTATTAGTTTTAGGAGGAGCCCAGTGACCTTTAACTAGTCTAATAATCCGTAACCAGTCACTTTTTAAAAATCCAGGCAAGTCACGATTATCTAAGGTATCTTCTTCCTACAAGTTATTGTTGTCAAGGAGGAATTTTTGAATTAGGCTGCTTAGAGGCCTCTTCCTTTGAGACAATAAAAATGCTTGTAATCAATTATTGGTCACACACATTTTAAGGTTGGTTTTTTTTTTGTTTGTTTTTGAGAGAGGGGGGTGGGGAAGGGCAGAGAGAGAGGGAGAGAGAGAATCCCAAGCAGGCTCCACATTGGCACAGAACCCGATGTGGGGCTTGAACTCACGAACCGTGAGATCATGACCTGAGCTGAAGTCAAGAGTCAGATACTTAACTGACTGAGCCACCCAGGCGCCCCTGGTCACACACATTTTAAATAGGAGCTAGCTCTTCCTGTTTCTCCCCATTCATATGTTTGTAAGATAATTTTCCTGAAGAAAACACTCTGATCTATATTCCTTTAAAATCTTTGACAATCTCAGGTGGATACATAACTGAACTATGTAGCATGAGGTTCAGACTTTTATATGACCTATCCCATGTGGCCACAGCACCCTGCCACATGCTTCTGACACATCATGTCTTCCCAGGAGCCTCCTCAGTCATTCCCATACACTCCCTTGGACTTTCCTTTACCTGGGCCTGGGGGACTGTATAGCTTAGCAAGCTTCCATAGCACACCCTGGCATTAATCACCTCAGTTTTGCCAGTAAATGGTCTCAGATCTGTTTATAGTTCCTCTGAGTTTTAGGAACTCGTGGTGGGATAGGAGATGTACACTAAAAGATGGCCGTCCCGCGGGGCCTAGCCTACTGTCCTCATCCTCCCACCCGCCCCAGCACACTCTACGTGTTCTTTGATTGCCCTGTATCTCTCTCTTAGGATTGTCCAGTAAATACCATCAAAAGTATGCCTGTGCGCTTCCGCCCCTAGTCTGTGCCCCTCCCTGGAGGGCAGGGGCCACTGCCAGTCTCTGCATTCCTTGTGCCTGGCACTCAGCTGAATTAAAGTCCCTGAGCTGTCCACTCCCTCTGTGTGTGGTTACTGCCCTCTGCCTCAGCTGGCCCTACATAAAGTGACTCAGTAGTCATCGACAAGGAATGTGGCTGCTGGTAAAACCATCTGCAGAGAACCAGACATGGGTCTCTAGCTCCAGATCTGCCTCTATCTGACCAGATGATCAAGGGAAGTTTGCTTCCCTTCCCTAGACCTCAGTTTCTCCATTTACAAAGACTCTTTTTTTTTTAATTTTTTTTTTCAATGTTTTTTATTTATTTTTGGGACAGAGAGAGACAGAGCATGAACGGGGGAGGGGCAGAGAGAGAGGGAGACACAGAATCGGAAACAGGCTCCAGGCTCCGAGCCATCAGCCCAGAGCCCGACGCGGGGCTCGAACTCACGGACCGCGAGATCGTGACCTGGCTGAAGTCAGAGGCTTAACCGACTGCACCACCCAGGCGCCCCTTACAAAGACTCTTTAGGGGTCTTTAAAATATCAGAGGGCTATGAACCATTTTGATTAGTTCAGGAAAGGCGATCTGGAAGGAAAACTGAATGAACAGGTGTCAGAGCCTGGGAGAGGCACCCTGGCTGCTGATTTCTCATTTGGTCCTCAAAATCTTCCTGAGCTATGTGTTATCCGAGTGTAACTGCTGACAGGCAACCTGAGAAAGTCACGGCAAAGGGATCTGCTGCCCGTCAGAAATTCTACTTCATTCACTCATTCATTCATTCACTCACTCAACAAATATCTATTGTTGGGTCCTTACTGTCCGTCAGGCACTGTACCAGTACTAATGGTAATGTGGTAACTAAGATCTGTCCCTGATGTCGTGGGGTTTACATTCCATCCACACTAGAGCTCTATGCTGCCTCTAAGAAAGTTACTGTAGAAGGGAGCCTAGGTGGCTCAGTCCCTTGAGCATCTGACCTCGGCTCAGGTCATAATCTCAGGGTTCATGATTTTGAGCCCTGAATCAGGATGTCTGCCGTTTGTACAGAGGCCACTTGGGATCCTCTGTCTCTCCTTCTCACTACCCCTCCCCCACTCAACCATGCGTAAAAATTTTTAATGTTTATTTATTTTTGAGATAGAGACAGAGCGTGAGCAGGGGAGGGGCAGAGAGAGAGAGGAAGACACAGAATCCAAAGCAGGCTCCATGCTCTGAGCTGTCAGCGCAGAGCCCAACACAGGGCTCGAACCCACAAACCATGAGATCATGACCTGAGCCAAAGTCGAAAGCTCCACCAACTAAGCCACTCAGGCGCCCCAAACTTAACATGTTTTTAATAAAAAATTAATTAATGAATTAAAAAAAAAAACTTATCCAAAAACTTGGGAAGAAAGAAAGTGAATGACTACATATTTTTTCAATGTTTTTCAATATTTTTTCATAGTAGCCAAATATCAGTAGACTTTTCTCCCATGATGAAAGTGTTCTCTGTCCTGTCTGGCACAGGAGCCACTGGCCACACATGGTTATAAGCACTTGACGGATGCAAGTGCAAGTGCAGCTGAGAAACTGAAGTTTCCATTTTAATTCATTTTAATTGGCTGCTGTTTTGTGAAGCACAACTCTATAGCAGTGGTTCCGAACTGGGATGATTTTGCTCCTCAGAGGACATTTGGTAATGTCTTGGAGGCATTTTGGTCATCACTATGGCGGTGCTATTAGCATCTAATGGGTACAGGTAGGTGCTATTGCCATCTGGGCTAGTGTGGGGACTGTCCTGTACATTGTAGGGTGTTGAGCAGCAACTCTGACTTCTACCCACTAGATGCCAGTAGTATCCCCTAGTTCTGACAAACAAGCATGTCTTTACCCATTGCCAAATGTCCCCTGGGAAGCAAAATTGCCCTCAGTCGACAATCATTGCGCTAGGGAAATGTACTTTTGTTGAGTGACTGCCTACTTATGGGCCTAGACTCTTTGAAATTTGATATTGATTTTTAGATTAATAAATTGCAAATAATTTTGCCCACTTGAGATACAAATTATTTCTGTCCAGTAGAAAATATAACTTCAAAGGATACAATTCCATTGCCTTGGAGAACATAACCAATTTTGTATCTAACCTAGGAATCTTAGTTAAGCATATGTTTCCTCACTGACTATATAGATTTCTGTTTCTCCTTTAAACCGCCTTAGCCATTCTCCTGGTTCCTTCATTAAGGAACTGACATATCCTTACTATGTGTTTATATGAGTCAATTTTTGAACTTGTTGAAAATCATCCTTTGTTTATCCATAGGGTAAAAAATGTGTTCACCAGGTACTATGAAGTAAAGACGCAGGTTACAAGGCAGCATATATAATATAATCCCATTTGGGGAAAAACACAGAGAGGAAATATCTATGAAAGTATCCACACCAGGGGCACCTGGGTGGTTGAGTTGGTTGAGTGTCCGACTTTGGGTCAGGTCATGATCTCACAGCTCATGGGTTTGAGCCCTGAGTCAGGCTCTGTGCTGGCAGCTCAGAACCTGGAGCCTGCTTCCAATTCTGTCTCCCTCTCTTTCTGCCCCTCCCCGGCTCACGCCCTGTCTCTCTCCCTCAAAAATAAATAAACATTTAAACAAAAGAAAAGAAAGTATCCATACCAAAGTGTCACTTGTATTTGTCTCTGGGTAGAATTTAAAGAGAAATTTTTAATTTTTAATTATTTTTTAAAGGTCATTTTCTTTCCTTTTTTCTTTTAAATTTATTTTAGAGAGAGAGAGAGAGAGAGAGCACATACAGGGGGTGGGGCAGAGAGAGAGAATCCTTAGTAGACTCTATGCTGTCAGTGCAGAGCCCGACTTGGGACTCCTCAATCTCACAAACCTTGAGATCATGACCTGAGCCCAAATCAAGGGTTGAGTACTCAAATGAATGAGCCACCCAGGTGCCCCTAAGAGATAATTTTTTTTTTACTCTGATTTTTGGGCCTTTTTATTTTTTGGGCTTTCTAGAATGAGCCGGTGGTAATTGCACATTTTTTTTAACCCTGAAAAAATTTTTAAGGAAATAGAGTATAATTCTCCTCTCCTCAATGTGGCCCTCATTTCCATCCTATTACCCCCACACTCACCTATTGGATGGTCAGTGGCTGCCCTTGGTGCCCAGAAGACTCTGCTCTAAGATTTAGGACTCCTGCCATGATTTTTGGGTCTGGATCAGCAGTTGATACTTCATTGTTAATGTCAGTGTCATTAATCTGGATATTGTTGGATGTGGTTTGTAGGTTATTTGTAGCACAAGAGTTTCATATAGTAAAACAATCTTACATTTGTAGAGCTCTTATAAAACTTTCCATTTAATTTTCTTCTCCCCTAGGGGCACCTGGGTGGCTCAGTCGGTTAAGCATCAGACTTTGGCTCAGGTCATGATCTTGTGGTTTGTGAGTTCGAGCCCCACGTCGGGGTCTGTGCTGACAGCTCAGAGCCTGGAGCCTGCTTCGGATTCTGTGCCTCCCTCTCTCTCTGCCCCTCCCCAGCTTGTGTTCTCTCTCTCTCTCTTTCAAAAGTAAATAAACATTAAAATTTTTTTTTCCCTAAATAGACCCATTTAATACTGCCAAATATTTTCTTTGTTTCCAGATGGACAGCATTTCTTCCCTAGTTTCTTATTCTCCTTGCTCTGGTCTCAGTGAACCCCCACTCAGTGAAGGTAGTATTTTGGCTCTTGAGCAAAGAGCTGGTACATTCCCATTTGATTTTAATTGGACATCCAATAATTACTACTGTATTTAAGTACTTGTCGTATTTATTTTAACCTAATATCATTTTGTTTAAAAAAAAAAAAATAACTGTGAGGGCGCCTGGGTGGCTCTGTCCGTTGAGCATCCAACTTCAGCTCAGGTCATGATCTCACAATTCGTAAGTTCAAGCCCCACCATCAGGCTCTCTGCTATCAGCTTGGAGCCTGCTTCAAAGATGGTCTTCCTCTCTCTGCCCCTTCCCTGCTTGTGCACACACTTTCTCTCAAAAATAAATAAGCATTTTAAAAAATGAAAAAAAAAATAACCATGACCAATTACACATTTTTGCATTTGGATCTTCCATGCCAGATCAAAATCAGGATTTATCTGGGGCGCCTGGGTGGTTCAGTCAGTTAAGCATTTGATTCTCAATTTTGACTCAGGTTGGGATCTCACAGTCATGATCTCATGGTTGTGAGATCAAGCCCTGCATTGGGCATGGGGCCTGCTTGGGATTCTCTCTCTCTCTCTCTCTCTCTCTCTGCCCCTCCCCTGATCATGCTCGTGCTCTCTCTGTCTCTCAAAACAAACAAACAAACAAACAAACAACATTTAAGGAAATCAGAATTTATCCAGTTTTCAAGTAAAAATGGAGGTAAGGTTTTTTTTGTTTTTGTTTTTTCTTTTAGATGACTGAGAACTATTTCAAGCATCTCAAATAGTATAAAAAGTTTACGGGGGAGGCTACGTGGCTCAGTCGGTTAAGCATCTGACTTTTTTTTTTTTTTTTTGAGTGAGAGTGAGCAGGAGAGGAGTAGAGAGGGAGAAAGAGTCTTAAGCAGGCTTCACATCCAGCACAGAGCATAACGAGGGGCTCGATCTGACAATCACGAGGTAGTGACCCGAGCCAAAATGAAGAGTCAGCCGCTTACCCGACTTAGCTTCCCAGATGCCCCTGCCCATCTGACTCTTGATCTCAGCTCCAGTCTTGATCTCAGGGTCATGAGTTCAAGCCCCACACTGGGCCCTGCACTGGGCATGAAGTCTACTTCAAAACAAGACAAAACAAAACAAAAACGGGCAATCCTGCCCCAGAGTGCTGAGAACCATCTTAAGGGCATCTTATTTATCACAAATCAACAGAACCGATTGTTCCCTATCTTTGCCCCAAGAAGGATTGCCAGTCTTTCTCATTTTAGCCATTTTGGTGGATGTACAGCAACCAGAACTCTTAAACATTGCTGGTGAGAACATAAAAGGGACAACCACTGGGGCGCCTGGCTGACTCAGTCACAGGAGTATGCAACTCTTGATTTTGGGGTTGTGAGTTTAAGCCCCCTGTTGAGTGGAGAGATTACTTAAAAATAAAGTCTTGGGTCGCCTGGGTGGCTCAGTCGGTTGAGCATCTGACTTCAGCTCAGGTCATGATCTCGCGTTCCGTGAGTTCGAGCCCCGCGTCGGGCTCTGTGTTGACAGCTCAGAGCCTGGAGCCTGTTTCAGATTCTGTGTCTCCCTCTCTCTCTGACCCTCCCCCGTTCATGCTGTCTCCCCCTGTCTCAAAAATAAAATAAACGTTAAAAAAAATTAAAAAAAAAATAAATAAAGTCTTCAGGGGCTCAGTCGGTTGAGCACCTGACCCTTGATTTCTGCTTAGGTCACGATCCCAGTGTTGTGGGATCGAGCCCCGAGTTAGGCTCCATGCTGAGTATGGAGCCCGCTTGAGATTCTCTCTCTCCCTGTGCCCCTCTCCTCTGCTCACACAGGCACATGCTCCCTCTCTCAAATAAAAATAAAATAAAATAAAATAAAATAAAATAAAATAAAATAAAATAAAATAAAATCTTAAACAGGGCAGCTACTTTAGAAAACAGTTTGGTGGCTCCTTGTCATGCATTCAGTTTATATTGCAGCAATTCCACTCCAAGATATTCCCAGGAAAAGTTAATATATCCACACAGACTTGCACATGAATATTCATAGCAGCTTTATTAATAGCCCCAAAGTGGAAACAACTCAAATGCCCATAAACAGGTAAGTGAAGAAACAAAAAGGAAACAAATTATGGGTACATGTAATAACATACATTAACATCTCAAAAAACGGGGCTCCTGGGTGGCTCAGTTGGTTAAGTGTCCAACCTTAACCTTAACCTCAGCTCAAGTCATGATCTCGGTTCATGAGTTTGAGCCCCACATTGGACTCTCTGCTCTCATCGCAGAGCCCACTTCAGATCCCCTGTCCCTCTCTCTCTCTGTCTCTTCCCCACTCGCATGCTCTCGCTCTCTCTCTCACAAAAATGAATAAATATTAATTTTTTTTAATCTCAAAAACATCTTGAGCAAAAGAAGCCAGACACAAGACTATTGTACTGTATGCTTGTAGTATAATTTCATTTATGTGAAACCATAGATCTATAATAACAGGCCAGACAGTAGTTGCCCAAGGCCAGGGGTGGAGATAGGAATTGACTGGGACATGGTACAAGGGACCCCTTTGGAGTGATGAGAATGTTCTGTATCCTGCTTGTGGCAATTGTTACATGGGTATTACATTTATCAACATTTATCAAACTGTACAGTTCAAGGGGTGCCTGAGTAGCTCAGTCGGTTAAGAGTCCAATTTTGGCTCAGGTCATGATGTCATGGCTCGTGAGTTCGAGCCCTGCATTGGGCTGTCTGCTCTCAGCACACAGCCGGCTTAGGATCCTCTGCCCCACCCCCCAACTCTCTGCCCCTCCCCTGCTGGTGCTCTCTCTCTCTCTCTCTCTCTCAAAAAATAAATAAACTTAAAAAAAAAACACTGTATAGCTAAAAACGTTATTTTATAATAAGAGAATTATTACCTATAGATTAACCTTAATAAAATTGATTTTTAAAAAATGTTTTTATTTATTTTTGAGACAGAGAGAGACACAGCATGAGCAGACACAGAATCAGAAGCAGGCTCCAGGCTCTGAACTGTCAGCACAGAGCCCGATGCAGGGCTCGAACTCATGGAGTGTGAGATCGTGACCTGAGCCGAAGTTGGATGCCCAGCTGACTGAGCCACTCAAGTGCCCTGATTTTTTTTTTTTTAAATGGCTCTAGGCCCAATGTGGGATTTGAACTCATGACCCCAAGTCAACAGTCACAAACTCTAACAACTGAGCCAAGCCAGGCACCCCTGTCTCCTACTGAATTTGCTGGTATTTACTGAAGAGCTAGTGAATTGAGGAAAACAAAGCTTTAATGGGAAACACCAGGTAAAGGAGAAACATAGAAAATTACTAAGAGCAGAGCAAGGGTTCCCAAATTAGGCAAAAAGCTCTCTATACCTGTTTTCCACTTGTAAAATGAACTACTCCATCTAGCAAACTCGTACTTAGCTACCTCACTGGAAGGAAGTATTTCATGTGCATACAAGATTTGAAAAATCATAAAAGAACAGCAGTCCCTGCCCTACTTCTTCCCAGCCCCAAACCCTCTCTAAGAAGCAAACACTCTCAACCCTTCCGTTTCTTCTGTTATTATCTTCGTATTCCCAAATGATAGCTAATATGCTGATTTGTCAGTATCACATATTATTTCTTCACTCCTTGCCCTGATAAGTAAGGTCTTGGCTCTCCTATACTCCCTCCCCCACATCTCTCCCTTTACTCAACAAAACTATCCGTACCACAATTCTTGATTAAATCAGCAGTCGCTGTGTAAAGTGCTAGCACAACACAAATATCGCTCACTGCCGAACTAGGAAGTACATGAAAACCACAGTTCCTTTCTTCGACAACCCTTCGTTTTTTGTGGAGTTAATAATGCCTTTTGCCCCCATTATCCTGGTTTCCCAGCAATCTGTCATTATTATCTTTTAAGTTTATTTATTTGATAGAGATATAAAGAGAGAGCGTGAGCAGGGGAGGGGCAGAGAGAGCACAAGAGAGAGAGTCCCAGGCAGGCTCCATAATGTCAGTGCAGAGCCTGACTCGGGGCTCGATCTCACCAACTGTGAGATCATGACCTGAGCTGAAATCAAGAGTTGGATGCTTAACCCACTGAGGCACCCTGTCATTACTTCTTTCCAAATCCCGACATCTTTGTCTATCAACAACAGAGTCCATGTGTTCAAACATATTAAATTTTCTTCCCTGTGATCTTCCTATCCTCCTGCTGTTATCTGAACTGGGAGCTAAGGACGCTGTACAGCCGTCTTTCTGGACTTTCACTGTGGCTTCTGTGTTGGACTCCCCTTTCCCTACGTGGTTGTTAGTTAGGACTTGGAGAGACAGTAGTGGTGGTCACTATGATAATGCCGTTTACTATGAAAGCTCGTGTCAGGAGTCACTCTACAGTATTTATGGGAAAAATACTCCATAAGCATAAGTTTACGAATGCAATCAGATATAATTTTCACATAGCGATTTTGTTGAAAAAGAAAAACACAGCTGGAGGTATCAAAATCCCAGATTTCAAGTTATATTACAGAGCTGTAGTATTCAAAACAATACGGTGGTACTGGCACAAAAACAGACACATGGATCAATGGAACAGGATAGAAAGCCCAGAAACCCACAATTACGTGGTCAATTAATCTTCGACAAAAGAGGCAAGAATGGACAATGGGAAAAAGACTGACTCTTCAACAAATGGTGTTGGGAAAACTGGACAGCAACATGCGGAAGAATGAAACTGAACCACTTTCATACACATACACAAAAATAAACTCAAAATGGATTGAAGATCTGAATGTGACATCTGAAACCATAAAAATTCTAGAAGAGAGCACAGGCAGTAATCTCTCTGACATCGGCCATAGAAACATTTTTCTAGGTATGTCTCCCGAGGCAATGGAAATAAAAGCAAAAATAAGCTATTGGGACTACATCAAAATAAAAAGCATCTGAACAGCAAAGGAAACAACCAAGAAAATTGAAAGACAAGCTGCTGAATGGGAGAAGATCTTTGCAAATGACATATACAATAAAGGGTTAGTATCCAAAGTATAAAGAATTTATACAAATGAACACTCCCAAAACAAATAATCCAATTAGAAAATGGGCAGACGACATGAACATTTTCCAAAGACGTCCAGATGGCCAACAGACACATGAAAAGATGCTCAACATCACTCATCATCAGGGAAATACAAATTAAGACTACAATGAGGTAACACCTCATACCTGTCCGAATGGTTAAAATCAAAAACACAAGAAACAACAGGTGTTGGTGAGGATGTGGAGAGAAGAACCCTCATGCACTGTTGATAGGAATGCAGCCTGGTGTAGCCACTGTGGAAATGGTGTTTCCACTGTATAACTTTTTTCCTCAAAAGGTTAAAAATAGAATGACCCTATGATCCAGTAATCGCACCGCTAGGTATTTACCTGAAGAATACAAAAACACTAACTCAAGGGGATACATGGACCCATATGTTTATTTGGACCCATATGTTTATTGCAGCATGATAAACACAATAGCCAAGTTATGGAAGCAGCCAAAGTGTCCACTGATAGATGAATGGATAAAGAAGATGTGTTATATACATATAATGGAATACTATTCAGTCATAAAAAAGAATGAAATCTTGCCATTTGCAACAATGTGGATGGACCTAGAGAGTATTAAGCCAAGCAAAATGAGTCAGAGAAAGACAAATACTCTATGATTTTACTCATATGTGGAATTTAAGAAACAAAACAAACAAAGGGGGAAAAAAGACAAACCAAAAGTCAAACTACAGAGAAAAAACTGATGGTTACTCGAGGCAACGTTGGTGGGGGAATGGATATAATAGATAAAGAGCGAATTAAGAGTACACTGATCATGATGAGCACTTAGAAATGAATGAAATTAGAAGTACACTTATCATGATAAGTAATGAATGGATTGTGGAATCACTATATTGTACACGCGAAACTAGTATAACACGTATGTTAGTTATACTGGAAATCAGTCAATCAATCAATCAATCAAGTGGTTTCAGAACCCCAGCCCCAGCTCCTGCATTGTTTTTCCAAACTGTTTCTATTCAAGTTTATTTTATCTGAATCTTGATTCAAACGAACCAAGTATAAAAGAGACATTTATGTAACAATTGGGGAGGTATGAGCTGAATATTTTATGGTATGGAATTATTGTTAATATTTTAGGTATGCTACAGGATTGTGGTTATATCCTTCTCTTTCGGAGAAATGGTGTATTTTCATGTGAAAACTAAAGTACTTGGGATCTTTAAAATAATCTTCTGCGGGGGTGAGAAAGAAAGTAGAAATAGGGCCTAGGTGAGATGGGCTACATAAACGCTGATAACTGTTAAAGTTACAGAGCACCTGGGTGGCTCAGTTGGTTAAGTGTCTGACTCCTGGTTTGGGCTCAGGTCATGATCTCACGGTTCTGTGAGTTCAAGCTCCGCACTGACAGTGCGAAGCCTGCTTAGGATTCTCTCTCTCCTTTCTCTGTCTGCACCCCCACACCAAATAAATAAATAAACTTTTAAAAAATTACATAAAAAAATTGCTGAAGTTAGGTGATGGGTACTAGGTGTTCATTACACTACTTTACTTTTACATGTGTTTAACTTTTACATGTGTTTAGGGCTTGAACCTATGAACTGTGAGATCATGACCTGAGCCGAAACCAAGAGTCAGACCCTCAACCAACTGAGCGATTGAGGTGCCTTAAAATGTTTTTTAAGTGTTTATTTTTTTTTGAGAGAAAGACAGTGTGAGCGGGGGGGGGGGGGGGGGGAGAAGGGTGTGCAGGAGAGAGGGGGACAGAGGGTCCGAAGCAGGTTCCATGCTGACAGTGGAGAGCCTGATGCAGGGGCTCGAACTCACAAACCATGAGATCGTGACTTGAGCTGAAGGTGAATGCTCAACCGACTGAGCCACCCAGGAACCCTGAAAACTTAGTATTTAAAAAGCAACTTCTGGGGCACCTGGGTGGCTCAGTTGGTTAAGTGTCGTGCTCTTGGTTTCGGCTCAGGTCATGATCTCACAGTTTCGTGAGTTCGAGGCCCACAACGGACTCCACACTGACAGTGCAGAGCTTGCTTGAGATTCTCTGTCTCTCCCTTTCTCTCTGTCCCTCCCCCACTTGCACTGTTTCTCTCAAAATAAATAAATAAACTTAAAAAAAAAAGCAACTTCTAACAAAAACATATTTCTCTTTTGAGTAAATGAAGTTATAATCAACTTAATTATTTTAGTTTTCCTACTGTTACTTAAATGACAAATCTTAGGGGCTCGCTCAGTTGGTGGAGCATGTGACTCTTGATTCTGGGTTGTGAGTCTGAGCCGTATGTTGAATGTAGAGATTACTTTAAACAATAAATAAAATAAAAAGGCAGGGGCGCCTGGGTGACTCAGTCGGTTGAGCATTCGACTTTGGCTCAGGTCATGATCTTGCTGTGAGTTTGAGCCCTGAATTGGACTTGCTGCTGTCTGCACGGAGCCGGCTTTAGAAATCCTGTCTCTCTCTCTGCACCTCTCCGCCTTCTCAAAAATAAATAAACACTAAAAAAATTAAAGTGATGTTTAAAAAAATTTAAAAAGCAAAAAAAGAGGCAAATTTAGCATTTAGTCTTCTATCTTAAGAACCTTTCCCAAAACTAGATAAGCAAATTATGTAAGAAAAATTATAATTTAGTGTAATTATGTCCAAACCCAATTTCAGTACCAAAGTCAAGATTCATTCATTCTTTGGATAGTCCCTGAGCATCTTGCCAGGTGCTCTTGAGTACTGAAGATACACATTTGACAAAGACTCAGATAGGGGCTTGACAAGTAGTTTGTAACAAAAATACCCAGAAAAATTTCATTTAGTCTTTTAGTTCTGCAAAATAGCTATGAACAGGCCCAAATGAGGACAGTAAGGTTCGGAGAGAATGAGTCACCTGCCCAAACAGCTAATGGAGGAACCAGGACTATAAACTGGTCAGTCTGCCAGAAGGGTCTCTTCCACCACACAGGGCCCAAAGCCCCCTTACCTGGCAGATGATGTCATGCTTAGTTTGAAGCAGCACCCTTGTCGTCCCTCACACAGATCAACTCTCCTCAAAGTGTGCTCCTTGGAACACTGGTTCTGTGTAAGTTAGTTGCGAGTAATGGAAGCTGACTTCCATTTGTAGTGGAACAAAAAAACCTATTCTTTAAAGGACATTGGGTACCTCAGAGAATTTGGGGGAGGTCTAGAGAGACCAGTCTAAGACTAAACCTTTGGGAAAAGTGCACACATTCCTGCCATGAAACGGGCCTGATGGAACCGGTGTCCCCCAGGAGCACTGCCAAGCACCTGCAGCAGAAATGCAGCGGACAGCCTCCTCACGTGCCCGCGTCCCAAATGCAGAGTCAGGGAAGTTTTCTGGGCTGTCTCGGAGAAGCTGGACTGACTTGGCTGGGATTCCCCAAACCCAGCAAGGGTCCTCAATAGGAGCTTGGTAGACAGAAACCATGACAAATACCCCAATATCCACAGCGAACGCTAATAGCTCACAAAATGGCAGGGAAACAGGTTTCTCTACTGCCAGACTTCCTAGAGCTTTTAGGTTTTTGGGTTTTTTTTTTTTTTAAGTTTATTTATTTTGGGGGGAGAGGGAGAGGGAGAGGGAGAGGGAGAGGGAGAGGGAGAGGGAGAGGGAGAGGGAGAGGGAGAGGGAGAGGGAGAGGGAGAGGGAGAGGGAGAGGGAGAGGGAGAGGGAGAGGGAGAGGGAGAGGGAGAGGGAGAGGGAGAGGGAGAGGGAGAGGGAGAGGGAGAGGGAGAGGGAGAGGGAGAGGGAGAGGGAGAGGGAGAGGGAGAGGGAGAGGGAGAGGGAGAGGGAGAGGGAGAGGGAGAGGGAGAGGGAGAGGGAGAGGGAGAGGGAGAGGGAGAGGGAGAGGGAGAGGGAGAGGGAGAGGGAGAGGGAGAGGGAGAGGGAGAGGGAGAGGGAGAGGGAGAGGGAGAGGGAGAGGGAGAGGGAGAGGGAGAGGGAGAGGGAGAGGGAGAGGGAGAGGGAGAGGGAGAGGGAGAGGGAGAGAAATCCCAGGCAGGCTCTACGTTCAGCATGGAGCCCAACACGGGGCTTGAACTCACGAACCATGAGATCATGACCTGAGCCAAAATCAAGAGTCGTCGGAAGCTTAACTGAGCCACCCAGGCGCCCCCACTGCAGGGCTTCTTGGAGCTCTTAATACACTTTGGAGCATGCGGAATCTCCAGAGGGGGACACAAGAGTTCCTAAACACTGGTGATCACAGAACCTTTATTTCTGTAACAGGTTACACGGGATGGGAAAGGGTGGCAGGTTTCATGCTCCACTGCTATCCCTCAGCCTCCCACTAGCTCTCACTCCTCTGGATCCCCTAGCTGCACTCTAATTCAGGAGCCCAAATCTGTCACCTGGACTGTCACAGCAGTTCCCAGCTGCTGGCCCAGGCCATGCCCCTTCAGTCCACAGTAGTCAGTCACCATCATCAGATGCAAATCCACTTGTCACTTCCTACTTACAACACTTGGCAGCTCCCCACTGCCCTCACAGAACTCGTGACCCCTGGTTCCTACTTACCTCCGTGGTGGTTTCATCTCTTGCCACAACTCCTCTCCAACTCCATGCTTCCAGTCACATCCGGGAACTGCCTGTGCTCCACAACAACCCCCCCCCCCGGGGCCCCACCCTGCCCTGCAACTGACCCTTCAGATCAGTTTGGAGAAAACTTTAGAAAGCCCTGTGTGGGCTGGACCCCCTCCCCTGGGGACACCTTTCATAGTACTTAAACAACATGGCAACTGCTCCATCACTGGTTTGTATTCCCCACTGGTTCTGAGAGGACAAAAATTCTTCCTCACATTTTTCTTTTTTTTTAAACATTTTTTTAATGTTTTTATTCATTTTTGATACAGAGAGAGACAGAGTACAAGTGGGGGAGGAGCAGAGAGAGAGGAACACACAGAATCCGAAGCAGGCTCCAGGCTCCGAGCTCTCAGCACAGAGCCCGACGCGGGGCTCGAACTCATGGACTGCGAGATCATGACCTGAGCCGAAGTTGGATGCTCAATCGACTGAGCCACTCAGATGCCCCCTTCCTCACATTTTTCATACCTAGCAAAGCACCTGCCATGAGAAGGGCAGCCCACAAAGCAATGAAAGAGTACCCCAGGAACTTTCTGAGAAGACAATCTTTTACTTTCATTTTCGTCTTGCACACAATCAGACTTGCATAGCAGATAATTAATCACAGATGAGAAACATGTTATTAAAATGTTTCATGATGCAGACAAGATGCTCTTCCTATTTTTTGAGGATAAAAGATAAAGATTATACTAAAAAAGATAAGAGCTTATACTTACCCAATGCAAAAGCATTGAAAGTGGAGTCTGCAGAAAGGATGAAACTCAAGCTTCTGTGGTTTCAGCAAGAGGAAAAGATAGGGGAACTGTAGATGCTGATAAGGGCAGAGCATCTGTTAGCTAGAACGATTCTTAGTAGCAGAGTCTCTATAAAAGGTCAATCAAGGGGCACCTGGCTGGCTTAGTGGAACTTCCAACTGTTGGTCTCAGGGTCATGCGTTTGAGCCCCACGTGGGTGTAGAGATTAAATAAAAACAAAAAACTAAAAAAAAAAACTAAAAAAAAAAAAGTCAATCTAGAGTCCAGTTCTAAAGGAGAAAAGAGCTCTTCAAAAAACAGCAGTTATCGGGGTGTCACAAGCCTTGATGTTGTCAGTGAGGCTATTTAAATGGAAAACACCTAGAATCGTTTTATTTTTTTGTTTGAAGTTTTATTTATTTAAGTAATCTCTACACCCAACACAGGGCTCAAACTCATGACCCCAAGATCAAGAGTCCTATGTTCTGGGGCACCTGGGTGGCTCAGTCAGTTAAGCGTCTGACTTTGGCTCAGGTCATGATCTTGCAGTTTTGTGAGTTCGAGCCTCACATCAGGCTCAGACCTGTTGTGCTGTGCTGACAGCTCAGAACCTGGACCCTGCTTTGGATTTTGTGTCTCCCTCTCTCTGCCCCTCCCCTGCTCATACTCCTCTCTCTCAAAAATAAACATTAAAAAAAAAAAAAAAAAGCCACATTCACTCCACTATTCAGGAGTTTGCTTGGTTCTTAAAAGATAAGAATTTCCTCATGGTTATCCCAACTGAGACGCTGACGTTGGAAGTTGTTTTCCAACTTTCACAATTTGGTTTAACAACTAGATTTACAGAGCAATGACTCTGTAGCATAGTGGATATAAACCTGGCCAACTGGCATTATACCTATTTTATAAATGAGGAAACTAAGCGTGCACAATTTGCCTAAAGTTACAAAACAAGCAAGTAGCAGATCTGAGATCCAAATCCAGACAGTCTGGAGTAAGAATCTACATTCTTTTTTTTTATTTTTTAAATTTTTTTCAATGTTTATTCATTTTTGAGAGAGAGAGAGCATGCACAAGCCATGAGCGGAGGAAGGGCAGAGAGAGAGGGAGACACAGAATCCGAAGCAGGCTCCAGGCTCTGAGCTGTCAGCACAGAGCCTGACGCAGAGTTCAAACCCACAAACCATGAGATCATGACCTGAGCCGAAATCAGACGCTCAGCTGACTGAGCCACTCAGGCGCCCCAAGAATCTAAATTCTTAACTGTAACATTATAACGGCTCATGAATTAAGTTCAACAAACACACACATCTTTTCAGTCAAGACTTGGGATTCTGGCGCTGGATCTGTCGTTAGTAAGTCGTGGAGAGCCAGAGTAAAGTCACTTTTAAAATCCAAGACTGCCTGGGTGGCTCAGTCGATTAAGCTTCCGAACTCTTGATCTTGGCTCAGGTCACGATCTCACGGTTCGTGAGACTGAGCGCCGTGTCAGGACCTGCCCTGACAGCACGGAGCCTGCTTGGGATTCTCTCTCTTCCTCTCTCAAAATAAACAAACATGAAAAGAAAAATCCAAGACTGCTTTCCCTGTGACATTGGACTGGACTCAGTCAGTAATTTCCTAATAGTGTGGAAGGGGGTATGAGAGGGTCTGGGTGGTGGTAAAGAGAGGCTAACCTGACAGGGATCCTTTGACCATTTCAATCAGACCAAACTTTTTTGGAAAAATCAATTGTTCTACTATAAGTAAAGGTATAAAAAATCTTTGGAACTATAACAAATGTTTCTTTCTTGGAGCCAATATATTCCAAGCAGTCTAGCATCAGGAAATCCTTGAAAGCATGCCAAGTTTATGTACACACTATTTTTCTAAGGGAGAAGATTCAAGGCTTTCATTAAATACTCAAAGTAGTTGATTACCCTAAAAAGGATTAAGGACCTATAAAATCCTTCTTCAGCTTTATGTGCTTGGAGGAAGATGGCAATCCAAATTTGTAAAGCACGATCAAGAAAACCTGCATCTCCTGATTAAGAGCCAAATGTCATTACATAGTGACAAGTTAATACATACTGAAGTAGTCAGTATGTAGTCAGTATAAAGTAGTCGTAGCTTAATAAACTGGGTAGCTACAATTGCTACTTGAAATGTGCTCTACTAGACAGAGTTAAAGAATGGTATCTAGGGGCACCTGGGTGGCTCAGTCGGTTAAGTGTCCGACTTCAGCTCAGGTCACGATCTCGCGGTCCGTGGGTTCGAGCCCCGCGTCAGGCTCTGGGCTGACAGCTCAGAGCCTGGAGCCTGCTTCCGTGTCTCCCTCTCTCTCAGCCCCTCCCCCATTCATGCTCTGTCTCTCTCTGTCTCAAAAATAAATAAACGTTAAAAAAAAAAAAAAAAGAATGGTATCTATTTCAAACTCGCCTGTATCTGATACATATGGTACCTTAAATTTTTTAAGCATTACAGATTTTCAATGAATCAAGAAAAAAGCCCAATCACTAATTATATATAAAGTATTTATTTTTATGCACATATTTACCTACAAAATTTACAGAAAATAAAACAATGCCGAATATATAGAATACCCTCTTATGACTTCGTAGGAGCAGAGGGTTTTATTGCTGCAGCTTAAAGAATTAAAATTTTATACACATGAAAGCCAAGATCAACACATTTAAGTGGTAGCCTTGCTAAAAAGTTTGTGTCCTGTTAACTGAATTTTCAGCTTTATGTTAAATGGAATTTAAAAGACAGCTTGTGAAATAATTTAAACCTTTTCAAAATCTTCTAGTAAACAGGTAAAAGGCACCTCCAGTTCTTTAAAATATTTACAGCAATCCTAATAGTTTCAGTTTCAGGGCTATTATAGTACATGTGGCTAATATGCATACACAGTATGTCATTAACACTCTCTGAACAGTGAGAACCGTGGACTCGGGTTTGTGGTGCCGCTCCCACGTGACCTTTGTGATGGAGGGGCTGATCAATTACACCTGTGCAACACTAGTGTCACAGCCACGTCCACCACAGCATAAAATCCAATTATCTAAAACAATGACTATCGAATTCCCAGACATTACATAATTTATAACTAAACTTGTATATTCAGAAGCCTTTGTGGAGTGTTCTTAAAATTAATTAAAAAACATAAAGTATATTCAGCGTTAAACGAAAACAATGAACAGGAAACTTACTAACACAATAGTGGCTGAAATTCACTATCTGGCTTAATGAAAACTGTTTCTCAAAACGTCTATAATTTCTTACAACGTACATAATGGAGAGGAGTCTTCCTCAGTTTAGGCTCAATCCGATGTTTTTCTTGCATTATGATTAGAACAGAGGAGTGTAAGAATGAAAGGCACAGCTATGCAGGATAGCTGGGTTTAAAGAGCTGTGGGGCTGGCAAACAGATGTTCCTGAAATACTGGTGCAGGAGAACAGAGTCCGAGTAACATCTCCCCCTGTAACATTGGCATTGATTTGCTATTTACAGTAGTTTGCAAAAATACATTATAAAAACTGGATGAGGTTCTGTTTCTAAGTTTAACTTAGTAACATACAGACATACTTCATCTGCAAAAGTCTCTGCAGGGTCTGAAGTACTAAAGTGACACTAATACTGAAAACAGATAATCAAAGGTACCGAGCCAGAGAATGCGAGCCATCATCATCAAGATCACCTGGGTAAATATTGCACACTTCTTGTCAGTTGTTGCTATGACCTTCACATATCCAACTGTAAAAGGAATCCTTTATGGCTTTTTGCTCAATCACTTATTTGAAGAAAGGCTGTAGGAGGTCCCATAACGACGAGCGCACATTGTCATTGAACATGAGGCCTAGGTTTCAAAATGAGTTTTCCTGTCTGTAAAGATGAAAAAAAAAATGTTTCAATACACAGTTCTATTAAAAATATCACTTCTCCATAAACCTTAAAGTGCATTTGAAGGGTACCAGAACACCCCTTTATATTAAGTAAAGATTAATCAATTAATAGTTACGTTTTCAAAGTTTTCCTTGTGTGGAGCATTCTTTCTGAAATCTTCATCACTTTAAAACACAATCTGTTTGATGAATTCCCTGTCCACTGGCTACCTAGAAACCGACCAATCAATCCAATGAATAAAATCCCAACATGCATAAACCAATTCATGCTCCTTGCCAAATGGACATTTATAAAACATAAATGTATTTGAGCAAAAACATTTTTCCTTTTCCAACATTACATTTTTAATTCCAAGTGAAAATGTAAACCAATGGTTGGAGTACTGGACACTCACAAGTTCAGTGTTAAGTGGATATAACTCTTCTGTGAGGCCAACGGTCTTTTTTTTTTTTTTTTTTTAATATAAGCTCTATACCCAACGTGGGGCTTGAGCTAATGACCCCAAGATCAAGAGTCACATGCTCTATGGACTGAGCCAGCCAGGTGCCCTGGACCAACTGTCTTATTTATCCAAAAAAAGGGTACGTACCACATAATCCAAATAGTTCTACTTCTGGGAATTTTTCTGAACGAAACTGGACTTGAGTGTAAAGCTGTACACAAAAATGGTACTAACTCTTTCATTCAATATCTACTGAGTGCCTACTATGGGCCAGGCCTTGCATGAAATGCTAGGGATCCAGGAATGAACGAGACAGACTCCCTGGTCCTCTTGGAGCTCAAGTTCTGGCAGAGAATACAATACGTAATATAGAAACTGTGGAAACAACTGTATGACGAACAGGGCATTATATCGTGATGCGTCCGTAAAATGGGACAATACATAATTAAACAAAACAGAAGACCCTAACTATGACAGTGTGGGTAAAAAGCCCAGAACCCTGCATGCGATTCACACGCAATACATGGTGGCTCTTGGAGCCTAATATTGGGTCAAAGAAGCAGGTCTGAAAATTCCTTAATATCTTTTATGAGAAGTGAGAATGTGCAACATAACATAAGACACCTTTGGTTGCTGAGACTCCAGTATCCTCAGGTCACAAGTGCTGTCCAGGGGCGCCTGTGTGGCTCAGTCGGTTGAGCATCCGACTTCGGCTCAGGTTATGATCTCAGGATTCTGGGTTCGAGCCCCACATTGGGCTCTGTGCTGAGAACTGGGAGCCTGGAGCCTGCTTCAGATTCTCTGTCTCCTTCTCTCTCTGCCCCTCACCCACTCACACTCGCTCAAAACTAAACTTAAAAAGTGCCGTCCAGATTCTGGTCACCTTAAGGTTCTCCCTTTCACTTCATTTTCAGCCATTTGATTTTTGACAATTCCTTGACACACTGGTAGAACTTGGACACTAATTTTTTCACTGTTTTGTTGAGGTACAATTTATATACAGTTAAGTGTTCAAACCTTGTGTACAGTTTTATGAGTTTTAACAAATATATACGGCCACATAGCCACCACTCAGATCTAGCTACAGAACATCACCACCACCCAGAAAGTTCCTCCATGCCCCTTTCTAGTCAATGGCAGCTCCACTCCTTACACAGACATAACCACTTACCATAAATTCTGCCTGTCTCTGATCTTTTTTTTTTATAAAGAATTTTTTAATTTTTTTTTTTTAACGTTTATTTTTGAGACAGAGAGAGACAGAGCATGAACGGGGGAGGGTCACAGAGAGAAGGAGACACAGAATCTGAAACAGGCTCCAGGCTCTGAGCTGACAGCACAGAGCCCGACGCGGGGCTCGAACCCATGGACCGTGAGACCATGAACTGAGCCAAAGTCAGAGGCTTAACCGACTGAGCCACCCAGGCACCCCTGCCTGTCTCTGATCTTTACACAAATGGAATACTAGTGTGTGTCCTTTTGCATCTACTTCTTCCACTCAATGGGTGTGAGATTCATCCATGTTACTGTTTCAGTAGTTTGTATCATTTTATATTGTTGATTACAACATAAAATATACAGTATTCCACTGCATGAATAGACCATTTGTTTTATCCACCGTTTTAATCTATTTTAAATTACATGAGTAAGACATTAATATAATCTCATTTTTTATGTTTTTTAAAAATTTTGAGAGAGAGAGAGAGAGAAAGAGAAGCATGCACGCATGCACCAGGGGAGGGGTAAAGGGGGAGTGGGGAGAACCCCAAGCAGGTTCCATGCTATCAGTGCAAAGCCTGACATGGGGCTCAAACCCACACACTGTGAGATCATAACCTGAGCCAAAATCAAGAGCTGGAGGCTTAAGTGACTGAGCCACCCAGGCACCCCTAATGTAATCTCGTTATTAAAAAATTCAAATACAGGGGTGCCTGGCTGGCTCAGTTGGTGGAGCATACAACTTTTGATCTCAGAGTTTTGAGTTCAAGCCCCATGATGGGTGTAGAGATTACTTAAAAAGAGAAAATAAAAAATGCAAATGCTGCTAAACAAAATCCTTCCTTCCATCTATCTCAAATTCTAGCCCTCTTACAGAAGAAATCAGTTTTAGCATGAATTCTCCCAGACTGTGTTCTATGGGTTTACATTCATATATATAAATAAAACCTGGAGGGTTTTTATTTATTTATTTATTTATTGAGAGAGAGTAAGTGAGCATGGGGGAGAGGCGGGGGGGGGGGGGAGGGAGGGGGGGGGGGAGGGAGGGAGAGGGAGGGAGGGAAGGGGAGAGGGGGGAGGGAGAGAGGATATCCCAGTAAACAAAAATGAGCAAAGAAAAAGGAGACAAACCAAGAAACTGACTCTCAATCTCTTAATTATGGAGGACAAACTGGTGGTTACCGGGGGGGGGGGGGGGGGGGGGGGGGGGGGGGGGGGGAATTGGTTAAACAGGTGATGGGGATTAAGGAGTGCAATTGTGGGGCCGAGCACCAGGCGATGTATGGAATTGCTGAAATCACTATATTGTACACCTGAAACTAACAGAACACTGTATGTTAACTCTACCAGAATTAAAAAATAAATGGTACTAGGGAAAAAAACAACTGAAAAAAAAATACCAAACTGAGTATATTGTTTGGTAATTTTCTTCTTGCACCTAACTTATCTTGGAGGTCCTTCCATGTCCACATTTACAGATTTACTTGTGCTTTCCTATTTTCCCACCCCCCTGTTGAGAAACATAAAACCTGTTTCCATTTTTTCCATACTGCAAAGGATGCTGCGATGAGCGACCTCGTACCTGCCTCCTTGTGTACATGTGATGGTCCCCACTGGGGGGAGATAAAGAAAAGGAGAATGGTTGGGTCATGAGGCATGCCAATTTTACATCTTACAGGATGATGAAACTGCCTTCCAACACGGCCATACCAGTGTATGTTTGCCACAGGCAGCGTGTGGATGCATCTACTTCAGCACAGTTCTGGGGGTTTAACTTCTGCCCATGTGACAGGTAGGCAAGACAAACAAATGGAAACTCAGTTTTACCTTGCATTTCCCCAATTACAAATGAGGCTATTTGTAGTACCGCTTCTATGATTTGACTTACCTTTTCCCACGTATCAAATGTACTATTTGTCTTCTTTTATTGATTTTTAATACGTCTTTAAATATTCTGGATTCTATCCTCTACTAGATACCTTTCAAATGTATGTATTTTTTGATCTTGAGAGAGAGAGCGAGAGCGAGCCTGAGTGCACAGAGGGGAGAGGCAGAGAGAGAGAGAGAGAGAGAGAGAGAGAGAGAGAGAGAGAGACAGAAACTTCTAAACAGAGTCCATGCTGTCAGCATAGAGCCTGATGTGGAGCTCAATCCCACAAACTACGAGATCATGACTTGAGTCAAAATCAAGTCACATACTTAACAGAATGAGTCACTCAGGTGCCCCCCCACCCTTTAAGCTATTTAGTTTTTGCAATAATCTCTACACCCAATGTGGGGCTCGAACTCATGACCCTGAGATCAGGAGTCACATGCTTTTGCCACTGAGGCAGCCAGGTGCCCCACAAATACCTAATCACTACTTAATTTCTTGCCTTTTGCTGTACAAAATTTCCAAATGTCGATGCAACTAAAGGAATCCAACCTCTTCCATGATGGCGTTTCTGTGTCTTAAAAAGGAGCTTTTCTGCACCAAGATTATAAACATATTCACCTGTATTTTCTTCTAATGCTTTAATTGTGGGATGTGAATGTCTTCTTAAATACATTTACAACCAGGGGCGCCTGGGTGGCTCATTCGGTTAAGCATCGGACTTCGACTTAGGTCATGATCCCACAAGTTGTGAAGTTTGAGCCCTGCGTTGGACTCCTCACTGACAGTGTGGAGCCTGCTTGGGATTCTCTCCCTCTCCCTCTGCCCCTCCTCCACTCTCTCATTCTCTCTCAAAATAAATAAATATATATATAAATAAAAAACTTTACCTGGAATTTAGTTTAATTGATGCAGAGATCTAAATTCATTTTTTTCCAAATGAAGTCAATTATCTAAACACTACGAGCCCAATTCTTCCCTTTTGACTTAAAATACTACCCTTGTTCTCTCCTAATTTTTAAAAAAAATTTTTTTATGTTTATTTTTTTTTGAGACTGAGAGAGAGAGAGAGAGAGAGAGAGAGAGCGCGCGAGCGCGCGCGCATGCGCAAGCTAGGGGCAGAGAGGGAGGGAGACACAGAATCGAAGCAGACTCCAGGCTCTGAGCTGGACACGAGCACAGAGCCCGACACAGGGCTCGAACCCACAAACTGTGAGATCATGACCTGAGCCGAAGTCGGACACTCAACCGACTGAGCCACCCAGGCGCCCCCTTCTCTCCTAATTTTTAAAAAATCAGTGTTGGGACCCCTGGGTGGCTCAGTTGGTTAAGTGTCCAACTTCCGCTCAGGTCATGATGTGATTCTGTGTTGACAGCTCAGAGCCTCCAGGAGGCTTTGGATTCTGTCTCCTTTCTGCCCCTCCCCGGCCTGTGCATGCGTGCGCACTTTCTCTCTCTCTCTCAAAAATCAACAAAGAGGCACCTGGGTGGCTCAGTTGTGTCCAACTTCCACTCAGGTCATGATGTGACTTCAAGCCCCACCTCGGGCTCTGTGCTAATAGCTCAGAGCCTCAAGCCTACTTCAGTTTGAGTCTCCCTCTCTGTCCCTCCCCCACTTACACTCTGTCTCTCTCAAAGGTAAATAAACATTAAAAAATTAAAAAAATAAACATTAAAAAAAATCAAAGTGTTTAGTCTTTATTCTCTTCACTCATAGCAGTGGGCTTCCTGCTCCTAGTATCTTTTTTTCCTCTTTATTCTAATTTTTTATACAAGGTATTACTTAATACATTAAAAAACATTTTTTTTAATGTTTATTTATTTTTGAAGGAGAGAGAAACAGAGTGTGAACAGGGGAGGGGCAGAAGAGAGGGAGACCAAGAATTCGAAGCAGGCTTCAGGCTTTGAGCTAGCAGCACAGAGCCCAACGTGGGGCTCAAATTCATGAGCTTTGAGATCATAACCTGAGCTGAAGTCAGACGTTTAACTGACTGAGCCACCCAAAACACCCCAATAATTTTTTGATTTGAAGGAAAAAAAACACCTTAATAAATAAGCAAATCAAAACCATGAGATATTATCTTTTAATTTTAACTAGGCTCCACCCCCAACGTGGGGCTTGAACTCACCATCCTGAGATTAAGAGTCAAGTGCTCTACTGAATGAGCCAATCGGACACCTGAGATACTCTTAATACGTCAAAATCTGATCAACTTTTAAAAACACAGTTGGCTTGTATGTCTGTAGTCTGTTGATCTGAGATCTAATTTAAAATCCTACATACAGAATACCATTAGTTTACAAAACCTACACCCACCAAGCTAGTTTTGGCCCATAGTGACCACTCTATATTAGACCTATGATGACTTCAATTATAAGACACTACATGGTGATTTTATGTCATTAAGAAAGATTACACTTGATCTTAGCCAAAAGGCTAAAAAGCGATGTCATTAATAAAGATTAAATTGGGGGTGCCTGGCGGGCTCAGTCAGTAGAGCCTGTGACTCTTGATTTCAGGGTTTTGAGTTCAAACCCCACACTGGCACAGAGCTTACTTAAAAGAAAAGACTAAACTGTACAACACCACAAATTATTAGATGCATCTCAATTTCAGAGACGTAAATGTGTATCTTAGGATCAGTGCTATAAAGAATATTCCCACCATTAATCCTTGCCGACTGACAATCTATATTAATGTCTGTTTTACTTAAGCCAAAACCGTTCAGTCCTCTCACGCAGATCTGTAATTTTTTAACATAAACAATACTCACATCGTCACAAGACATGTTGTATTCTGCTAGTACAGTTCGACATCGAGCAGCTATACTGAAAAACTGTAGTCAAAGGAAAATTGATCATATGAGGAATAAGCTTTTAACAACCCCTAGATGATCAAGAAGGTGCTTTAAGCTGAGACTAAAACTCAATTCTGCAAAGGATACATTGACGGGGCAACGACCCGCTTGTGTATTCCAGCAAAAAACAAGCCTATCAGAGTGATACAGCTAATGGTGAAGAACGGGTGATTCCATAATGACGTGAAGAAGGACACCTGAAAAAGAAGAGTTTGAAATATAAAAATGTTCAAAATCTCAGAACAATACCAACACCTACCTCCCCACTTGTGCTTAAATACATGTTAACATTTTAATCATCTCAAAATACGAGGATTTGAAGAATTCAAAATAATCTTAGTTGTTCTGCTGGCCATAAAAATAATTTGTTTCGTATCTTTCACCTAACAAGATAGCAATAATCCCCCCGTTCATTCTCAGGACTTGAACCATTACAAGTGCATTCCTATAATCAAAAACCATCCTACCAAAAATATTTACTGAACCCTTCCTAGCAAGAAGCAATTTAAAAAAGCACAAGAACGGGACACCTGGCTGGCTCAGTTGGTAGAGCATCTGACTCTTGATCTCAAGGGCCATGAGTTCAAGCCCCACATGGGGTATGGAGCCTACTTCAAACAAAGAAACAAACAAACAAACAAACAAATCAGAGTCTAAGAGAAACAAAGGGCTAATTTCAGATCTGGGTATAATCAGATGACAACAGGCAACAGGACAACATGAATACGTGGAGATAAGAGTCCAGGGTCCAGCACTGGAACAAGAGTGGGCACTGCAGCCAGATGACTGGGGAATAGAACTTGAAGAAGGAAAGATGTGTTTAAAGTCTGGAAAAAGAAATCAAGCGGACTAGTTACTAAATGGGAGCAAGAGAATTAAGCCAAAGGCCTGTGTACCTCACTCTCCTACTGAGAGATGCGTACATATTTCAAGAAAGAGAACTAAACTTAAAAAAAGCTAGCTGGGTCAGCATGGTATGGGTTAAATAGATTTGTCAGATGAAGAAATGAGAGGCTGAAATATCAGAAACGGAAAAAGCTCCCAGAAGAATAAAATTCTGCATAAAGGTTAATGGTCCAGAGGAACGTCTTCGTGAAACCTTTAAGGACAGGAATTTCCACAGGCCAGCTCTATTTCACATGGCCTACACAATATAAGCACATATGGTGTCTTAGGTGTTAATTTTAACTAGAACAGTCAGTATCAGCTTTCTTTCCTCCATGGAAACAATCAACTGCATCTAAATCCCAATTTCCCCCTTTAGATCAGGCATCTGTGTACTGTCCAGTGGGCTATATTCCTTCTCTCCTCGGGTTCTCCCAGCTAGACACACACTGGCTTTCGAGTCTGCAACTCTCGCTACAGAAACAATTGCTTTTTAAAACTCCTTTCAGGTTTGAGGTTATTAAATACTGAAATACAAAGAGCTAACCCTTAGGCTAATAGTTATATTCTCACCTAATTTAGAAAATTACATTAACTACAGAGTTTTGGGCCTATTTCAAATTACATTTAATTCTGTGTTTTATTAAGATCTCAACTAGCTGAAATCAGCTTATATTTTTCCCAATTAGAAGTCAGATTCATTTCCCAAGACAGACCTTTTCAATCTTCTTGGCAGCCTCCTCACTCTTCCCCTGAAGAGGAGCACCAAGCACAGGCTTAAGATCCGACTTTTTTAAATGAACACACAAGAGAGTTTCCTATCTGCCATAAAAACTCCTGTATTAACGTAAAATTCCATCTCCAACCTCCCCTACCTCCTATTCTTTTATATCTCCACCCCAGTGGATAAAGTCAGGGAAACTACATGCTAAATAAACCCCTGGCTGCCTGAATTGCCATTCGGACTGCTGACAAAAGCTGGCTTTTAGGTTTTTCTTCTGTAGAACCTAACAGACTATAAATAAAGCTGGTAGAAGTAGTCTACCTAATTACACTTTAAAAAAGGATGTGGGTTTACGATTTGAGAAAATTACAACATTATTACCTAAATAAAGCTCCACTGAGGGAAAAAAAACTTCACTGAAAAATGGGAGACTGTGGCTTCTCTAATAAAAAAGCGCGAGTTTGAAATTAAGGTACAAGTTAGAAGAAAGAGGTAGAATTTTGAGAAACACGCTATCAGATTTCATCAAAGGATGCTTCAAGATATAACATTATGAAATCTGTTATTGCATTTGGTATAGGGATGTTCTTGGACAGTGCCCAACGGGAGATCTCTCAGTGTTTCCTATATTAAATTTCAGGCAGGAAATTTTTTTTTTAAAAGATAAACGTGGACAAAATTTTTGCTAGCTTATGGAACTTATACATGTGTTCTCTTCACAGAGAAACAAAACCATGGAACTGTGACTTTATTGATTAGGTAACTCAGAGACTAATTTGTAACTCAGTTTTGGCAAGTTTCCCGGCCCACATGGCCTTGTCTGTGACCTGGTTTCCTTCCTGTTTTTGGCCCTCCAATCAGTCTTTTTTATTCTAATTTGACTTTGTTTTACACTTATATTTTGCTATTTTATCATATATGTTTCCTGCGAAGTCATCTCAAATACTTTATGGTATGAGGAAAGGAACTACTAAAGATATGTCATAGAAGAAAATCGTATTTTATAATTTTTTAAAGCTGGCACAGATGACCCTAAATGAACAAAAGAGAATAAAGACAATGTTTACACTGAAATATTTAAAAATACGTGAATATACGTAAAAAGATATGTAAAAAGCTCAGAAATGAAGGAGAAGTAGTGTAAGTGGAGTAATATTTCTTAGGCCTTTTTCCCTGTGAAAGATACTTAATCTACAAGAGCCAACCAAAGTTTTTCTTAAGCAAATGAATATACAGGATATTTTTAATATAAGGATCAATATCACTACTTGTAACAATAGGTAGCATTTGAATAATACTTTACAATGAACAAAAGCACCACTACATTACCTCATTTAATCTGCAAAAAATTTTAAATCAAAACTTCTAGGGGTGCCTGGGTGGCTCAGTCAGTTGGGCATCTGACTTCCGCTCAGGTCATAATCTCATGGTCTGTGGGTTCAAGCCCTGCATCCGGCTCTGTGCTGACAGCTCAGAGCCTGGAGCCTGCTTCGGATTCTGTGTCTCCTTTTCTCTCTCTGCCCCTCCCCCACTTGTGTGCGCTTTCTCTCTCTCTCAAAAATAAATAAATGTAATAAAAAAAATAAAAATAAATAAATAAAATAAATAAAAACTTCTACCTTTTGTGTCTCGGGATCTATTAACCAGTTCCAGGCACCAGTAGCTGTACAGACAGATACCACTATGAGAAGCACTGAAGAAAGATAAACATGAGATTAGTAAGGACATAAGCCGTCAACAAATACATAAATCTATAAATGAATAAATGTATACAAATACCACCAATTCCTAATAAATGACAGCCAAAGGATGCAGCATTTTATTAAAATGGGGAATGCAGGGGCGCCTGGGTGGCTTGGTCGGTTGAGCGTCTGACTTCGGCTCAGGTCATGATCTCACCGTCCGTGAGTTCGAGCCCCGCGTCGGGCTCTTTGCTGACGGCTCAGAGCCTGGAGCCTGTTTCGGATTCTGTGTCTCCCTCTCTCTCTGCCCCTCCCCTGTTCATGCTCTGTCTCTCTCTGTCTCAAAAATAAATAAACGTTAAAAAAAAAAATTTTAAAATGGGGAATGCACTCAACTGAGGAATTAGGAAACTTGCTGTATGACCTTGAGGAATTCACATAAAAACCGGGATACTTAGTAACTGAGGATAATACTGTCCCTATTAGTCAGAACTTTCGAAGATCAATGAAATTAAAAGCAGTAAGAACCAAGATAGTAAAATTTTAATATAAGATTCCATATTATGTAACTTTCAAAGTGCTTTGTGATTTTGCAGATTTTGTAAATTCAAGTTAAAAAACAAAAAACACCTCTCATTTTGAAATGTAAAAAAACCAAAGACTCCTTTATGAATGCACAGAGAATTCTGACTAGAGGATTTTGCCTTGCAGACAACTGTCTGCTGTTAGGAATGTGGAGTACACAATCAAGATCAGATTTTCTTTAGAGACTTGAAGATCAGGGTAAAAATGACTGATAGAACTAAGAAAAGTTTTCTTCCTCCCCACTAAGCTAGAATTATTTTAGGAATTCTAAATAGATCCTAAATAAAACGTAACAGTAAACAGTACTGGGCACCTGGCTGGCTTAGTCAGTGGAGAATGTGACTCTGATCTTGGAGTTGCTGGTTCGAGCCCCACATTGGGTATCAGTATGTGTGTGTGTATGTGTGTGTGTGTATATATATATATATATATATAGACAGATGTACGTGTATATATGTATACAAAAAGGAAATCTTTGAAAAAATTTCTTTTAAAAATAAATAGTACTCCTGGAAAATAATAAAAGTGCACTAAGACTTAGTTAATATTCTGGGTATCAAGCTACTGTCCTTCAGTTAGGATGCAGACAGTGTTAAAATGTAAAGATCAGGATTCAAAGAACAATAGAAACATAGTAAAACTGTATCTAGGATTCCTGGTGATGTATTTTTAGAAGAGGCAAATCATAGGAAAACAATCTTCATTTTAGGTATTTAGTACAGAATCAAAATTTCAAAATTACATTCTCAGCTCAGAACAGACTAAACTCAATTTCTTATAATTCCTTATTTCAAATAAGAAATATATACTACACAGATGCCTCTTTTGGAAAATGAAGCAAAAGCAAAATCAAACCCACCAGAAGGGACCTCAGACACATATTTTTGATTGGTGTATTACCCAAGCTGAAGTCATTTTCAAATAAGCACAGAGACCATCAATCACAGAAAAAAATAAAGTACACTCACTATATTATATTTTGTAAGATAGGACATTATCATATACATTTAAAAAAGTTTTGGGGGTACCTACATGGCTCAGTCAGTTGAGTGGCCGACTTTAGCTCAGGTCATGGTCTCACAGTTGGTGGGTTCAAGCCCCACATTGGGCTCTGTGCTCACAGTCAGAGCCTGGAACCTGCTTTGGATTCTGTGTCTCCCTCTCTCTCTCTGCCCTCCCCTGCTCAGGCTCTCTCTCACACATTTAAAAAAAAAAATTTTTTTTTTACAAAAAAAAGGAAAAAATTTGAAGTAGCAGTGAAATAAGGTTTATGGGGTAATTCCTCCATAAACCAAAGAACTTGAGAAAATCATTACCTGTAAATTCTGACCAATCAGAATCCTCACAGCATACAAATGAAATTTTGCCAATAGATCTAATAAAAACATCACAAATAGTCTTGACACAGAAAACACTCCTAACTGCAATAGTGCTCTCTGGTCCCACAAACTGAATTACACTTTGAAATGCAGGATGTTTTCAACATGTGCTGTTGTACTTCCCTCTTTGCAGGAATTCAATTTAAAAAAAAAAATTTTTTTAATGTTTATTTATTTCTGAGACAGACAGAACATGAGTGGGGGAGGGGCAGAGAAAGAGAGGGGAACACAGAATCCGAAGCAGGCTCCAGGCTCTGAGCTGTCAGCACAGAGCCCGACACGGGGCTCAAACTCAGACTGCGAGATCATGACCTGAGCTGAAGCCCGGCGCTCAACCCACTGAGCCACCCAGGTGCCCCTGCAGGAATTCAATTTTAATAATATACATCCAAGAACCTAAGACTGGTCCCAACATAAGTGAGTAAAGCATTTTGTGTGCTGAGGTCATTACTTGTGTATTTGTCTGCATTTCTTGTGTATTTCCACGGGGTAATAACCACAATTATTTCAATCCTATTTTGTGTTACTTGTGACATTTTGAATATACAGTTAAAAGGTGAATGTTTTCTTGGATAGGCTTTCAAACAACACAATCACGCTCTGCTAAAACTAAGGGTAATTTTATAACCTTTGTAAAATATATATTAAATATGGTTTTCCTCAATAAAACTTCGACAGTTTATAACCAAATTGTAAAACTGCTAAACAAGCTCCTGAAATTATTATATATGTTACTTATCAATATTGTAATATTTAATTTTAAAAGTGCATGTATTTTAACGGAAAAATAAAAATTCAAACACATAAAACACTGTATGGCCAGTTCCTTTTCTTCACAATTTCTTTAGGATGCATTGTTTACAAATTTAAATAAATTTAAAAACTGTCACAACAGGGGCGCCTGGGTGGCTCAGCCAGTTAAGCCTCTGACTCTTGATTTCTGCTCCGGTCGTGATCTCACAGTTTCTGAGATCGATCCCTAGTCCAGCTGTGCGCTGACAGTGTGGCGCCTGCTTGGGATTCTCTCTCTGCTCCTCCCCCACTTTCTCTCAAAATAAACAAACTTAAAAAAAAAAAGTAAAAACTGTCAAAACAAAAGGAAATCTTATGGTTTAGTAAAACATTTGTTAACCAAAAATTTTACACAAAAGCAAATCATTGCTAGGCAGAGATAAAAGTATCAATTGTCAGTTTATTTTGCCTTAAAGAAACATTCAAGAACTTACTTCTCCAACGTCCAGTGGCAGGTTGCAAACAATGAATATATTCTGTAAGTCTCCTCTCAAAAGCCTTGAGATCTAGGTAAAGAGATGTCAAATTCCTAATTAGCCACTCTGACGAGTTTGAATCTATTAACATGAAATTTTAGATACTCTAACTGCTTCAGGTGTTACACGCCAACTTACATGTATCACTGCACTGTTTACTTCGTTTACTATGACAGCTTTAAGCACTTGACAAAAACATTAGATTTCTTTAATTCCAATTTCACATATAAGGAAACTGGCTGGTTCACTTTTAGAAGCTTCGTAAAATGGTATGTGGAAAATCAGCAGCAGCCTCAGCCGGCGCCAAAAGCTAGAATTTTGGGGGTTGCAAATAAAAGGATCAGAATCAGGGCGAGTTTTAATTCTGTTGGAACCAAGAACTTTCTATTAGAACAACGTATTCCCCTAACCTCAAAGGCTTCCAGGTCTATTTGACCGCAATGACCCGATTCCGCTTTCCAGCCCTCATGTTTAATTAATGGCTATGCTTTCTGTCCGGTCTTACTGGACTCCTGACACGGCTAACGGGTGGGTGTGGAAAGACACTCCCCTTTCCTCCCTCTGAATGGGTTACAGGTGATCTTCGTGACACTATTGAAGCTCAAACTCGGAGGCCTTCTAAAAGGGGCGTCCAAGGTGCTCCTGAGTGAGCAACGAAGGCTCGGTCTCGTTTCTTAAACTTTAAAAGGAGATCAAGAGGCACTCCCTTACTCCAACGGTTACCGGAAACCACAACAGGAATTAAAGATACAACTCCCATGGTTATCAATATAAAATAAGGTGAATTAGCATTCACTGAAAGCAAAATGCAAATCTTTGCCAATGAATAAAAACAAAAGCAGCACAGGAGAGGGGCTCCCGGTCCAAGCTGCGGGGGGTGGGGGGAGAGGGGGGATTGGAGAGCTGACGCAACGGCCCCCCAGCGCCCTCGGAGGCCAGACGCGCCGGAACCAGCGTCCGGCCCTCTCTGGCCGCCCCTCGGCCCCCAAGCTCCGAGCCCCTTCAGTCCATCCTTCTCGGCCTCCTCTCCCGGGGCGGGGTCCTCGCCACTCCAGCCCCTCCAGAGCCCCGCCGGCTTCCGGGAGGAGCCCGGGACGGGCCCGGGCAACCCAGCAAGCCCACTCTACCTTCCGCCTGCTCCAGCGAGTTCATGTCGGGCGGCAGCTCGGGTCACCGCCGCTGTCCCGTCCGCATCGCAGCTCCCCGGCCCGCGCCCGGCCCGCAGCGCCAGCTCCCACCTCCAACCGCTCCCCGCTGCCCCTCCCCGTCGCACCTCCCCTTACCTACACCCGCTACGCTCATTGGGCATCACTGCCAGACCCCACAACTAATACGGTTTCCTATTGGTTAACTCCGGCACCGGCCTCGGGGCCTAGCGTTGGACGGTCAGCCGGAGGGACCAAGAACTGCCGGCGGCCGAGCTGGTGTAGCGCTGGCGCCGCCGCCTGCCCCGGGGGGGAACTGCAGCCTGTCCGAGCCAGTTCGCTCATAAAGGTATTCTTAGCTTCTTGTCAGGTTCTTTCATTCCTCAAATGTTTATTATTGAGCGCCCATTTCCTTCCCAGCGGTGTCCTGGTCGCTGATGAGGGAATCAGAAATGAACCAGCTACCCTCCCTCTAGCACGTAAGGGAGTGTAGAACAAACTAGAACCCAAATAATGGATTTCGGTAGAGTACCTCTTTCCTTGATAACCTAACTCCTTAAGTAGGTATATTTCCCTTGGTCAATTTTTCTCACCTTACCCGACTTTCATAAATCATAAAGAAGGCAAGCAAAGTATGAGCCCCAGTACCTAGAACTTAAAAAAAAATCTGTAAAGTATCGACTACATTTATATTTAGTTAAAATACTTCTTATTGGGTTCCTTGTGGTTATTCATCCAAGAACTATTTATTGCATGATGTTCTAGGCACTGTATTTTATCAGGGATACAGTTATGAGGAAGATAGAGAAGATTTCTGTCCTAAGAGAGGAAGGGTTACAGCAAGCAATAAACATGCAAATAAGTAATGCAACGCTTGACCTTGGGGTCCTAAGTTTGAGTCCCACGTTAGGTGTAGAGTTTACTTAAAAAAATAAATATCATGCAAGTAATAATTGATTTCAGATAACGATAGGTGTGTGAAGGAAGTAACAGTAATACCACGCAGTGAGCTAAAGGAGGGGTAAATTAATTAATTAATTCATTAATTGTTTAAGCCCTAAGTCAAACTATCCCTTTTCACTTCTTGCTCAAGGCTCCATTTCTCCATCTCCAAGCCTTGTTCATCACGTTTTCCTTTGGTCTCCAGCAGTGTCTAAAGAATGGTTACTGAGCACCTGTTATATTATAGGCTTTTCTGGGCTAGATGCTGGGGAGGTGAGGAGTGAGACACACTGACGAAGAGGACAGTACAAAGCACTGTGGTGAGTGGGAACTGTGCTAATGGCCTCCCAGAGACCTGTTAACTGCAGGTCTTCTGCTTGCCTGATAGGGTATGTCAGTTTCTAGCAAGAGCTTGGAACAACAGAAAGACCAAGGACTACCTCCTAGGGTTCTCCCTCTCCATCTTTCATTTTCAGCTGTGCTCAAATAAATGTTGAATGTGTCTTTGAAAGGGTGCACATTCTTAGCTTGTCACGGGCACCGACATGTATGGATCGTGGGGGTTAGGAGGCAGTGAGGGAGGAGAGGAGGGAAACCTATTTCCCTCATAGTCAGGTTAAGAAATGTTGGTTTTTGTTGTTGCTGTTTATTTATCTGAGAGAGAGAGAGACACACACACAGAGGGAGAGCATTTGCGCACACACAGGGGAGGGGCAGAGAGAGAGAGAGAGAGAGAGAGAATCCCAAGTAGGCTCCACGCTGTCAGCCCACACAGGCACCCTTATCTGATGTTTTTACAAATCCTTTGGTCTCCCCAGTATCTTGGGTTCAAAATTCTTAACCTGGTTAAGATATTGAAGCATTCATACATTGTTAGTAGGGGTGTGCCTGGGTGGCTCAGTTGGTTAAGTGTCTGATTCTAATTTTGTTTCCTGGAAGGGCTTTTATTTATTTATTTGTTTGTTTGTTTTTTATTTTTTATTATTTCTCATTTTATTTTTTTAAATGTACATCCAAATTAGTTAGCATATAGTACAATGATTTCAGGAGTAGATTCCTTTGTGCCCCTTACCCATTTAGCCCATCCCCCTCCCACAACCCCTCCAGTACCCCTCAGTTTGTTCTCCATATTTAAGAGTTTCTTATGCTTTGTCCCCCTCCCTGTTTTTATATCATTTTTGTTTCCCTTCCCTTATGTTCATCTGTTTTGTCTCTTAAAGTCCTCATATGAGTGAAGTCATGATACTTGTCTTTCTCTGACTAATTTCACCTAGCATAATACCCTCCAGTTCCATCCACGTAGTTGCAAATGGCAAGATTTCATTCTTTTTGATTGCCGAGTAATACTCCATTGTATATATATACCACATCTCCTTTATCCATTCATCCATCGATGGGCATTTGGGCTCTTTGCATACTTTGGCTATTGTTGATAGTGCTGCTATAAACATGGGGGTGCATGTGTCCCTTCAAAACAGCACACCTGTATCCCTTGGATAAATATCTACTAGTGCAATTGCTGGGTCGTAGGGTAGTTCTATTTTTAGCTTTTTGAGGAAACTTTATACTGTTTTCTAGAGTGGCTGCACCAGCTGGTATTCCCATAAGTGTCTGATTCTTGATTTTGGATCTGGTCATGATCTCACTTCACTGATTGAACCCTGTATTGGGCTTTGTGTTTGCAGCAAGGAGGATGCCTGGGATTCTCTCTCTCTTTCCCTGCTCGTGCTTTGTCTCTCACTCTCAAAAATAAATAAACATTAAAAAAAAGAGTCTCTTATGGTTTGCTTCCCTCTCTTTCTTCTTTTCTCTTTCCCTACATTCACCTGTTTTGTTTCTTAAATTCCACATAAGAGTGAAATCATATGGTATTTGTCTTTCTCTGACTTATGTTGTTGCAGATGACAAGATTTATTCTTTTTTAAAAATATTTATTTATTTATGAGAGAGAGAGAGAGAGAGCGCGCGCACAGGGAAGGGGCAGAGAGAGAATCCCAAGCAGGGTCCAAGCTGTCAGCACAGAGCCTGATGTGTGGCTTAAACTCACCAACCATGAGATCATGACCTGAGCTGGAATCAAGAGTCAGAAGCTTAACCGACTGAGCCACCTAGGCACTCCACGATTTCACTCTTTTTGATGGGTAATATTCCAGTGTGCATGTCTATGTGTGTCTGTGTGTGTGTGTGTGTCTGTGTGTGTTCACCATGTCTTCATCCATTCTTCAGTCATGCTTGAAATTATTAAAATTTTTTTTTGAGAGAGAGAGGGAGAGCATGCTCAGAGAAGGGGCAGAAAGAGAGGGAACAGAGGACCCCAAGTGGGCTCTGCATTGACAACAGAGAACCTGATGTGGGGCTCGAACTCATGAGCTGTGAGATCATAACCTGAGCTGAAATGGACACTTAACCGACTGAGCCACCCAGGCCCCCTGAAAGTTTTTTTAATTGAATATCTTCTTATACTTCTTTGTGATAAAATTATGTTTCTAAATTAAAATTTTTTTTAATTTAAATTTCTTGTGACTAAGGGACTCTATTTTTAAAAAGTACTCTGGGGGCACCTGGTTGGCTCAGTGGGTAAAGTATGCAACTCTTGATCTCCAGGTCATAAGTTTAAGTCCCCCACTGGGGATAAAGCCTACTTAAAAAAATTATTCTGGGGGCGCCTCGGTGTCTCAGTCGGTTAAGCGTCCGACCTCAGCTCAGGTCATGATCTCACGGTTCACGAGTTCAAGCCCCGCGTCGGGCTCTGTGCTGACAGCTTAGAGCCTGGAGCCTGGTTCAGATTCTGTGTTTCCCTCTCTCTCAGCCCTTCCCCTGCTCATTCTCTGTTGCTGTCTGTCTCAAAAATAAATAAATGTTGAAAAAAATTATTCTGGATTGAGTTACATTATAAATTATCATTTGTAAACAATCAACAAAGGAATATAAATATATTACAGATACCAATAAATGATAACAAATAGAATAAAATTTGGTTGGAAACGGGGGCACCTGGGTGGCTCAGTTGGTTAAGTGTCTGACTCTTGGTTTTGGCTCAGGTTGTGATCTCACGGTTCATGGGATTAAGCCCTGAGTTGGGCCCTGTGCTCATAGCACAGATTCTCTCTCCCTTTCTCTCTCTGCCCCTTCCCAGCTCTGTCTTCGAATTTTATTCTTTTCTTTAAATAATTTTTTAAGTTTTTAAATTTATTTTGAGAGATACACAGCGTAAGTGCGGGGAAGCAGAGAGAGAAGGAGAGGGTGAGGGCAGAGACCAATTTGGGGCTCAAACCCACAGAGGTGCATCATCTTGGCCTGCACCAAAACCTAGAGTCAGATGCTTAAAACCGAGTCACCCAGGCGTCCCAATCAAATTTTATTCTTTTTTTTTTAAGTTTATTTCTTTATTTTGAGAGAGAGAGAGAGAGAGAGAGAGAGGATGGGGGATATACCTGTACTGTACATTGTGGGATATTGTGAAATGATTTTTCCAATCAAGCTAATTAAGAAATTTAAAATCTGACATAGTTACCTGTGTGTGTGATAACACTTAAGATCTATTCTTTCAGAAATTTCTAGTATACAATATAGTATTATTATTATTATTGTTATTATATTTTTAAGTAAACTCTACCCCCAATGTGGGGCTCAAACTCACGGCCCTGAGATCAAGAGTCACATGCTCTACCAACCAAGTCAGCCAGGTGCCTCCAATACAGTGTTACTGATTATAATTGCCGTGCTATACATCAGATCCCCAGGGCTCGTTCATCTTGTAACTGGAAGTTTGTACCCGATCATCAACCCTACTCCATTTCCCCTACTCTCCAGCCCCTGCTACTATTTAAAAAATAACTGTTGGGGCACCTGGGTGGCTCAGTCGGTTGGGCGTGCGACTTCGGCTCAGGTCATGATCTCATGGTCCGTGAGTTTGAACCCCGCGTCGGGCTCTGTGCTGACAGCTCAGAGCCTGGAGCCTGTTTCAGATTCTGTGTCTCCCTCTTTCTCTGACCCTCCCCTGTTCATGCTCTCTCTCTCTCTCTGTCTCAAAAATAAATAAATGTTAAAAAAAAATTAAAAAAAATAACTGTTGCCTAGGATGTAGAGAAATTGGAACCCTTGGTGGTGGGAAAATGAAATGATGCAGCTGCTATGGAAAACAGAATGGCAATTCCTCAAAAAAAGGATTCACAATAACCGAGAGGTAGAAATAATCCAGGTGTCCATTGCCAAATACAAGGATAAGCAAAGTGTTGTGTGTGTATATATACATGGAATATTATTTGGCCTTGAAAAGGAAGTTCTGACACTATAACATGGATGGACCTTGATGACATTACACTAAGTGAAATAAGGCAGTCACGAAAAGACAAATACTGTGTGATTCCACTTACATCAGGTACTAGGGTAGTCCGGTTTATAGAGACAGAAAGTAGAATGGTGGTTGTTGGGGGAGGGGGCAGGTGGTGCTGAGAGTTGGTTGGTGTTCAATGTGCACAGTTTCCAGTTTCACGAGATGAAGAGTTCTGGAGATGGATAGAATTGGTAATTGCACAACAATGTGCGTGTACTTAATGCCATGGAGCTGTGTGCTTACAAATGGGTCAGACGCTATGTGTATTTTACCAAGATTTAAACATTTTTAAAAACACACAATAACCTATCATCCAAAAATATTTTATAGCTCTCTCACTCGGTTAGGCCCTGGTTAGAGCTCTAGCAGCTTCCCTTCTGCAAAAGGATTTCTTACTTTGTCCAAAGACTCTTCCTTACCTCCTCAGTTTCTGGAAAACATATCACAAAGGCTTTACCAAGAGTTATCAAATAAGAACTAATTTCTTGTGGTCCTCCTTCGCTCAGAGACAACTTGTTTAACCCAACACGCTCATAAACAATTGGGAAAGATTGCAATGTTAGCCAATTTACATACATCTTCACCAATTTCTTTAATATTTAAAAAAATTTTTTAAAATGTTTTTATTTATTTTTGAGACAGAGAGAGACAGAGCATGAGCAGGGGAGGGGCAGAGAGAGAGGGAGACACAGAATCCGAAGCAGGCTCCAGGCTCTGAGCTGTCAGCCCAGAGCCCGACGCGGGGCTCGAACTCATGGACTGTGAGATCATGACCTGAGCCGAAGTCGGACGCTTAACCGACTGAGCCACCCAGGCGCCCCTTTAATATTTTTTGAAAAATAAAAAAGCTTTGGGGTGCCTGGGTGACTCAGTCGGTGAGCGTCTGACTTAGGCTCAGGTCATGATCTCATAGTTGTGAGTTCGAGCCCCGAGTGGGGCTGCTCTCTGCTGTCTGCACAGAGCCTGCCTCGGATCTTCTGTCCCCTCCTCTCTGCCCCTCCCCTGCTCGTGCACGTGCGCTCTCTCTCTCTCTCTCTCTCTCAAAAATAAACATTTTAAAAAGAGAATTTAAAAAAAAAGAAAAGAAAAAAGCTTTTATCTTATAACTCACCTTAAGTATATTTTCATGGGAAGCTGGAAGGAGCTGATTGAGTTTATTTAATTTATAGACATTCTTCACCATTTACTCTAATTGCCAAAAACCACTCTTCATTGTCAAGCTAATCAGTGAAATCACACTTTGTTTCTGTCAGAAACATAGCTTCCTCTTTCGGTGCAATTCCCAGAGAAAATCAACAGGAGCCAAAATTGCTTGTATCCAAAACAATCCTCCACGCTTAACAGAAACATGTACAAGACAAGAGAGCCAGGACTGTAGGACAGATTTAATATGCCTTCATTTAAGGAGGCTTCCAAGGTGCCCCATTTCAAATGTGAGGCCCTGGGGGGTGCCTGGCTGGCTCAGTCAGTAGAGCAAGAGACTCTTGATCTCAGGGTTGTAGAGTTTACTTAAAAATAAAACCTTTTAATTAAAAAAAACAAGCTGCCCTCATTGTTCCCCAAGTCTTTTCTGCACTAGGGCCAATCCCCATTGTAATTCAGAGTGGCTGGAGATGGGCCTTTCTTTTGTAAAGTGAGCTTGCAGGGGGATTACCGGAGAGGGCGGTGAGGAGGACCACAGTCCCAGGGCGAGGGAATGGGGCGTTCAGTTTCTTTGGAGCCTCCCTTCTGCTCTGTCTCAATGTGGGAGTTAGGGGATAAGCACTAACTTTGATTCTCCCCCAAACCTGGTGTTTATCCATTTTCGCCATTTTTATAAATGGCCCCGCATCTGCTGGGCGTTCAGCCAAGAACCTGTGGCTCGTCCTTGATTCCATCAAGTCCCTCTTTTTTCCAAACTGTATCCCAAATTTCCTCCCTTCTTACCTCCACCTCTACAGCCCAGGTCTGTAGCCCACCATCGCCCTCGTTTGGAAGACTGCAAGATCCTGTCAACTGTCTTCCTTTCTCCTGCCCCCCTTCCTGCTAGTGTTCCTCCGGAGAGTAGGGACTGTAGCTGGAGGGGTCCTGTCCCTCCCTTACTTAAAACATCCCATTGCTTGCCTTTACACTTAGCATAATATTTGAATAAGATCACCTTACTAGGGTGACCAACTTGTCTTGGGCCAAACCAAGAATAATTTATCACTTCCAGAGCTCAGTGGGCTCTGTCCCTGATAGCCTCCATGACCGCTTCTCACAAGACTCCCTTGCCATCTCAGTCTGCTCCCCCATTCCCTCATTCCCCTTCTCTCTTTGGTTTCTTTGGCTCCAATCACATGGGCTCTTTGCTGTTCCTTGAAAGTCATGGGTGTCTCAGGACCTTTGCACCTGCCATTCTCTCTCTTTGGAACTCTTGCCCTTGGCTTGCTCTTGGACATTGGCTTCAGTTCAATATTCCCTGCTTAAAGAAGCCTGGGATCCCTGATTGTCTGGCCCCACCACTTCCTACTTATTCACTATGGAATGTGAGGCTCTCTTTGTGCTTCACTTCCCCCCCCCCGCCCCCCTACAAATGGGGACAGGTACTATCTCCCAAAAGACTTCAGTAGGGATGCAATGAGATACTCCTTGCTCAGCCCTCAAATCACTGTTGAAACAGTAAATTCTTCATTGCAAATGTGATTACTGCCCCATCCTGTTTGCTTCCTAGCACCTGTCAATGTTTGATATAGTCCCATTTATTTATTTATTTCATGTTTATTGTCTGTCTCTAACTAGAATGTGAGCTCCTCCCAGGTGAAGATCTGGTTTATGTCCTTCATTGACTAGAACAGTTGCCTGGCACCTATCAAAAGCTCAAGACCTGTTAAGCATGACTGAAGTTTGATGTTTGCTCATAGTGTGAGTGTGCCTGATGCCACTCAGTTGTACGCTTAAAAGTGGCTCCAATGGTATATTTTACCGCAATAAGAAAATGTACACTAATGTCACGTAAAACCTATTTGATAACTTTCTTTGTTACAAAAAAATAAAATCGATGAGGCACCTGGGTGGCTCAGTTGGATAAGCGTCCGACTTCGGCTCAAGTCATGATCTCACCGTCCATGAGTTCGAGCTCTGCGTCTGACTCTGCTGACAGCTTAGAGCCTGGAGCCTGCTTCGGATTCTGTGTCTCCCTCTCTCTCTCTCTCTGCCCCTCCCCTGCTTGTACTCTGTCTCTCTGTCTCTCAAAAATAAACAAAACGTTAAAAAAAAATTGAATGAAGCGAAGTCAGAGCATCTTAGGAATGTTTAGCCACTCCGAGAGGGGGCAGTTTGGGACTGCAGTTTTCAGGGACTTTTTTTTTTTTTTTTTTTTTAACATAACACTTCTCCTTTTCAATATGCTCTTTGGCATTCAAGCCCTCCTGGGGAGGTGAGCGGAGGGAGGTGGGGACCGGAAATCCTGGGAGTCCTCTGAGGTTGAAGGCTCTGAGAAGGATTTTGCTTCCTTCAGGCAGTACTTCTGGGGAGTCCTCAGCAGGCTGAGCTTTATACACGGATTTTGTCACTCTTCCGTGGACAGAGTTTTTGCAGCTGATCAGTACTGTGCCGCTTACCAGCTGTGTGATCTCAGGTAAGTTACCTGAACTTCTTGTGCTGCTGCTTTTCCCTTATAAATGGCAACAATAAGGAAAGCCGTCTTATAGGATTGGGGTGAGGACTGAGCACGATAAAGCATGCAACATGCTTAGAGAACTCTTACGCTGTTCATAGTAAGTGTTATATAAATGTTAGCTATTAGTATTAATATTTTTTATTATCCATCCAGTTACTGAAGCCAAGAATCTAGGGGTTGTTCATGCCCTTTCTTTTCCCCTTTTCCATTCTTCGGAATGCATCTTAAAGCCATTCACTTTTTCTTCTAAATATTCTCAAGTTTTGCCTTTCATACTAGTCTTTAGCCTGGTCAGGGACATAAGCAACGCCTCTTCTTTTCCATGTGGTCTACCAGTTGTTCCGGTGCCATTTACTCATCGCCCATCCTCTTCTCTGTTGATGTGCCTGGACCAGCGCTGTCCTATACCAAGTTTCTTTATCTGCAAGGGTATGTTTTTGAAGTCTGTTCCATTGGCCAGTCATTACTGATTTTCCTTCCTCCTCATTCCTTACGTGCACCTCATCAGCAAGTCCATCCTACCTCCAAAACACCTTTCAAATGTGCCTTCTCCACACGCTGCCATCACCGCCCTCATTCCCCAGCTAGACAATTGAAATGGTTCTGATCTACTGGCGCCCCCTGCCCACTGCCTCTGGAACTCCCCTTTGGCCATTCTTACTACAATCCAAGAGACCATTTTTCTCTTTTAAAATGACAACATGTAGGGGGGCCTGGGTGGCTCAGTCGGTTAAGCTCCGACTTCGGCTCAGGTCATGATCTTGCGGTGCGTGAGTTCGAGCCCTGCATCGGGCTCTGTGCTGACAGCTCAGAGCCTGGAGCCTGTTTCAGGTTCTGTGTCTCCCTCTCTCTCTCTGCCCTTCCCCCCGTTCATGTTCTGTCTCTGTCTCAAAAATAAATAAACGTTAAAAAAAATTAAATAAAATAAAATGACAACATGTTTGATATGCACAAAAATGTAAAAGAGCTACATGCGGAAGTTATAAAGCATGACCACAGAATAATCTCTGTGAGCCCACCTCACTGCCTACGAAATGGAACAGTAGCATATCCTTTGATGTCCTTTGTGTTCTTAACACTACTGGGATTTTTTTTTTTAAGTTTATTTATTTTTTTTTTAAATTTTTTTAACGTTTATTTACTTTTGAGACAGAGAGAGACAGAGGATGAACGGGGGAGGGTCAGAGAGAGAGAGGGAGACACAGAATCCGAAACAGGCTCCAGGCTCTGAGCTGCCAGCACAGAGCCCGACGCGGGGCTCGAACTCACGCACCACAAGATCATGACCTGAGCCGAAGTCGGACGCTTAACCGAGTGAGCCACCCAGGCGCCCCAAAGTTTATTTATTTTTTAGAGAAAAAGAGAGTGTGAGTGGGGAAGGGACGGAGAGAGAGGATTCCTAGCAGGCTCTGCTCAGAGCCTGAAGTGGGGCTCAAACTCACAAACTGTGAAATCATAACCTGAGCCGAAACCAAGAGTCAGACCCTTAACTGACTGAGCCACCAGGCGCCCCAATTTTGTTCTTCTTTTTTAAAATAGTTCCTTTAAAATTATCCCCTTTCTTGTATGTATGTATGTATATATGTAATCCTTACACCCAACGTGGTGCTTGAACTCACAACCTCGAGGTCAAGAGTCGCATGCTCTTCCAACTGAATCAGCTAGGCTCCCCACCCTTGTTTTCTTTTATAATTTTACTACATCTATATGTATTCCTAAGCAATTTATTTTTTGCTTTTGCTTGTAAATTTTACAAAGATAGTATCATGTTGTGAATGCTCCTCTAAGAATTGGTTTGCTTCTTTACCAGTACTAATTCTAAGATTCATTTGTGTTGATGTATGTAGTCGTTTCCGTTGCTTCTTAGTAATCCAATGTAAATCCATTATTTATTTCTGCTTACTGCTATGAATAGACATGTTGATTGCTGCTTTCTCTTTTTTCTCTATTGCAAACAATTCTTGGTGCACGTCTTGGTACACGTCTCCTGGTACACTCATACGGGGTTTTCTTCTGAATAGTGGCTTTCATTTTTACTCTACTCTCTGCGTTTAATGTCATGACCCAGTACACACAGACGCATATATATCTTTCCTGACTTTTGGTAATGCACCTTGGCATTTTCTATACTATTCTGTTTCATTTTTCTTATTTATTTAAAAATGTTTGTTTTTTATTTTTGAGAGAGAGAGAGAGAGAAAGAATGAGCAGGGGAGGGGCAGAGAGGGGGAGACAGAAGATCTGAAGCGGTGTCTCTGCTGTCAGCAGAGAGGGGCTCCAACTTACCAGCTTTGAGTTCAAGCCCTGAGCCTAAGGGCCTAAGGTGGACCCTTAACCGACTGAGCCATCTAGGTGCCCCTCTGTTGCATTTTTTTTTTAAACGTTTATTTATTTTTGAGACAGAGAGAGACAGAGCGTGAATGGGGGAGGGTCAGAGAGAGGGAGACACAGAATCCGAAACAGGCTCCAGGCTCTGAGTTGTCAGCACAGAGCCGGACGCGGGGCTCGAACTCACGGACCGCGAGATCATGACCTGAGCCGAAGTCGGCCGCCCAACCGACTGAGCCACCCAGGCGCCCCATCTGTTGCATTTTTAAAAAAGATGTTGATCCAGGGCACCTGGCTGACTCAGTCAGTAGAGCATGTGACTCTTGATCCCCAGGTTGAGTTTGAGCTTCATGTTGGACATAGAGCTTACTTTAAATAAATAAATAAATAAATAAATAAATAAATAAATAAATAAGCAGGAAGATGGAGAGCATTTCCTTTTGAATGCTTATAAAAATATTTAAAAAATTGTTGATCCAAAAAGGATTTAATGACCAACCAATTTTCCATAGTGTGGAAAATCAGGTAGTTGAGGGGTATCTGGCTGGCTCAGTTGGTAGAACATGCAACTCTTGATCTCAGGGTAGTGAGTTCAAGTCCCACATTGGGAATAGAGCATACTTTAAAAAAAAAGAAAAAAAGAAAGAAAATCCTGTAGTCTCGTTTGGGTATATACCTAGGAGTGGGATTGCTGGGTCATGGGGTGTGAGCACAGTGAACTTTATCAGATACACCAAATTGCTCTCCAAAGTAGTTATAATAATTCACCGCTCACCGGCTCCATTTTAGAATTGATGTTTGTTCCACATCTTTACTGTGTCATACAAGACTTCCTAGTTTTTTGCCAATCCAGTGGGTATAAAATGATACCTCATTATAACTCATCTTAGTAATAAGCCTGTCCATGTTTTTTTCCATTCTTTTTTTTTTTTTTTAATTTTTTTTTTCAACGTTTTTTATTTATTTTTGGGACAGAGAGAGACAGAGCATGAACGGGGGAGGGGCAGAGAGAGAGGGAGACGCAGAATCGGAAACAGGCTCCAGGCTCCGAGCCATCAGCCCAGAGCCTGACGCGGGGCTCGAACTCACGGACCGCGAGATCGTGACCTGGCTGAAGTCGGATGCTTAACCAACTGCGCCACCCAGGCGCCCCCATGTTTTTTTTCCATTCTACTTTTGGATTTTTGTCATTCTTTTTTTTTTTTCGTAACTCTATGCATAATTTACTTTTTTTTGTTTGTTTTGTTTTTATTTTTTAATTTTATTATTTTTTAATTTACATCCAAATTAGTTAGCATATAGTGCAACAATGATTTCAGGAGTAGATTCCTTAATGCCCCTTACCCATTTAGCCCATCCCCCCTCCCACAACCCCTCCAGTTTGTTCTCTATATTTATGAGTCTCTTATGTTTTGTTCCCCTCCCTGTTTTTATATTATTTTTGTTTCCTTCCCTTATTTTCGTCTGTTTTGTCTCTTAAAGTTCTCATATGGGTGAAGCCATATGATTTTTGTCTTCCTCTGACTAATTTCACTTAGCATAATACCCTCCAGTTCCATCCACACAGTTGCAAATGGCAAGATTTCATTCTTTTTGATTGCCGAGTAATACTCCATTGTATATATACACTACTTGGATAAATACCAGCAATTGCTGGGTCATAGGGTAGTTCTATTTTAAATTTTTTGAGGAACCTCCATACTGTTTTCCAGAGTGGCTTCACCAGTTTGCATTCTCACCAACAATGCAAAAGAGATCCTCTTTCTCCACATCCTCGCCAACATCTGTTGTTGCGTGAGTTGTTAATGTTAGCCATTCTGACAGGTGTGAGGTGGTATCTCATTGTGGTTTTGATTTGTATTTCCCTGATGATGAGTGACGTTGAGCATTTTTTCATGCATTAGTTGGCCATCTAGATGTCTTTGGAGAAGTGTCTACTCATGTCTTTTGCCCATTTCTTCACTGGATTATTTGTTCTTTGGGTGTTGAGTTTGATCAGTTCTTTATAGATTTTGGATACCAACCCTTTATCTGATATGTCATTTGCAAATATCTTCTCCCATTCTGTTGTTGCTTTTTAGTTTTGCTGATATAATTTACTTATTTTTGAAAAATGTTTATTTATTTTGAGAGAAGGGGAGGGGCAGAGAGAGAAGGAGATCAAGAATCCCAACTCCTTCAAAAATAAAGAAAACATTAAAAAATTTTTTTTATTTTTTTCTTATTTATTTTTTTTTTATTTTTTTTTTATTTTTGGGACAGAGAGAGACAGAGCATGAACGGGGAGGGGCAGAGAGAGAGGGAGACACAGAATCAGAAACAGGCTCCAGGCTCCGAGCCATCAGCCCAGAGCCTGACGCGGGGCTCGAACTCACGGACCGCGAGATCGTGACCTGGCTGAAGTCGGACGCTTAACCGACTGCGCCACCCAGGCGCCCCTTTTTATTTTTAAAAGGGGCACCTGGGTGGCTCAGTCGGTTGAGTGTCCGACTTTAGCTCAGGTCATGATCTTGCAGTTTGTGGGTTCGAGCCCCGTGTTGGGCTCTATGCTGACAGCTCATAGCCTGAAGCCTGCTTTAGATTCTGTGCGTGTGTCTCTCTCTCTGCCCCTCCCCACTCACACTCTGTCTCTCTCCCCTTCAAAAATAAATAAAACATTAAAAAAAAAAAAAAGATTTCCAAGCACCTGGGTGGCTTGGGTGGCCTGGGTGGCTCATCGGTTGAGCCTCCGACTTCAGCTCGGGTCATGATCTGGTGGTCTGTGGGTTTGAGCCCCCCATCAGGGTCTGCACTGACAGCTCAGAGCCTGGAGCCTGCTTCAGATTCTGTGTCTCCCTCTCTCTCTGTCCCTCCCCCACTCACACTCTGTCTCTCTCTGTCTCTCAAAAATGAATAAATGTTCAAAAAAAAAAAAAATCCCAAGCACAGTGCCGAGACTGATGCAAGCTCAAACCCATGAACCATGAGATCATGAACTGAGCTGAAATCAACAGTCAGATGCTTAACTGACTGAGCCACCCAGGTGCCCTGGATTTTTGTCTTTTTCTTAGTGACTTTTTTTAAAAAATTTTTTTGTTTATTTATTTTTGAGAGAGAGGGAGAGACAGAGTGTGAGCAGGGGAGGGGCAGAGAGGGGGAGACACAGAATCCGAAGCAGGCTCCAGGCTCCGAGCTGTCCACACAGAGCCCGACACGGGGCTCGAACTCACAAACTGCGAGATCATGACCTGAGCCGAAGTCAGATGCTCAGCTGACTGAGCCACCCAGGTGCCCCCCCCTTTTTTTTTTAATTTTTTTGTTTATTTATTAGTGACTTTTTTTTTAAGTTGATTTATTTATTTGGAAGAGAGAGAGAGAGAGGGAGAGAGAGAATCCCAAGCAGGCTCCATGGTGACAGCTCAGAGCCCCCCTGTGGGGCCTGATCCCATGGAACTGTGAGATCATGACCTGAGCTGAAACCAAGAGTCAGATGACTGAGCCACTTAGCCACCCATTTTCTTAGTGACTTCTTAGAGTTGTTTTTGTTATGCATACTAATAATTTATTGGTAATATTTATTGTAAGTATCATCTCTCATTTTACATTTTATGTTTTCACTTTACCAGCAAAAGATGAGCAGGAATTATTAATTTTTTAAAGTTTTATTTTAATTACAGTTAGCTTTGATACACTGTAATATTAGTTTCAGGTGGGGGCACCTGGGTGGCTCAGTCGGTTAAGCATCCGACTTCAGCTCAGGTCACAATCTTGCGGTTCATGAGTTCAAGCCCCGTATGGGGCTCTGTGCTGATAGCTTGGAGCCTGGAGCCTGCTTTGGATTCTGTGTCTCCCTCTCTCTCTCTCTGCCCCTCCCCTACTCACACTCTGTCTCTCTCAAAAATAAATAAACATTAAAATAAATTAAAAAAATATTAGTTTCAGGTGTATAATATAGTGATTAAATGCTATCATACATCACCCCGTGCTCATCACGACAAATGTCCTCCTTAATCCCCATCACTTATTTCACCCATCCCCCACCCACCTCCCCGCTGGTAACCATCAGTTTGTTCTTTATAGTTAAGAGTATGTTTCTTGGTTTCTCTCTCTTTCTCCCCCTTTGCTTGTTTGGTTACTTTTTATTTTTCAAGTTTATTTATTTATTTTGAGAGAGACAGAGAGAGCCTTAGTTGGGGGAGGGGCAGAGAGAGAGGGAGAGTCCCAAGCAGGCTCCTTGAGTTCAGTGAGGAGCCTCACTTGGGGCTCCATCCCACCAATTGTGAAATCACGACCTGAGCTGAAACTGAGTCGGACGCTTAACCAACTGAGCCACCCAAGTGCCACCAACTGAGCCACCCAAGTGCCCCTGTTTGGTTTCTTAAATTCCATGTGTGAGTGAAATCATATGGTATTTGTCTTTCCCCGATTGACTGATTTTGCTTAGCATTATACTCTCTAGCTCCATCCATGTTGTTTCAAATGGCAAGATTTCATTCTTTTTTTTTTAAGTTAGTTTATTTTTTTTTAACGTTTTATTTATTTTTGAGACAGGGAAAGACAGAGCATGAACAGGGGAGGGTCAGAGAGAGGGAGACACAGAATCTGAAACAGGCTCCAGGCTCTGAGCTGTCAGCACAGAGCTCGACGCGGGGCTCGAACTCATGGACCACGAGATCATGACCTGAGCCGAAGTCGGCCGCTTAACCGACTGAGCCACCCAGGTGCCCCAAGTTAGTTTATTTAAGTAACCTCTACATGCAATGTGGGATTCGAACTCATGGCCCCAAGCTCAAGAGTTGCATGCGCCTCTGATTGAGCCAGGTGCGTGCCCCAAGATTTCATTCTTTTTTTTTTTTTTTTTTAGTTTGTTTGTTTATTTAAGTAATCTCTGCATGCAATGTGGGATTCGAACTCACGGCCCCAAGCTCAAGAGTTGCATGCATCTCTGATTGACCCAGGTGCGTGCCCCAAGATTTCATTCTTTGGTTTTTATGGTTGAATAATATCCCATTGTAGATATATCCTCATTCATCAATCAGTGGACACTGGGCTGCTTCCATATCTTGGCTATTGTAAATGAAGCTGCTAGAAACATAGGGGTGCGTGTATCCCTTTGTAAACATAGGGGTGCATGTATCCCTTTGCACTTTTTTAAGTAAACTATACCCCCAATGTGGGGCTTGAACTCACAACCCCTAGATCAAAATGCTGTATGGACTGAGCCAGCCAGGTGCCCCTGCATGTATACCTTTGAATTAGTGTTTTTGTATTCTTTGGGTAAATATCCAGTAGTGTGTTTGGTGAATTATAGGGTATTTTTATATTCAACTTTATTTTATTTTTTTTTAATTTTTTTTTTTAACGTTTATTTTTGAGACAGAGAGAGACAGACCATGAACGGGGGAGGGTCAGAGAGAGGGAGACACAGAATCTGAAACAGGCTCCAGGCTCTGAGCTGTCAGCACAGAGCCCGACGCGGGGCTCGAACTCACGGACCGCGAGATCATGACCTGAGCCGAAGTCGGCCGCTTAACCGACTGAGCCACCCAGGCGCCCCATATAGTCAACTTAAAAAAAAATGTTTATTTATTTATTTTGAGAGAGAGAAAGGACACAAGCAAGGAAGGGGCAGAGAGAGAGAGAAGAAAGAGAATCCCAAGCAGGCTCCACACTGTCAGCGCGGAGCTTGACGCAGGACTCAAACTCACAAACTGTGAGATGGTGACCTGAGCCGAAGTCAGGTGCTTAACTGACTGAGCCACCTAGGTGCCCTATAGTTAGGTATTATTGTAAGAATACAGAATGTAGTACATACTACATACAAAATGTATGTTAATTGTTTATGTTATCAGTAAAGTTTCTGGTCAACAGTAGGCTATTAGTAGTTAAGTTTTTGGGGTGTCAAAAGCGGTATGTGGATTTTTTTTAAGTTTATTTAGTTAAGTAATCTCTACACCCAACGTGGGACTCGAATTCATGAGGCCAAGATCAAGAGTTACATGTTCTTCTGATTGAGCCAAGCCAGATGCCCCTATATGTGGATTTCTTAAATGTTTATTTATTTTTGAGAGAGAGAGAGAGAGAGAGAGAGAGAGAGAGAGAGAGAGAGAATGTGCACACACATGCACATGATCTGGGGAAGGGCAGAGAGGGGGGACTGAGGATCCTAAGCAGGCTCTGTGTTGACAGCAGAGAGCCTAATACTGGGCTTCAACTCATGAACTGTGAGATCATGACCTGAGCTGAGGTAAGATGCTTAACTGACTGAGCCACCCAGGTGCCCCTATATGTGGATTTTTAACTGTGTGTGGGTCAGTGTCCTTAATTCCCATGTTCAAATGTCCGCTGTACATATTTTCTTTTTTTTTAATTTTTAAAAATGTTTATTTATTTTTGAGAGAGAGACAGAGACAGAGAGAGAGAGAGAGAGCATAGCAGGGGAGGGCAGAAAGAGAGGGAGACACAGAATCCGAAGCAGGCTCCAGGTTCCCAGTTGCCAGTGAAGAGCCCGATGTGTGGCTCAAATCCATGAATCACAAGATCATGACCTAAGCCAAAGTCGGACGCTTAACTGATGGAGCCACCCAGGCACCCTTGTATATATTTCCTTTATCCGTTCACCCATCAGTGGACACTCACACCATTGTCTTGACTGTTGTAAATGTCTTGCCTATTGAAAATAATACTGCGATGAGTTATAAGGTGCAGATGTCTTTTCAAGATAGTGATTTCATTTCTTTCAGATAAATACCCAGGAGTGGGATTGCTAGATCACATGGTAGTTCTATTTTTAATTTTTTTTTTTAAAGTAAGTGCTCTGCCCAGTGTGAAGCTTGATCAAACTCATGACCCCAAGAGTCACATGCTCTACCAACTAGGCCAGTCAGGTACCCTATTTTTAATTTTTTGAGGAACCCCCATACTGTCTTCCACAGGGCCTTCACCAATTTACATTCCCACTGGGCAGTGCACAAGAGTTCCCTTTTCTCCACATCTTTACTAGTTATTTCCTGTCTTTTGATACTAGTTATTCTCACAGATGTGAGGTGATATTGATATTTCATGGTGAGTTTGATTTGCATTTCCCAGATTTGTGATGTTAAGCACCTTTTCATGTACCTGTTGGTCATCTGTATGTCTCTTTGGAAAAGTGTCTATTCGGATCCTCTACCCATTTAAAAACATACATTTATTTTGGTAATCTCTACACCTGATGTGGAACTTGAACTCATGACCCCAAGATCAAGAGTCACATGCCCTTCTGACTGAGCCAGCCAGGTGCCCTGCTCTACCCATTTTAAACCAGATTTTTGTCCATTGAGTCATGTGATTTTTTTTTTTCAATGTTTATTTTTGAGAGAGAGAGAGAGAGAGAGAGCATCAGGGGCAGGTTGGGGGAGGCAGAGGATCCAATGCAGGTTCTGGGAAGACAGCAGAGAGCCCACTGTGGGGCTCAAACTCACAAGCCGAGCTGTGAGATCATGACCTGAGCCGAAGTCAGACCCTTAACAACAGACTGAGCCACCCAGGTGCCCCGAGTTGTGTGAGTTCTTTATATATTTTGGATGTTAAATCCTTTATCAGATACATGATTTACAGATATTTTCTCCCATTCTGTAGGTTGCCTTTTCATTTTGTTGATGGTTTTCTTTGCTGTATGCAAGCTTTTCAGTTTGATGTAGCCCCACTTGTTTATTTTTGCTTTTGTTGCTTTTGGCATCAAATCACAAAAAATCATTGCCAATGTCCAGACACTTACTGCCTATGCTTTCTTCTAGGAGTTTGATGGTTTCAAGCCTTACATGCAAGCCTTTAATCCCCTTTGAGTTGATTTTGGGGTATGGTGTAAAAGATGGTCCAGTTTCATTTTTTACACATGGCTGTCCAGTTTTCCTAGCGCCATTGCATGAAGAGACTGTTCTCTCCCCATTGTACATTCTTGGTTGCTTTGTCATAAATTAATGGACCATATAGGCATAGGTTTATTTCTGGAATCTATTCTCCCAGCTCTCCGTTTATTTAGATCTTCCTTAGTGCCCTTCAGTAATGATTTGTCTTTTCTCCATAGCGCACACTTAAAAGAGGGCTTTTAACAATGTAAATTAGATCTTCTCCCTTCTCTGGTTATAACTTGATAATGGCTTTTCATTGTTCTTTAAATAAAACTCAAATTCCTTATCTGAATACACACAACCAGGCCCTATTTCTTCAATTTTATCTTTTTTTTTTAATGTTTATTTATTTTTGAGAGAGAGAACACACATGCACAAGGGAGGAAGAGGGTCAGAGGGAGAGGAAGACAGAGGATTTGAAGCAGCTCTGAGCTGTCAGCACAGACCCTCATGTGGGGCTCGAACTCACAAACCTTGAGATCATGACATGAGCCGAAGTCAGAGGCTTAACAGACTGAGCCACCCAGGCGCCCCTTCCATTTTAAAACTAGCACCTTCACCCAGAACTGGTCGGTCTCGTGGGCTTCTGGTCAGTTCCTCTCGCTTACCCCAGGGAAGTTGCAATAGGCAGTTGGTGTTTACCATCTACTAGGAAGGCTTCCATTGCCCCACTCTCCACCTGCTGCTGGGTTAACATCTCACTCAAATATCTACTACAGGGAGAGCTTTTCTGAACATCCCACTCAAAACCATTCAATTCTGCCCTTTCATAGCCAGAGAGAATGCCCTGTCCTTTTCCCTTCCAATCCTATTGCCTTTGGTAGTTGTTTGGTTCATTTGTTTGTCTGTTTGTCTGATGTCTGTTTTCTTTTTTCTTTTCTTTCTTTCTTTTGTTTTTATTTAGTTTTGAGAGGGTGTGAGTGGGGAGGGGAAGAACTAGAGGGGCAATAGAAGATCCGAAGGAGGCTCTGTGCTGGCAGCAGCCAGCCCGATGTGAGGCTCGACCTCATGCAACGTGAGATCATCACCCGAGCCTAAGTTGGACACTTAACCGACTGAACCACCCAGGGACCCCTGAGGTCTGGTTTCTTGAACAGCCTGCAAGTTCCCTGAGAGACATTGGCTGTTTGGCTGACCATAGTACCTGCTGCATTGCTTAGCACATACTACACGCTCAATAAATGTTTGTCAAAGGACCAAAGAAAAGAAGAGGAAAAGGGAGGAAGGGACTTCCATCCTGTAACTAGGAAAGAAGAAAAAAGCCAAATAAGGAAATAAGGGGTTAAAAAGGGCTGGATTTTTTTTTTAATTTTTTTTTAACGTTTTTATTTATTTTTGAGACAGAGAGAGACAGAGCATGAATGGGGGAGGGGCAGAGAGAGAGGGAGACACAGAATCGGAAGCAGGCTCCAGGCTCTGAGCCATCAGCCCAGAGCCCGACGCGGGGCTCGAACTCACAGACTGTGAGATCGTGACCTGAGCCGAAGTCGGACGCTTAACCGACTGAGCCACCCAGGTGCCCCAAAAAGGGCTGGATTTTAAAAAGGTAGTAGAGGGGGTGCCTCGCTGGCTCAGTTGAGAGTCTTGATCTTGGGGTCTTGAATTCAAGTCCCATATTGGGCATAGAGTTTACTTAAAAAGAAGGTAGGAGAATATAGGTCTTGATAGTTATAGGTTTTAAAAATTACATCATTAATGTAATGCAGAATACATTATAGTTATCAAAGATTCAAATGATACAGAAATATAAGGAATATACCTTTAATTTACCTTTCATCACCCTCTCTTCAAACCTACTCCTCATCTCCAGGGTAACTACTATTTATTGTGAGTTTGGTAAATACCTTTATAGATCTTTTCTGTTATACATTTTTGCATATATACCCCATACATTTACATGCATACAGATTTATTTTTCTTTCTTTCTTTCTTTTTAAAAGTTTATTTATTTATTTATATTTATTTTGAGAGAGAGAGAGAGAGAGGGAGGGGCAGAGGCAGAGAGGGAGGGAGAGAGAGAATCCCAAGCAGGCTCTGCACTGTCAGTGTGGAGCCCCACATGGGGCTCAAACTCATAAACCTTGAGATCATGACCTGAACCAAAATCAAGTCAGACACTTAACCGACTGAGCCACCCAGGTGCCCCTTATGTTTCTTTTTTACAATCATGAATAGAATCATACTTTACTAGTTGTTGTGTGAAATGCTTTCTTCATTTAAAACTATGACGTGGAAATCTTTCCATTTCAGTTCAGATAGTTCACCAGCTCCCGTTTGGTAGACATTTAGTCTATTTTAATAGTTCACTGTTATAAACAAGGCTCAAATGAATTGAACGCTCATCGCATTAGTCAGAGTTCTCCAGAGAAACAGAACCAATAGAATTTGCATATAGAGAGATTAATTTTAAGGAATTGGCTCACGTGATTATGGAGGCTGGCAAGTCCCAAATCTGCAGGGCAGGCCATCAGGCTGGAGACCCAGGGAAAAGCTGATGTTGCTGTAAGTCTGAAGGTCATCTGCTAGCGTAACTCCCTCCTGCTTAGGGGAGCCGGTGTTTTTGTTTTATTCTGACTTTCAACTGTATATGGTAGAGGCCACTCACATTATGGAGAGCAACCTGCTTTACTCAAAGCCCACCAATTTAAGTGTTAATCTTGTTATCTTTGATCAAATCTTTGGGCACTGTGGTCTAGCCAAGTTGACACAAAAAATTAACTATCACTTTCATGAACATGTATCTTACATATATCTTTATATATCTTTATATATAAAGCATTTAAATGTTGATAGGTAGATACTGCCACATGATGCTCATAAGAAGTTAGAGACTGAGGGATGCCTGGGTGGCTCAGCTGGTTGAGCCTGTGACTTCAGCTCGGGTCACGATCTCGAGGTTCGTGAATTCGAGCCCTGCATCAAGCTGGCTGCTGTCAGTACGGAGCCCGCTTCGGATCCTCTATTCCCCTCCCTCTCTGCCCTTCCCCCGCTTGTGCTCTCAAAAATAAATTTTAAAAATATTTAAAAAAAGGGGCGCCTGGGTGGCTTGGTCGGTTAAGCATCCGACTTCGGCTCAGGTCACGATCTCACGGTCCGTGAGTTCGAGCCCCGCGTCGGGCTCTGTGCTGACAGCTCAGAGCCTGGAGCCTGCTTCCGATTCTGTGTCTCCCTCTCTCTCTGACCCTCCCCCATTCATGCTCTGTCTCTCTTTGTCTCAAAAATAAATAAACGTTAAAAAAAAATTTTTTTAAATATTAAAAAAAAAAAAAGGAGTTGCAGACTGAGAGTGAAAGGAATCTATCAAAGTCCCCCCCTCCCCCCCGCACCCACCCCAGCCACGCTTACAGACAAAACTCACAGGTGTCTGCACTTGGCCCCAACTCTGTTTTTCTAGGTCACGGTGCCCTACATTCTTGGGAAGTAGGCCCCAACTACAAAACGTATTCTTCTCTAGCCTGACCACAACCTGCTCCGCCCTGCCAAGAGGGACCCCCTCCTCACACCTCCCACCAGGGGCCCAGCTGCAGTCCTCTCACACCTTTAAAAACCCCTGAAGGGCCCAGCCTGACAGGAACTCAGGACCGACATTTCTAGATGTCTGGCACCTCTCCTCCCTTGTTGAGTGAATAAACTTTGTCCTGCTTGTTGCTCTACTTTCTGTGCAATTCTTTGCCACCCGTGTCACCCGCCAACCTAACAGAGATGCGGGCTCTCTTCCAATAGTTTATGAGTGTGGGCATGTTTGAGTCTGGTCCAGCGAAAATCACTTTGAGCATGCGTTCCTCCACATTTCTGCTTTTTTTCTGCTTTGGGGCATTTGCACAAGCTCCTTAGCCTGGAATTTACTTCTTCCCCACAGTACTTTTTCTTAATTACTCCTTTACTTGTCTTTACCTCTACCTCCGACCCCTCAGATGAGGCCAACTTTTTTCTGTTTAATGCTTTTTCCTCACATCCTTCTCTTCTTCACGGAGTGAGTTATCTCCAACCCTGAGATGCACTGGGCCTTCTGTTAGCTCTTGGCACATATCAAGCCTGTCTTGCCTCAGAGCCATTGCATTTGGTGTTCTCTTTGCCTGGATCCCTTTCCCCCAGTTCTTCAAAAGGCTGGTAACTTTTCATCCTAAACTTCACTTAAGTGTTACCGCCTCAGAAAAGTCTTCCTGTCCATCTAAAATATCTCTACCTTCCCATTCCTCTACATTCATTGCCTACGGCTGCTATAACAAATTATCACAAGCTTGAGTGACTTCAAAGCACAGCGACTTGTTTATTTATTTTTTTCATGCTTCTGGAGCTCAAAGTCTGAAATCAAGCTATCGGCAGGATTGGTTCCTTCTGGAGGCTCTGAGGGAGAATGTCTCCCATGCCTCCGCTTGCTTCCGGGGATTGTTGACAGTCCTTGGCTTGTAACTACATCAGTCCAATCTCTGCCTCTGCCTCCACATCACCTTCTCTATGTGTCTTCTCTCCTTCCCTTCTCCTATAAGGATATTTGTTATTGGATTTAGAGCCCACCTGGATAATCTAGAATAATCTCACCTCAAGGCTCTTATTCTTAATTACATCTGCAAAGACACTTTTTCCGATATGGTCGCATTCACAGGTATACATACAGGCATACATTTTGGGGCGCCACCATTAACCCACTACATGCTTTCATTTTTCTCCAGAATGCTTATGGAATGAAATGCTCCTTCTAGTTTATTGGTGCTTTGAAACTGCTGGTTATGACCCATCAGTGGGCTATGAAATGTAGTGGGTTTGGACAAGCATTTAAATTTTTCAAGTAAAGGGGCGCCTGGGTGGCTCAGTCGGTTGAGCGTCCGACTTCGGCTCAGGTCATGATCTTGCAGTCTGTGAGTGTGAGTTCGAGCCCCGCGTCGGGCTCTGTGCTGACAGCTCAGAGCCTGGAGCCTGTTTCAGATTCTGTGTCTCCCTCTCTCTCTGCCCCTCCCCTGCTCATGCTCTGACTCTCTGTCAAAGATAAATAAATATTAAAAAAAAATTAAAAAAAAATAAAATTTTCAATTTATTGAAATTCAAGTAAAAATTTAAAAACAAATGAAAAAAATAGAATAGAAAATATTGGCACCTATCACCCATATTCAAAGGGAAAGCTGAAATCACCTGCATCCGTACAGCTTGAATATCAGGACTGAGAATTGAGGCCACATGGTTTAGTTATTGTTGCTGGGAGATCTTGACCAGAAAGATAAGGCTGTAGGTCAATAAATAACTCCACTGTTTGCTTCAAGAAATTCCTACAAACCCATTTGTCTGGTCAGATAGTTTGTTCATATGGGCAAATAGCTCATTCGTCCATCAGTGTTTAACATGACCCCCTTTATTTATTTTTTTATTTTTATTTTTTTTTTTAATTTTTTTAACGTTTATTTATTTTTGAGACAGAGAATGAACAGGGGAGGGCAGAGAGAGAGGGAGACACAGAATCTGAAACAGGCTCCAGGCTCTGAGCATTCAGCACAGAGCCCGACGCGGGGCTCGAACTCACAGACCACGAGATCATGACCGGAGCTGAAGTCGGATGCTTAACCGACTGAGCCACCCAGGCACCCCTACATGACCCCCTTTAAAATCCCTTACCTGTGCAGTTACCATTCCTAAATTTTTATGCCTTGAATTTTGTCTACTTCCAATCAGTTTCTCCTTTGAAAGTCTTGCCTTGAGCCACTTGAGCCCATATCCCCAAGCCCCATATGTATTTTCTCTTGTCTGCCCCCTACTGGGACACAGCTAAGACTATCAGATGGTATCATCTCACATTTAGCATTAAATACTTCTAGCAGTGCTTGGTCAACAGATTTTCTGCCGATCTTTTCAGGAGCTGACGTTCAATATTTCTGGAGAGTCTCCCCAAATCCAACTGAGATGCCCTCACTGGCCATTTTAGATTCTAAACGAGGAAACAACGTACTCCTGTAAGGCCTCTGGAACCTCCTGCTCAGAGGTGTTTGCAATGTGATGGTCAACTACATCTCACAATGGATCGGATTCCTTTTTGTTGAACTTCTAAATGTTAAGCTTATCTTGTCTTCTTGTTTTCTCATTGAACCATTCCATTTCCTCATGGTGACCATTTCAGGAATCTGGTAATGTGATCAGATTTGAAACTTTTTCTACTTGGTGGAAAACTTCCTTATTACTAACAACATTACTGGGTGATTGCTATCTCTTTATCACTTTTTAACAATGTTTATTTATTTATTTTGAGAGAGAGAGAGAGAGCACGAACACATGCATGTGAGTTAGCATGGGGGAGGGGCAGAAGAGGTGGGGAGAGAATCCCGAGCAGGCTCTTCGCTGATGGCACAGAGCCAAGCACAGAGCTCCATCCAACAGACCATGAGATCATGAGCTGAGCAGAAATCAAGAATCAGACACTCTACTGAGCCACCCAGGTGCCCCTCCTCTCATCACTTTTTATTGGGAATCTGTAAAAGAAAGTTTGTAGTAAAGAGGATGGATATAGGTCTGATTACTCTGCTCTCATGCTCCAGACAATTTCATTCATGGTGAGAACTTTCTTCCTGGTTTGTAGACAGTTTGCCTTATTGCTATGTTCTCATGTGGCCTTTCCTTGGTGTGTGTGTGTGTGTGTGCACACCCCAGGCAGTGGAGGGAAGATGGGTGGGTGGGGGCTAGGAGAGAGACAGGGCGGGCTCTCTGATATCTCTTCCTGTAGGACCAGGGCCTCACCCTTATGATCTCATTTAACTCAATTACCTTCTTAAATGCCACATCTCCAAATACAGCTACAGTGGGGGTTAGGGCTTCACCTATGAAGTGGCCAGGGCAAAGGCAGCACAAATATTCAGTCTGTAACACAGTTGAATATTATTCAGCCTTAAGAAAGAAAATTCTGACACATGCTACAATATGGATGAATCTTGAAGATATTATGCTAAGTGAAATTAGCCAGTCACAAAAAGATTATACTATATGATTCCACTTATATGAAATACTCAGAGTATCAAATTCATACAGACAGAAAGTACAATGGTGGTTTCCAGAGCCTGCAGGGATGGGGGGGAAATCAGAACTTAGTGTTTAATGGGTATAAGCTTTCAGCTTTATAAGAAGAAAAGTGTTCTGGGCGGTGGTGAAAGTTGTACAACAGTGTGAATGTGAATGGACTTATTGGCCAGAACTCTACACTTAAAAAAATGTGGTACATTTTACATTATGTATATGTATAATAATACATATTTTACTATAATTAAAGATATTTTACTTATAATTACTATAATTTTACAGTAATTAAAGATAATAATTAAAAAACTCACATGAAAAGCATATAGATTCCCTTGTATTCAGAGTGCTTGAGGAATAAAAGGTTAAAATTATAAAAAGAAAAAAATCCTTACAGATGAATTTGAAATAGTTCTAAGAACATATAGTCCAGGGCTTCTAGATCTAGATCAGTATTTTTTAAAGATTTTATTTTATTGTCAAAAGAAATTTTTAATGTTTATTTATTTTTGAGAGAGAGAGAGATCGAGAGGGAGAGAGAGACAGAGTGTGAGTGGGGGAGGGCAGAGAGTGAGGGAGACACAGAATCCGAGGCAGGCTTCAGGCTCCCAGCTGTCAGCACAGAGCCCGATGCGGGGCTCGAACCCATGAACCCAGGTGAGATCATGACCTGAGCTGAAGTCGGACATTTATCAGGCGCCCCTTTAAGATTTTATTTTTAAGTGATCTCTACATCCAATGTGGGGCTTGAACTTACAACCCCAAAGTGTAGAGTCACATGCTCCACCGACTGGATCTTTATCAGTTGGTTCATATGTTGGTTAGGTGCTTGGCTGCAAAACTTGGATAGAAAAGTTACATCAGGAAAGCCCCTTGTCTTAAAAAATAAAACGGTCAGTTATTTTACCAGCAAAAAATGGATTTATTTGGGAATAGCAGAGAATTGCAATTTAGGACAAACGAAACACAGCAAAAACCATAAAGTAGGCTACTAAACAAAGGAAAGTTATTTCATGGAGAAGAAGGAGGAAGTTTGGAGGGGTTGTTTTGAGTGAAAACCAAAATTGGAGAAAACCAAGATTTCAGGGTAATGATGGTTTTTCATTGGCTGAGTTGCTGGGGTAGTGGATTTCCTGTAGGAGATGTAATGTACATCTTTTTTCTGTTGGGGGTTATAATTGACCATTCTTTCCTACAATTGACTCTGAGTGGTATAGGTCCCCCTTCTGGCCTCCTGACTTTATTTTAGTGATGGATCCCTTTATTAATTTTTACATTTCCTCCTTTTGATCAAGATCTTTCTGGGAAAACATGAACGATCAAGAGTCAGCTTTTCTTAATCTACAGGCTTTTTGTCCCCAGGAGGGACGTTTCTTGGGTGTCATGTCCCATGCTGGAGGGAAATAGTACAGATTAGAAACCTACTGAGGTCACATTAGTGCAATAAGGAGGGGTAGGAAGAGGAACTCTCAGGCACTTGCCATCTACTATCCATATTTATCAAGATCATTAGCATTGGAGATAGTCTTCTTGGGTGCAGTGTTTTTAAACAAAAAAAAATTTTTTTTAATGTTAATTAATTTTTGAGAGAGAGAGAGAGAGAGAGAGAGAGAGAGAGAGAGAGACAGACTGCAGGTAGGGAAGGGGCAGAGAGAGACAGAAACACAGAATTCGAAGCAGGCTCCAGGCCATGAGCTGTTAGTACAGAGACTGACACGGGGCTCAAACTCCCTAACCCTGAGATCATGACCTGAGCGAAGTCGGACACTGACTGAGCCACCCAGGCGCCCCTAAAAAAACGTTTATTTATTTTTGAGAGACAGAGACAGAGAGAGAGAGAGGGAATGAATGAGTGGTAGAGGGGCAGAGAGAGAGAGGGAGACAGAATCTGAAGCAGGATCCTCACTGTCAGCGCAAAGCCTAATGTGGCTCTTGAACCCACAAACTGTGAGATTGTGACCTGAGCCAAAGCTGGACACTCAAGTGACTGAGTCACCCAGGCGACCTGGGTATATTGTTTTTACAAAGGTTTAACAGCAATAAGTACAGAATTAAAAGTGACAATTCCAAACTGTATGATGGTTCTAAGCCAGGACCCAGGGTTTGAAAGTAGCCAATTGAAAATATTTATTGGCACTTGTTCTGACTTAGAGGAGAAAATTTCTCCCTATGGAGGCAAACCCGGAATCATCTATGTCTCCTGGAAGTCCCTGTATAAAGCAGCCATGAAAGCAGAATAGTGGGTACTGTAAAAGCACAGGAAAGAATCAAGTGAGTGTCTTTGGGAAGATACAGTGCAGGTATAAACATGAGCAATAGCTGATGAACTTTGTGCAAAACATCAAAACTTCAAAGACCTTTTAACAGTATTGTTATCTCAAAATAACTGTTTGGAAACAGATGTGTTATCAATTATACAGTCTGTAAAGTTATAAATACAGAAATCAGGAATTTGCATAAGAACCCTGAATTAGGTAATAGCCCAGATGGAAAAGATAGGCTTCTTTGAATCCTGAACCTTCTTTTTTTTTTTTCTAAATTTTTTTTAATGTTTATTTATTTGTGAGACAATGAGAGAGACAGAGTGCAAGCAACAGAGGGGCACAGAGGGAGACACAGAATCTGAAGTGGGCTCCAGGCTCTGAGCTGTCAGCCCAGAGCCTGACGCGGGGCTTGAGCTCACAAACCGTGAGATCATGACCCGAGCAGAAGTTGGATGCTTAACCGACTGAGCCACTCAGGTGCCCCTGAATCCTGAACCTTCTAACTGGCCTGGTCTGGAATTTTGGGAAAACTGGCTTATTAGATGTCCTCTCATCAGATGTCTTTTTTTTTTTTTTAAGATTGTATTGTTTCAAATAACTTGTATACCCAACGTGGGGCTTGAACCGAGAACCCCAAGATCAAGAGTCACACATTCCACTGACTGAGTCAGCTAGGTGCCCCATCATCAAATTTTTAAAAATTTTTTTTGATGTTTATTTATTTTTGAGAGAGAGAGAGAGAGAGGCAGAGTGTGAGTGGTGGAGGGGCAGAGAGAGAGAGGGAGACACAGAATCAGAAGCAGGCTCTAGGCTCTGAGCTGTCAGCACGGAGCCTGACGTGGGGCTCGAACCCACAAACTGAGATCACGACTTGAGCTGAAGTTGAATGCCTAACCAACTGAGCCACCCAGGTATCCCCAAATGTTTTTAATTCTGGGAAATCTTTTTTTTTTTTTAATGTTAACTTTATTTTTGAGAGAGAGAGAGAGAGAGGCAGAGTGTGAGCAGGGGAGGGGCAGAGGGAGAGGGAGACACAGAATCCAAAGCTGGATCCAGGCTCTGAGCTGTCAGCACAGAGCCTGACACGGGGCTTGAACTCACGAACCATGAGGTCATGACCCAAGCTGAAGTCGGAAGCTTAATGGACTGAGCCACCCAGGTGTCCCAATCTTTTTTTTTTTAAGTTTATTTATTTATCTTGAGAGAGAGAGGAAGAGAGACAGCATGCATGCATGCAAGTTGGGGAGAGAGGGAGGGGGAGAAAGAATCCTAAGCAGGTTCTGGTGAGGAACCTGATGCAGGGCTCAAACTCACAAACCATGAAATCATGACCTGAGCTGAAGTCAGACGCTTAATGGACAGAGCCACCCAGCTGCCCACAGTTCTGGGAAATCTTTACTTTCTGGTCACTAGTTGGTGTGCAGGTCTGGTCAGGATTTGGTGCTTTCTTTAAATGTGTCATGCAATTCCAAGAGTCTATTTGCTGGAATTTGGTGACACAAGATTGGTTAGCAGAACCTGATGGGGCCTTTCTAGTGAGGTTGAGGAGTCTTTTGGGGGTGTGTTTAAAAGAAAAATTTTTTTTAACGTTTTCATATTTTGAGAGACAGAGACAGAGAGTGAGTGGGGTAGGGGTAGAGAGAAAGAAACAGAATCTGAATCTGAGCTGTCAGCACAGAGCCTGATGTAGAGCTCTAATGCACGAACCCTGAGATCATTACCTGAGCTGAAGTCAGACGCTTTTACCTGGTTGAACCACTCAGGCCCCCCAGGAGGTGTTTTTTCTAACAGATAAAATCTTCAGGTTGCACCGTGTGATGCTTTAAGATCTACTGAGGGCACACTGTAAAAAGACTGCTCTACCAAAGCATGGTTTTGTGTTGCGTGTGTGCGTGTGCGTGTGTGTGCGTGTGTGTGTGTGTGTGTGTGTGTTTTAAGTAGGCTCCTCGCCCCAATATGGGGCTTGAACTCACGATCCTGAGATCAAAAGTCACATGCTATACTGACTGAGCCAGCCAGGCGCCCGAACATGGTTATTTTTAACAGAAGCGATTAGGCCTTTACACTATTGAAGTATATCTTTTATCAACTGTGGGTCAAAGGAGGCAGGGACCAAATGCATTGGACGTCCTGTGACTGTCTCAAAGGATGAGACTCCGTGAGTTCCCAAAAAAGTGGATCTGAGATTTAGAAGGACCAACAGCAATGCTTTTGGCCAAAGTATTTGGATGATTTCTACAAATGTTATGTTACCAATTGAATCTTAATGGTGCCATTAGTGCATTCAAGTAAACTTGAGGATTAAGGGTGGCATGCACTATGAAAGTGTTGTAAAACTGGCTGAACAGCACAGGTTCGTTGAAGCTCCTGACGGGTAAAGGTTCCCCGATCACTGTGGAGTGCAACAAGGGTTCTCCAGGTAAGAATAGTCTTTTTTTCTTAAGTTTATGTATTTTGAGAAAGAGAGAGTGCACATGCAGGGGAGGGGCAGAGAGAGGGAGAGGGAATCCCAAGCAGACTCCACACTGTCAGCATAGAGCCCGACTCAGGGCTTGAACTCACAGAACTGCGAGATCATCACCTGAGCTGAAATAAAGAGTTGGTCACGTAACCAATTGAACTACCCAGGGACCCCAAGGATAGTCTTTTTTAACAGAACTTTAGCCATAGAAGAACCAGTGGCCCATTTACAGATGAAAGCTTTAGACCAATGAGAAAACATACAAACCATGACTGAAACATGTTTATATCCACGAGATGGGAGGAAATTGATTCTCCAAACCTCGAATGAGGAGGGAGACAGAATCTGAAGCAGGCTCCAGGCTCTGAGCTGTCAGCACAGAGCCCGACGCGGGGCTCGAACACACGAACCGTGAGACCATGACCTGAGCTGAAGTCAGATGCTTAACCGACTGAGCCCCCCAGGCGCCCTTAGAGACTTTATGTCTTTTTTAAGGCCAAAAGCTTAACAGGTGGATGTGGTCTTTCTGTAAAGACGTTTGAAAGTGGAGCAGAGAAGCAGTCTGTACGTTGTACAAAATGGAGCCTGCAGAAAACTTCATATCATGCAAATCACCTTGAAGATTTGTGAAAAGTAAGGACTCTGAAACCTTGAGACATTACTGTGCAGATGTATTGCTGTTCTTCCCAGGTGAAAGCGAAAGAGTATTGACTATACTTACCAACTGGAATACTAAAAAAATGCCCTGTGTTGATCAATTACAGCAAAAAGTTGCTTTCAGTGGGAATGGATGTCAGTAGCACATGGGGGTTAGGAACAATGAGGTGCCAAGGGATAACAATGTTATTTATTACTCAGAAATCCTGGACAAAATTTTCATCCTCAGTCACCGGGTTTTCTCACGGGTAAAATAGGGGTATTACAGGGATGACTGCAGGGGATAATGAGAGCCAGATTCTTGTAATCCTCTATTATGGACTGGATGCCTTGAAGGGCTTCTGTATTTATAGAGTATCGACTAATTCTGGGGAGAGGTTTTGAGTGATCTATGGGAGATCTGTGGATTCTGCCAATATTATTTGAAGATTTTGCCCATAAACAGGATGGTAGCTTATCCAATAAGGACAAATGATTAGCGTCCTCTGCTTGAGCATAGTTCTGTCAGAGATGAAGCAAATAAAAGATGTGGAAGCGTTCTTTAATTCACCTAGTTGGCAATTTTGATTACTATTGTCAAATTCTAGAATTATTTCCCCCTTTTGGGAGAAAGAAATTCCAGCATGATATTTTTCTAAGAAACCTCTGCCCAGTCGATGAATAGGGGCAGGGGAACTAAGAAGAAAAGGGTGGGTATCTTTTTTTTTTAAGTTTTTTTATTTTGAGAGAGAGAAAGAGAGCATTCAAGTGGGAGAGGGACAGAGAGAGAGGGAGAGGGAGAGTCCCAAGTGGGTTCTGCACGTCAGAGAACAACTGGATGCGGGGCTCGATCTCATGAAGCATGAGATCATGACCTGGGCCTAAACCAAGAGCCGGATGCATAACTGACTAAGCCACCCAGGCGCCCCATAATAGGGTGGGTATCTTAAGGCACCTAAAGGAAAAGGAACAGGCTCAGAAACAGGAACCTGTTGAGGTTTACTAGAGACACCCCCCCTCCATTTGAACTCAATTTCAGTACTCTGAGGCAGGGCCTGCTTTATAGCAGTGGGGTTAAGCCTGACTGTAGCTCTGGTGTCAGTAAGGACAGAGAGAGATTCATTCCTAATCTGAGAGTTTGTTCTCTGTGTTGAACAAGAGGGAGGATTGGGAAGATCCCCATCACTGGAAATTAGGAGGCCATTGGGAAGGCTGGCTAGAGGGCTACAGGTTCCTTAAATTGGTAACAATCTTCTTCCCAATGTTCTGGCTCTTTGCAGCAACAGCAGAGACGAGGAGGTTTTTGGTTTTGTTTAGGGGCCTCCATTTGCCAGAGTTGAAAACTAAGAATTTTAGTGGTCTCTCTTTTAGGTGACTCTTCTAGTATGCAGGTGAGGTGGTTTGCCAAATTATTAACTCAATCTGGAATAGATACAGTTTCCCATTTCATGCTTGTCCTTTTACTATAAGGGAAATTTCTTGGTTCAGCCCATTCATAAATATGGAGAAAAAGTGTACCCAAGTGGATTCAACAACTAAATGAAGACCAGAATTTTCTTTGAAAACAATCTGAAGTCAAGTGTAATAGTCATAAACAGGTTCATCAGATGTTTGTGCATGCAAGCCTGAATTTTGTTCCTATCAACAGGCTTAGAAAAAGCTACTACAACTGCTCAGTGGAGGTTTTCAGCATGTGTTTTTAGTATTTTGCCAAAACTTAAGGGTTTGTTTTTCTAAATCCTGTTAGCATGTTCCCATGGGCAAGTTTCATCCAATGTTTGGCCTGGCTCTCACCAACAGGCATGTGGGCTAAGTGATATAAATCTGAGAAACCAGGTTGGTAAGTCTGAGTAAATATGTTAAATTCTTCAGCGAACCTATGGGGGTCCTCATTCACTTTAGGAAACTCTGTGGCTCACAATCCAGCTTTAGTCCAGGGAACATAAGAAATGTGGGGTTTGTTTTGTCCCTCAGAAGCCTTTTTGTCTTTTTCTAATGGTTTGTTTGCCTCAGTTAGTCTAGAAATTGTATTTTACAGAGGGACAATTTTAGATTCAAGATAACATTTGGAAGCTTCAACATCCAAATAGGCTTCCCATTCAGCTTTGACGACTTTAAAGCCATGGCTGTCCAATTCAGTTTTGACAAGCGTAAGTTTGGAGAGATTGAAATTTCCCTATAATGGCCATTGGTATTTGAAATTCCTTTTAGTTAAGTCAGTCGATTTAGTTAGAAATGTGTATGAGAAGGGACCAGTTTCTATTTATTTATTTATTTATTTATTTATTTATTTATTTATATTTATTTTAAGTTTATGTTTATTTTAAGTTTACTTATATGTTGATTTTTATTTACTTTTTAAAAGTTTATTATTTATGCTTTTAAAGTTTTATTTTTATTATTTATTTTTTTAAGTTTATTTATTTATCTTGAGAGAGAGAGAGAGAGAGAGAGAGAGAAAGCACTAGCAGGGGAGGGGCAGAGAGAGAAGAGACAGAATCCCAAGCAGGCTCTGCACCAACAGCACAGAACCACATGCAGGGCTTGAACTCACAAACCATGAGATCATGACCTGAGCCAAGATCAAGAGTCAGAAGCTTACCTGACTGCGCCACCCAGACACCCCTATTTATTATTTATTCTAAAGAGACAGAGACACCGTGAGCAAGTGAGGGGCAGAGAGAGTATCCCAAGCAGGCTCTGTGCTGGTAATGCAGAGTATTGATGCAAGGCTCAAACTAATGAAAGCTTGAGGTCATGACCTGAGCTGAAATCAAGAGTCAGACACAACTGACTGAACCACCCAGGTGCCCCTAAAGTTTTCTTATTTTAAGGTAACCTCCCATGCAGCTTGAACTCATGACCCTGAGATCAAGAATTGCATACTCTCCCAACGGAGCCAGCCAGGGACCCCAAGGGACCACAGTTTTTAAATATAAAACTGGCTGTAGTCCCAGGGGGTGGGGGTGCCTCAAAGCATTTTGATGACTGGAATCCCATTTCTTAGAGGTTTCTTCCTTTTTTTTTTTTTTAAAGGTTTTATTTTTTTTTTTTACATTAAAAATTTTATTAATTTATTCTTGAGAGAGAGAAAGAGTGAGCATGGGAGGGGCAGAGAGAGAGGAAGAGGGAGAATCCCAAGCAGGCTCCACATTGTCAGCACAGAGCCCAAAACGGGGCTCAATCCCATGAACTGTGAGATCACGACCTGAGCCAAAATCAAGAGACAGATGCTTAACCCACTGAGCCACCTCAGGCACCTCTTAAAGATTTTTATTTTATTTTATTTTATTTTATTTTATTTTATTTTATTTTTTTAAGTTTATTTATTTATTTTGAGAGAGAAAGAGAGAGAGAACGCTCAAGAGCCAGCAAAGGAGGCTCAGAGAGAGAGAATCCCAAGCAAGCTCCACACTGTCAACACAGAGCCCAATGTGGGGCTCCAACCCATGAACGGCGAGATCACGACCTGAGGCTAAGCTGAGAGTCAGATGTCCAACCCAGATGTGACCCACCCAGGCACACCTAAAGATTTTATTTTTAAGTAATCTCTACATCCAACTTGGGGCTCAAACTCACAACCCTCAGATCAAGAGTCACATGCTCTACTGACTGAGCCAGTCAGGTTTCCCTTAGAGATTTACTCCCTAGAGTAAAAAAAAAAGTCCTAAACTGTTCCAATTGGAATAGTTCAATTCCAAAAGGAATCAGGGCAAAGGCTAGCATAGTTCTGATAGGAACAGTATAGTTCCAAAAAGGAGTCAGACTAATGGCCAAATGAGTACTCTCGGAAAAGGACAAAGACTTCAAACAGATCCCAAATAAAGGCCAGGAGCTCAAAATGCATAGGGAGCAGAGTTAGAAATTCAGGAGAGATTTACCCTCAAACTCTAGGGTCAGCAAGAAAGCAGTGAGCTCAGTGGGCTCTGTGAGTCTCACCAACCTTGAATTGTTGGGTGTGTGTGTGTGTGTGTGTGTGTGTGTGTGTGTGTGTAGGCAGGCACACGCACATTCTGTCTGGATCCCTCTTAAGACATCAAGTAACATCCTTAAAACAATTTTACCAGGAAAGGTGGGTTTATTCGGGAATAGCAGAAAATTGCAATTCTGGACAGGCAAGCTATGGCAAAAACCATAAGCTAGTCCAACAAACAAAGGAGAGAAATGTTATTTTATTTTTAAAATTTTTTAATGTTTATTTTTGAGAGAGAGAGAGAGAGAGAGAGACAGACAGACAGAGCATGAGCAGGGGAGGGGCAGAGAGAGAGGGAGACAGAGAATCTGAAGCAGGCTCCAGGCTCCGAGCTGTCAGCACAGAGCCCGACGCGGGGATCGAACCCACAAACTGTAAGATCATGACCTGAGCTGAAGTCGGACACCCAACCGACTGAGCCACCCAGGCACCCTGAGAAATGATATTTTTATGGAGAATAAGGAGGGAGCTGGGAAGGGTTGTTCTGAAGAAAAGTCCATCGAGAAAAGCAAGATTTCAGGGTAATGATGCTTTCTCATTGGCTGAGTTGCTGAGATGGTGGATTTCTTGTAGAAATCCCATCTTTCCTTGCTGGGGCCTGTAATTGATGATTCTTCCTGTGAATTGACGGTTCTTCCTGTGATTGACCTCTTGCGATATGGCATGAGAGCTCCCCCTTCTGGCCGCCTGGCTTTATTTTAGTGAGATTTCCCTTTGTTAATTTTCACAACCCTGAAGATGACCTAAAAGATCCCAAACTGCACAGGATGCCCAAAGGGGTCTAGCTGCAGATGTTTGAAAAGGTTGTTCTGGAGACTATTTCCTATAAACATAGATTAGATTCTTACCCTGACACAAAAGCAAGGAAGGTGAATTCATTTTAAGGGTTTTATTGCCTTTTAAAAAATATTTATTTATTTTTGAGACAGAGGGAGGAAGAAAGGGAGAGAGAGTGCAAATGGGGAAGGGGCAGAGAGAGAGGGAGAGAGAGAATCCCAAGCAGGTTCTGTGCTGTCAGTGCAGAGCCCAATGTGGGGATCAAACTCACAAACTGAGACATGACCTGAGCTGAGATCAAGAGTCAGACACTTGACTGACTGAGTCACCCAGGTGCCCCTTTATTCTCCTGAGGGAGAGAGAGAGAGAGAGTGCAGGGGAGGGGATTACATAGGATCTGAAGCAGGCTCTGTGCTGTCAACATAGAGCCAGATGCGGGACATGAATTCACTAACCATGAGATCATGACCTGAGCCGAAGTCAGACGCTTAACTAACAGAGCCACCTCGGTGCCCCCTTTATTGCCTTTTTAAATGTGTTTTTTATTACAGTAAAATAAACATAACAAAATATACTATTTTAACTTTTTATTTTAACTATTTTTAAGTGTACAATTCTGGTGCATTAAGTACATCCACACTATTGTAACCATCAGCACCGTCTATCTTCAGAACACTTTTCATCTTGCAAAACTAAAACTGTACCCATTAAACACTAATTCGCCTTCTCCCCAGTCCCTGGTGACCACCATTCTATGTTCTGTCTCCATGATTTTGACGCTAAGTACCTCATGTCAGTGGAATCAAATAGTATTTGCCCTTTGGTGAATGACTGATTTCACTTAGCATCTTGTCCTCAAGGTTTATCCATGTTGTAGCATGCGTCAGAATTTCCTTTCCTTTGAAGGCTGAATAATATTCCACTTTATCTACCACGTTTTGTTATGCTTTCATTACCCTTTGACAATTGGACTACCATCTAAGGATTCTCAGATTCCCCTAGAAGCAAACAGTATGAGATGAAAAATAGCTACTCTGAGGCTTTCAGACCAAGTAGATGAACTGAAGAATACTTCCCATGCAAAATTCCAAATCAAAATCTCACCTTTCTTTCCGGTTTTGCTCTTCAAATCTTCTTTGGCTTGTTCAAGTCAGGCTGCTCTTCATTCTCTGCTGATTTTGTAAAGACAGAAAGAATTGCTTTTATGTTAACCTTTTTTTTTAAGGCTTATTTGTTTTCTGGTTATGGTATTATAGGTGGTTACAAATGGCTCACTCAATACCCAATCTTTAGAAAAAACTGATCACTATGCATGTGTCCATTTTGCTTTGCATGCTGGTCACTTTCCAATATTCCCCATTCCCTAGCCAAAACAGGTAACCAAAACCTTTTCAGAGACAAAAACATGGGGGAAAATGACATTTTTGGAAGTCAATATAGTCATAGACCTAAGGAATCCCAGCCTAATTCATGTTATGATGTGGTTTGCAGAAAAGGAAAATGTGTTTGGTGATACTGGACCCAATCTTGAGACCCAAGGTTGGCACCAGAGAATGCAAGAGAAGTTATTTTTAGGTTTCCATGCCAGAAGGAAAGTTTACTTGGCAATGGTCAGCCAATCCATGTGGCCTGCCTCTCCTATATCCCTCGTCTTTCTTTCCGAAAAAGTAACTCCTTATTTTCCAAGTAATCCAAATGTGGAGGAGTTTTTAAAAATATATTTTATTTTTTTAAGTAATCTCTATACCCAACATGGGGCTCGAACTCACAGCCCCAAGATCAAGAGTCACATGCTCTACCCACTGAGCCAGCTAGACGCCCTTAAATGTGTAGGATTTAAGATGGTCACATTCTTTGACAATCCTTAAGAGGTGGGGTCTGTTCCCCTTTCCTTGAGTCTGGGTGCTCTTTCCTGTTGCTTTGACCTGTAGAACACAGCAAAATGATGCTGTGCTCAGTAAGCTAAGGCTATAAACAAATAAACGTTTGGTTTAGGGACTTCATTCAAACCTGTTTATCTGGACAGCTTGCAGGATGGGCTCTCGTATTGGGAAGGAATCCCATCAAGATTGTCCATTTGGGAAATCAAGTTACTTATCAAACAGCAGTATACTTATTAAAACTTGCTTTAAGACCCTTGCTGTGCTATGCTCACTAATGCTAAAATTTACATCAAGACATATGCCCAATCCCAAACAATTCCTGTTTTTAAAAACAATTCAGGGGCACCTGGGTGGCTCAGTCGGTTAAGCATCTGACTTCAGCTCAGGTCATGATCTCAAGGTTCATGAGTTCAAGCCCTGTGTCGGGCTCTGTGCTAACAGTGCAGAGCCTGCTTGGGATTCTCTTTCCCTCTCTGTCTGCCCCTCTTCTGTTTTTGCATGCTCACATGCTCTCTCTCTCTCTCTCTCTCAAAATAAGTAAACTTTAAAAAATAAAATAATTCAAATTTATAATTTATTTAGTCCATAAATATCAAGGAAATGACATTTAACATTTCTTTAAAATTAAGAGGGTGTTTTTCATTAAAGCTATATTACTAAAGATGAAATTCTATAGCCTTTTAAACACAATCATTGATAGCCAATAAACTAAAGGAAATACAAATGTCCTTCTAAAATTTAATCTTTCCACCTGCTTTGTAACATCTTTCTTGCCTGTTAGGTCTCACAGACTCCCAATCAATTCTTGTCTTGAAAGACCTTCTTGAACTACTCAAGCCCAGACCCCAGCCCTATACATTTCCTTTCCATGTCTCTCCATTCTGACATACTATTAAGATCGTCATGGTAGCATTCTCCATTACTGCAGCAAATCTAACAAAGGTAGTTTTGCTTGGTCTTTCTGATTGTCTTTTTTTTTTTTGTCAGTTTTCTGATTGTCTTTTTTTTTTTTTTTTTTTTAGTTTATGTATTTATTTGGGGTGAGGGGCAGAGAGAGAGAGAGAGAGAGGGAGAGAGAGAGAGGAAGAGATTGAGGCTTGAATTCATGAACTGCGAGATCATGACCTGAGTGAGCCAAAGGACATTTAACCTACTGAACCACTCTGGTGCTCTTTCTGGTTGTCTTTTTAGGAGCTGCCAGTCTACAAGGTAAGTATGGCTTTGTGAAACCTCAGTGTTAGTTTTATGGGTGGTGTTTGTGTGTGTGTGTGTGTAGGTATACTGGAAAGTGATGTAAAACATGTTGCACCTGTGGGTGGGGGTGACAAAGTTGGAAAGCCATTCATTTATTTTCATCTACTAGAATGTAAGCTAATGAGCACAGGAATTCTATCTTCTCTGCCTTATCCCCAGCGTTACTTTATTATTATTATTATTATTATTATTATTATTATTATTATTATTTTGAGGTGGAGGGGGAGGAAAAGGGAGAGAAACTCTTAAGCAGGCTCCTGGAGCCCATTACAAAGTCCTATCCCACCACCCTGGGATCGCGACGTAAACTGAGATCAAGAGTCAGGTGCTCAGACCGAGCCACCCAGGTGCCCCTATCCCCAATGTTTTGAGCAGTTTCTGGCACACACATAATTGTTAAGTGTAAGAATGAATAGGGGCTCCTGCGTGGCTCAGTTGGTCAAGCACCTGACTCTTGACTCTGGCTCATGTCATGATCTCATGATTCGTGGGTTGGAGCCCCGTGTCGGGCTCTGCACTGACTGTGAGGAGCATGCTGGAAAGTCTCTCTTTCTCTCTCTACCCCATCCCCCGTCCTCTTTCTCTCAAAATAAATAAATAGACTTAAAAACAAACAAACCAAGAATGAGTGAAAGAGCGACTTGTGACTGAAAACATGAAAGGCAAAGGGAAGGCGGGGGAGGGAGCGAACAGCAACAAGCGACAGGGAAGAGAAATAGTAAGGGGAAAAGAACAGTCTACAAGGCAGGGCGTGGGCCCGCGCCTCCCTGCCTAAAGGGGGCGCTGTGGGCCGCCTGTGCTGCCCAGGGCGGGCTGTGGTGGGCGGGGGGGGGGGGCACTAGGGGCGGAGCTGCGGGCGCGCAGGGCAAGGTGGGAGTGGAGAGGCTGGAGGCAAGGAACGCGGGAGGTTTCCTGAGGGAGCTGTGGAAGTACGCCTCGGTAAGTGTCCCGCCAAGGGCAGGGAGGCCTCGCGCCACCTCACTGCAGTCCCTATGCCCCTTACTATCTCCTGGATTCCGGGAGGCTGAGGCGGGCTGGTGCCTGGGAACCTGTGTTCCCCCTCCTTGGGGGCCTCAGTTTCCCCACTTGAGAAGTGGGCAGGTGGGCTGGACGCATTGCCTTACAATCAACCGGGAAGCTACAGCAACCTCTCCTGCCTCCTTTACAGCCTCCCTGTCCATCCTCCTGCCTTCCCGCCTTGGCGTGTCCTCATCACGAGCAGGTCGGAGCTCTCTGGATCAGCCTTCCCCTAGCCTCCCTTTACCTTCTTGGGAAAACTTGCTCATCTGCTGTGGCTGGCTCCAGTTCATGCTTTTCCTCCGCTGTTTACTCTTGCAGCCGATTTGGTGATTGCACCAGGCTTCTAGAGTTAGACCTGCGTGTGAATCTGGGTGGACCACTGATGAGCTGTGTGACCCCTGGGCAAGTTACCTTACCTCTCTGTGCCCCCATTTTCTCATCCCCAAAATGGGATAATAACAGAACCTACCGTAAATGAGTTAATGTGAAGGTTTAGAGCAGATATATTTTCCTGTTGCGACATTTCCAAAGTGCCTCCGCTTCTCAGCCTGTTACCTCGCAATTGTAGTTTTGCTTCAGTGATAACCTACTTGACTGCTTAATGTTTGATTAATAAATTATTCCCAGGAGGACAGGACAGTGCTCTTGCCTGCTCACCCTGTGTGGAGGAGCCTGAAGCCAGGACTGGCTAGGCTGGGCGTACAGGGGTGATCCGGATGGCTGTGCCCTCAGTCTGAAAGAGGCATTTGAACAAGTATGGCTACGTTGGGTCTTATTTGGGGAGTTCAGCGTCTGGGCAATATCAGTTAAGGTCAATATTACTCTTGAAAGAAGGGTGCTTGCCTGGCTCATTGGGAGGAACATGTGACTCTTGATCTTGGGGGTCCTGGTGTAGAGATTACTTAAATATATACACTTAAAAAAATACTACTCTTGAAGGAATTGAATCTTGAAAGCTGCAAACTGAAATTTGTGGGTTTTGTTTTGTTTTGTTTTGTTTTTGGTCATCTTTGTATTCCAGCTTTGTCCCAGTCCCGGGAGCAGTGAAGTGAGGGCCACGTGGCTACCTCCTGTTTCGCGATGTAAATGCCTCGTGTCGTGGCTCTGCCATAGTGGAAGAGCGAGAGCAGACAGGAGGCTACCTGCAGTTCAGTGTTGGCTTTCTAATTCTGTGCTTATTTAAGTGTTGAGAATGCGCTGGAATCCCCAGCTCCTCCATTTGGGTGGGTGACCACTAGCTTCTAGGGTGAGGTTTTATTTTGCCAGTTCCCATGACACGTGGACTTGTGGGGTGACCCTGCTCCCAAGCTTGTGGTGGAAGAATTTATGTCCTCCTTACACGTTTGTAAATTGACAACTAGGGTATTTTTTTTTTATTATACTTGTAAAGAGTTGCAAAAGATATCATTACCATCCTATCCTGTGGTTTTCATATGCATGTTTTCATCCTATTTTGAGTAAAATCTAGGAGGTGTAGATTTCACTCGGGTTATGGAAATTATATGGCAGAGCACCTATCTGGCCAAATTGGGCCTCACTGTCCAACCCAGAAGAATGACTTCACTTTTTATTTTATTTTATTATTTTTAAAGAATTTACTTTTAAGTTAATAAAATCTCTACGACCTAACATGGGGCTTGAACTTACAACCCCAAGATCAAGAGTTGTGTGCTCTCCCAACTGAGCCAGCCAGGTGTCCCCTGACTTTACTTTTTAAAAACAGCTCCTTGAGGTATATATAATTGACATACCACATAATTGACTCATTTTAAATTTAATGATTTTTTGTAGAATTACATGATACTGTTAAGGTCAGGCATCGGGCAGGGTAAAGATGAGTCAGAAGCTAAAAAATTTTAGCAGTCAAAGGCTTTATTGGGAACTAAGGTCTCGGGCGAGGTTCCGTGACTCAGGGACAGAGAGAGAGAGGAGTCAGGGAAGTCGCGCCTGGGTGGGGTGGGGTGGGTTTTTTAAGCTGCAGCGGTTCCGGGTTTAGGTCCGGGTGGGCCTTTTTCGCGCCAGGTCGTGCTGTCGCACGGTGATTGGTTGACCTTCGATTCGTTCTGGCGCCGCTTGGGGCTTTCCCTTGGGTTGCGCTGGCAAGATGGCCGTCCCCTCCACTGTGGTTCCAGGGACATCCTGACAGATACCATTACCATAGCCCATTTTAGAGCATTTCTGTGACACCAGAAAGATGCTTCCCGTTCTGCCCCAGGCAACCAGTGATCTTTCTGTTTCTATGAATTTATATTATCTAGATATTTCATATAAATGGAATCAATAGTTGTTGGTTTGGCAGCTCGTTGGGAGCTTCTGGGTGTAATCTGAAACCGGCAGAGGACAGAGAGCAACGTTTCTGAAGAAAGAGGGAAGCCGCTGCAGATTGGTAGGTGGTAGGTATAGCACGAGTAGATCTCCACACCCACCCACCGAATCTTAAACGTTTATATTGAGATTTGACCTGCGTTCAGTAATGTGTACCGTCCAGATGGTCTTAGTACCACATCGCTATCTCAAGGCTCTGTCCTTCGGGCAGTCTCCGGGAGTGTGAAAGGCAAGCGGGAGGCATGGTCCAAGGATGGGGGCGGGAGTAAGGAGCCTCCGGTTGCTGCGATCTGCTCACAGGTCAGCCGGTGGTCATGTCCTCTCAATGACCTCCTCCACCATTAAGATGTTAGCCTTTTGTGACTGGCTTTCATTTCAGTGTGCTGGTTTTTTTTTTTTTAATGTCTATTTAGGGGCGCCTGGGTGGCTCAGTCGGTTGAGCGTCCGACTTCGGCTCAGGTCATGATCTCGCAGCTCGTGAGTCTGAGCCCCAAGTCGGGCTCTGTGCTGACAGCTCGGAGCCTGGAGCCTGCTTCGGATTCTGTGTCTCCCTCTCTCTCTCTCTGCCCCTCCCCCACTCGCACTCTGTCTCTCTCTCCCTCTCTCCCTCAAGAATAAACAAACATTTTTTTAATGTTTGTTTATTTTTGAGGGAGACAGACACAGAATGCGAGCTGCGAGGTCATGACCTGAGCCGAAGTCGGACGCTCAACCGACTGAGCCACCCAGGCGCCCCTAGCATACTATTTTTGAGATTCATCCGTTTTGTGGTGTATATCAGTACTTAATTCCTTTTTATCACTGAATAGTATTTGATGGTATGGATGTACGACTTTTTTTACTTTTTCCTGTTCACCAGGGATGGACATTTGAATTGTTTTCATCTTTTGGCTATTGTGAATAATGCTTCTATGAACATTCGCACACAAGTCTTTGTGTGGACATAGGTTTCACTTTTCTTGGGTGGATGAGTTGAATTGCTGTTTATGTTTACCTTTTTTAAGAACCTGCCAAACTGCTTTCCAAAGTGGTCGTACCATTTTATATTCCTACCAGCAATATATGAGGGTTCCAGCTTTTTCACATCCTCACCCATACTTGTCCTTTTGATTATACCCGTCCTGCTAAATGGGAAGTGCTATCTCACTGTGGTTTAAAAAAACAAACAATACAGCCAACGGTCAGTGGTGCCATAATAGTGTTGTATGTTGACAGAGGGTAGCTGCACTTGTGGTGAGCACAGCATAATGTATAGGCTTGTTGAGTCACTCACTATTCACTATGTGGTGCACCCGAAGCTAGTGAAACATTGTATGTCAACTATACTTGAATTTTAAAAAATTGTGGTAAAATACACGTGACAGATTTGCCATCTTAACCATTTTTGAGTGTACAGTTCAGTGGTATTATGTATATTCACCTTCTTGTGCAACCAGTCTCCAGAACTTTTTTATCTTGCTAAACCAATACTCCTTGCCCATTAAACAACAACTGTCTATTCTCCCTCTTCCTAACCTCCGGCAAGCACCGTTGTCCTTTCCTTTTCTATATATTTGACTATTCTAGACACCCCATGTAAGTGGAATCATATAGTACTTGCTCTTTTGTGTCTGGCTTATTTCATCTAGCATAATGTCCTCAAGATTCATCCCTGTTGTAGCACGTCAGAATCTCCATCCTTTTTAAGGCTGGTTAATATTCCACTGTATGGACATACCACATTTTGTTTATTCGTTCTTCCATGATGGACCCTTGGGTTTAGCTCTTGTGTGTGAACTGTGCTGCCATGAACATGGGTATACAAATGTCTCTTGAGACCTTGCTTTCAATTAATTTTGGTGTATACCCAGAAGTGGAATTACTGAATGACCTGGTAATTCTATTTTTAATTTTTTGAGGAACTGCCATTTTGTTTTGTATAGGGGCTGCACCATTTTACATGCCCACCAACAGTACACAAGGGTTCCAATTTCTCCACACCTTCACCAACATTTATTATTATTATTTATTTTAATTTTTACATTTTATTTATTTTTGATAGAGCACAAGTGAGTGAGGGGCAGAGAGAGATGGAGACACAGAATCTGAAGCAGGCTCCAGGCTCCGAGCTGTCAGCACAGAGCCTGATGCGGGGCTCGAACTCAAAAACCGTGAGATCATGACCTGAGCTGAAGTCGGATGCCTAACCGACTGAGCCACCCAGGCACACCTGTTTTGTTTTGTTTTGTTTTGTTTTTTGATAGAGGCCCTTATGGGTATGATATCATTGTGGTTTTGATTTGCACTTTCCTTATGACTGATGATGTTGAACACTTTTTCATGTGGTTTGTGCCGTGCGTACATCTTCTTTGAAGAAATGTCTACTCAAATCCTTTGCCCATTTTATTTATTTATGTAGTTAGTTTCTTTCTTTTTTTTAATATATGAAATTTATTGTCAAATTGGTTTCCATACAACACCCAGTGCTCATAAAAATAAGGAACGCTTCACGAATTTGCGTGTCATCCTTGCGCAGAGGCCATGCTCATCTTCTCTGTATCGTTCCAATTTTAGTATATGTGCTGCCGAAGCGAGCACCCTTTGCCCATTTTAAAATTGGGTTATTTTTCTTTTTATTATTGAATTGTAAGAGCTCCTTGTATGTACTAAATGTGAGCTCTTTATTAGATGCAAGAGTTTCTTTAAAACATTTTTTTAAATGTTTTTTTCTTTTTGAGAGAGAGAGAGAGAGAACAGGGGAGGGGAAGAGAGAAAGGGAGACAGAGGATCTAAGACGGGCTCTGTGCTGACAGCAGATAGCCCAATGCGGGGCTTGAGCTCATAAACGTTGAGATCATGACCTGAGCTGAAGTCAGAGGATTAACCAACTGAGCCACCCAGACACCCTTATCGGATATGAGATTTGTAAATATGTTTTTAATGGTGTCTTTTCACAAATTTTACAATTTTTATAAAATCCAGCTTATCAATTTTTTTTTCTTTTTTTTTTAGGTAGACTCCACATCCAGTGTGAGGCTTGAACTCACAACCCTGAGATCAAGAGTCACATGCTCTACTGACTGAGCCAGCCAGGCACTCCTAACTTTTTTATGCTTGTGCTTTTAGTGCCATATCTAAGAAATCTTTCTCTAACCCAAGGTTGTGAATATTTACTCCTATGTTTTCTTCCAAGAGTTTTATACTTTTGGCTCTTTCATTTAGGTCTGTGATCCATTTTTAGTTGATTACTGGCTATGGTGTAATCAAACATTTTAGGGTCTATCCCTGTGTTGAACATTCCACTCTTCTAGGATGGACAATACTTAGAGCTATGCTGGGAACTGGATGAAATAAGGCTCTGTTTCCTTTAGTGTCTCTTGTTGAAATTCTTTGCATTGTTCTGACTTCTCCATTTACCTTAATCTCATTCTGAAGTTTTCACACTGGGGTGATGCACTGGATCAAAGGAGATTCTGGGTGGTGAGTAATTGGTCCTTCTTTTGTGCAGTGCATAGGGTGATTGAGCAAGAGGGGGGAAGGAAGTCATAGGCATTTTCTCAGCCTGCTAGATCAAGTATATGTGGGAAAGAGCTCTGACGGAAGCAGAGGGCCTGAAATTGTCTTCAGAGTATCCATCATGCTCAAAGTCATGATCCCCACGGAAGGTCTTCCTATCCCCAGGTCCATGTACCCAATTTGAAGACTGCTACTTAAGATTCATATGAAGTGTTGGCAACGTTGGAGAGAAATTGAAACACTCATGTATTGCTGCTGAAAATTTAAAATGGTATAGCATATGTGGCAAGCAGTCTGGCAGTTCCTTAAAAAGTTAAACGTAATTACCATATCATTCAGCAATTCCACTCCTAAGTGTATACCCAAGGGAACTGAGTACATGTTCACCGAAAACTGTTACACAAATGTTCCTAGCAGCATTGTTCATAATAGCCAAAAAGTGGAAACAACTCAAATGACCATCAGGTGGTGAATGAATGGACATCTGGTATATCCACACACTGGAATATTATTCACCCGTAAAAAGGAACAAATACTGAAGCATCCCACAACATTCCAAAGTATGCTAAATGAAAGAAGCCAGACACAAAAGAGGACATTCCATTTATATAAAATGTCTGATATACAATTCCAAAGAGACTGAAAGTACATTAGTGATTGTCAGAGGTGGGGAGGAGGGGAGCATAGAGAGTGACTATTGGAATTTGGGGGAGGGGGCCAGTGATGAAAATGTTCTGGAATTACTTTGTGAATGTACTAAAAAAACACATAATGTACAATTTACCTTTATTTAAAAATTAAAAAAAATGTTTTTTAATGTTATTTTTGAGAGGGAGAGAGAGATAGAGCCAGTGTGAATGGGGGAGGGGCAGAGAGAGAGGGAGACATAGAATCTGAAGCAGGCTCCAGGTTCTGAGCTATCAGCACAGATCCCAACAAGGGGCTCGAACCCACAAACTGCGAGATCATGACCTGAGTGGAAGTCAGATATTTAGCTGACTGAGCCACCTAGGCACCCCTAAAATTTACCTTTACAAGGGTGAATTTTAGTGGTGTCTAGGTGGCTCAGTGTGTTAAGCATCCAACTCATACTTTTGGCTCAGGTCATGATCTCATGAACGTGAGATGGAGCCCTGTGTGGGGCTCTGCACTCAGTGTGGACCTGGCTTATTAGATATTCTCTCTCTCTCTCTCTCTCTCTCTCTCTCTCTCTCTCTCTCTCCCCCACTCCCTTTGCACCTCCCTTGCTCGCACAAGTGCATGCAGACTCTTTCTGTCTCTCAAAAAAAAGGGGGGGATTTTATGGTGTATGAATTATATCACTTAAAATAATGGAAAAATTCCTTATTTTGGTGCTGCTCCTTCCTCTTTATTTTAATGCTTTACTGGTTCTCCCTTTTAGTCATAGACATCTCAGCATCTTTTTGGAGGTAGACAAATGCACAAATCAATTTGTTAAGGAAAAGGAAGCCATCCTTGCTGGCCCCAGATTTGGCCTTGGACAGTGTGTTTTGGCTTTGCCATGTCTCCTTACCAAGCAGCACGTGGTTCTAAAGGAAGAGGGGACACCAAAGTGGAACTGAAATCAGTGAAATAAAATTCATATGTGTTTGTTTGTTTCATTACACATTGCCACCGTGAATTTTAGTTCATACTTACCAATGGGGTTCTTGAGCAAATGGCCCAAGAACAAAGAATTCTTGAGACATCTTTGGTGCAAAAAGGTGATTTTATTAAAGTACGGGGACAGGACCCGTGGGCAGAAAGAGCTGCACTGGCGTTGTGAAGAGTGACTGGGTATATACTTCTAAGTTAGTGAGGGTTAGGGAGAATGTAAGTCTCTAAGGAATTTGAAAATAAGCCTTTCAAGACCTTTAGGGGCGCTGTTAAGATAAGGTTAAGCTACTGTTAAGATAAGGTTACTTTTAGTCTTTAATAAAACAAAAACATCAAGGAAGTAAGGCAGCCATGAGTTGCTTGGCAGCAAGGTCATGCTCTGTGTGTTTCAGGTGTCAGTGGGCTGCAAGCTATAAGGAGATTTAATTTAAGCTACATTTCTCTTGCCTTTGTTTCCCTCATCACTTACCTGTTTCCCTTTTTTCCAACCCATGAGGCTTTCTGCCAGGGCTTCCTGCATCATCTCTAGATTTTGCGTTGACTTAGACATTTTCTTTAGCAGAGAAATAGAGTTGGGAGGGCATCTCAGGGTTGTGATTAGCTGGTCTTCATTGTTGTGTTTGCTTGAAAATTGGTGTGATGGGATTGCAGGGTGGGGGTTAGAGGCAAGCATTGCTGCTTGTATAAGTTTCACAGTGCTAGTGATACTGTGCGAATGGTTTTCTAATTTATTCCTAAAACAATTTATCTTTCTAGGACTTAAGATGTCTTCAGTGGCCAGGCGTCGCAGAAGACAATATGGAACATCTTCAGTAGCTAAAAGGTAAAGTGAAATATTCTTAAAATATGTGTATTGGTCTTTAGATGTTCTCAGAGTAAAATAGCAAAATTATAGGAAGACATAATCCAGATATGAAGGTTTAATTTTGGTGATTGTTGTTGATTTTACTTTAAATTTTTTTTTTAACGTTTTTTATTTATTTTTGAGACAGGGAGAGACAGAGCATGAACAGGGGAGGGTCAGAGAGAGGGAGACACAGAATCTGAAACAGGCTCCAGGCTCTGAGCTGTCAGCACAGAGCCCAATGTGGGGCTCGAACTCACGGACTGCGAGATCATGATCTGAGCCGAAGTCGGCCGCTTAACCGACTGACCCACCCAGGCGCCCCAACTTTAATTTTAGTTTATATAATTTAAAAAATGACGTTCTTTTAAATCTTCTAGTAGCAATTTACTTCTAGTAATCTAGTAGTAATTACTACTTCTAGTAGTAATTTTTTTTTCCAGCTTTTAATTTTGGAATATAGACTCCTTGGAAGTACAGTAAATTTGTTTCTAAATATTCAGACAACACTGAAATGCAAAACACAAAGAAGTGCAAATTTTGTATGGTTTTCTATGGGGTTGGTGCCCCAACCCTGAGCATTTGCCACTCACTATATGTTCTTTAGGCTTTTTGTTATAATGTTAGAAAAATCTGTAAACAAGCTAACCTCTTGATTTAAAAAAAATTTTTTTTAACGTTTATTCATTTTTTTGAGAGAGAGAGAGAGAGAGTGAGTGAGGCAGGGGCAGAGAGAGAGGGAGACACAGAATCTAAAGCAGGCTCCAGGCTCTGAGCTGTCAGCACAGAGCCCGATGCGGGGCTCAACCCACGAACCACGAGATCGTGACCTGGCTGAAGTCGGACGCTCAACCTACTGAGCCACCCAAGCACCCCCAACCTCTCAATTTTTAAATATTTGAGGGTAGTTTGCAAACTTCATTGTATACTCAACATTTTATCTCTGTAATCACCAAAACAGATACCATCAAATCTTTGTACTTTTTTTCCCCCTGCACTGTTATTTTTATACGTTACTTATAAGTTATATTATATATATATATATATATATATATATATATATATATATATATTCCACGTATATATATATATATATCATAAAAATTACCATTTTAACCATTTTTTAGATTATAGTTTAGTAGTACTATGTTCACATAGTTGTGCAACCATCATTAGCATTCATCTCCAGAACTTTTTCATTGTCCCAGACTGAATCTCTGTCCCTGTGAAACACTTACTCCCCACTTCCCCTCCCCCTAGCCTGATCAGAATGTCCTTTTTAAAAAATTTATACCATCTCAGCCATTTTTAAGTATAAAATTCAATAGTGCTAAGTATATGTGCATTGCCAGAACTTCTTCATCCTACAGAATTTAAACAGTACCTTTTATTTTTTTTATTTTTAAAAAATGTATGTATGTATGCATGTATTTTAGAGAGAGAGAGAGCGAGAGCATGCATGCAAACAGGGGAAGGGCAGAGAGATAGGGAGAGAGAGAATCCCAAACAGGCTCCAGGCCCAGTAAGGAGCTTGTGTTGGGGCTCAATCCTACCACTGTGAGATCATGACCTGAGCCAAAACCAAGATTCAGACACTCAATCAACTGAGCCACCCAGGCGCCTCTACCCCAGCCTTAAATAACCATCATTCTTGCTATTTCTATAAATTTGACTACTCTGGTGTTGAGTCCTGCCCAACCTATTGATGGTGATGCTCTCAGCTAGGAATGCCTGAGGCAGTTGCCTGGGCCTGTCTTAACCGCAGTGAGCCCCACTGATATTTCCCCCACAGGGGCCAGTGATGTGACTGGACTAATCCTTATGGTTCTTATGACTGCAGGATGCACTTCAAAAATAATTAGGGAATTTGAGGAACAGAATTTATTACTCACAAGTCTTGGAGGGTACATGGTACAAGTGAGGTTGCAATTAGAGAGAGGGATAGAGAGGGGAGCTGGGGCTATGATTTTATTAAAGTCCAAGGGTGGAATGTCTGGCGATTTGTGGGGTCACTCATTATTGGCTAATTTGAAACACAAGAGCAGAAATTAGGGCATGGGAAAGTGGAAGCAGGGTCACTCAAGCGGTCAGTTATCTAAGTCACCCAGGACTTTCTGTAAGGGGAACTAAATGGGTGTGGGTGACCTGGTTCCTAATCTGATTGTTTTACCTAGTGGCTGTGTCATATACCTGGCAATGTGTTTATTCAAGATGGCTATCTTTTAAAATGGGTACCTTGGCAATCAGAAGTTTAATGTCAGACATTTACTCTACATTTAGTTACCTCATATAAGTGAAATCATACAATATTTGTACTTTTGGGACCGACTTATTTCACTTAGTATAAGGTCCTCAAGATTCATCCATGTTGTAGCATATGACAGGATTTCCTTCCTTTTAAAGCAGCGTGATATTCCACTGTATGTGTGAGGGTTAATTTTGTATATTAACTTGGCTGGATCATGGGGTGCCCAGATATTTGGTCAAACATTATTCTGGATACTTCTGTGAGTGTGATATTGGATGAGATTAACATTTAAATTGGTGGGCTCTGAATAAGGAGCCCTCCAAAATGTGAATGGCCTCATCCAATAAGTTAAAGGCCTGATAGAATAAAGAAGATCCACCTTCTTTAGCAATTGAGAATTCTCCAAAAGACTGCCTTTGGACTTCATTTACCACATCACCTCTTGCTGGTTCTTCAGCACACTGCCTTCAGACTCAAACTGGAACACTGGCCCTCTTGGGTCTCTACCCTGCCAGTCTGTCCTGCAGATTTTAGATGTGCCAGCCGCTGTAGTCAAATGAACTAATTCTTTATGATAAATCTCTAGGTATACATCCTATTGGTTGTGTTTTTCTGGAGAACTAACAAATATGGTATGTTAAGTTCTCTATTCTTCCACTGATGGACATTTGGATTGCTTCCACTTCTTGCTAATTATGAATAATGCTGCAATGCACATGAATGTGCAAATATCTGTTAGAGAGATACTGCAGTTCTTTTGGATATATACTCAGAAGTGGGATTTCTGGATCATATGGTAGTTCTAATTTTAATTTTTTGAAGAGCTGCCAGACTATTTTCCTATTAGCTCTTGCACCATTTCATAATCCCGCCAACAGTACACAAAGGTTCCAACTGCTCCACAACCTCGCTAATACTTGTTTCTGTTTTTTTGATAGTAGCCATCTTAAAGGATATGAAGTGATATCGTGTGTGTGTGTGTGTGTGTGTGTGTGTGTGTGTGTGTGTGTGTAAGCTCTAGGCCCAATGTGGGGCTTGAACTCACAACCCGGAGATAAAGATTCACATGTTCTACTGAACTATCCAGACAGGCGCACCTTATTGTGGTTTTGATTTGCATTTCTTTGATGATTAGTGAAATTGAGTGTCTTTTCAGGTGCTGATTGCCTATTTGTATATATTGTTGGAGAAATGTCTATTCAGGTCCTTTGCCCATTTTTGGATTGGGTTATTTGTTTTTTGTTGTTGGGTTGTAGGATTTCTTTATATATTCAGCATATAAATCCCTTATTGGATATATGATTTGTAGATATTTTCCTCCATTTTGTGTGTTGCCTTTTCACCCTGTTTGCACAAGTTTTTTTTATTTGCACAAGTTTTTTTTATTTTGGTATAATCTAATTTATCTATTTTTTTCTTTTGTCATCCTTGCTTTTAGTATCACATCCAAGAAATCATTGCCAAATCCAGTGACATAAAGCTTTCCCTCTGAGAGTTTTATAGCTTCAGGTCTTATATTTAAATCTTTGATCCACTTTGGGGCATCTGGGTGGCTCAGTCGGTTAAGCCTCTGACTCTTGGTTTCAGCTCAGGTTATGATCTCACGGTTCCTGAGTTTGAGTCCCACATTGGGCTCCATGCTGATAGTGTGGAGCCTGCTTGGGATTCTTTCTCTCCCTCTCTTTCTGCCTTCCCCTTCTCGCTCTCTCTGTCTCTCTCTCAAAAATAAGTAAATAAACTTAAAACAAATTTTTAAAAAATGAATAAATCTTTGATGCACTTTGAGTTAATTTTTGTATATGGTGTAAGATCAAAGGGTCCAACTTCATTCTCTTGTATATGGATGCTAGTTTTCCCAGCACAATTTGTTGAAAAGACTGTCCTTTTCCCATTGAATGGTCTTAGCACTTTCTAAAAATTATCTAAGCCTTACATGTGAGGGTATATTACTAGGCTTTCTGTTCTGTTCTTTTGGTCTACATGTCTATTTCTATGCCAGTATCACATTGTTGTTTTTTTTTTTTTAATTTTTTTTTTAACGTTTATTTATTTTTGAGACAGAGAGAGACAGAGCATGAACGGGGGAGGGTCACAGAGACAGGGAGACACAGAATCTGAAACAGGCTCCAGGCTCTGAGCTGTCGGCACAGAGCCCGACGCGGGGCTTGAACTCAAGGACCGCGAGATCATGACCTGAGCCGAAGTCGGACGCTTAACCGACCAAGCCACCCAGGCGCCCCAGTATCACATTGTTTTTATTATAGTGCTTTGTAATAAGTTTTGAAATCAGGAAGTGTGAAACTTCCAAGTTGGTTCAAGATTATTTTGGTTGTTTTGGGTCCCCTGGAATTCCATATGAATTTTAGGATGGAATTTTCATCTATAAAAAGTCATTGGGATTTTGGTAGGAATTGCTTTGAATCTGTAGATTGCTTCAGGTAGTATTGACATCTTAATAATACTAAATATTCCAATAAATTAACATGGGATATCTTTCCTATTGGTGTCTTCTTTAATTTCTTTCAAAAATACTTCATAGTTTTCAGTGTACAAGTCTTTTACCTCCTTGTTGAAGTTTATTCCTAAGTAGCCTATTCTTTTTGTTGATATTGTAAATGGAATTGTTCTCTTAATTTCCTCTCATATTGTTAATGTTAGTATATAGAATTGCAACTAGTTTTTGCAAGCTGATTTTGTCTTGGAATTTAGCTTAATTTATTAGTTCTCACAGGAGAGATCATTACCTAAGTTGAAATCAAGAGTCAGACGCTCAACTGACTGAACCACCTAGGCACCCCTTCTAACAGGTTTTTTAAGTTATTTTTGGTGCAATCTCTATAGGGTTTTCCCTACATATATAACATCATTCCATTAACGGAAATAATTTTACTTCTTCTTTTCCTATTTGGGTGCCTTTTATTTCTTTCTCTTGCTTAATTGTTGTGACTAGGACTTGCAGTCTTATACTGGGAAGAGATGGTGAGAGTGGACCTCTTTGTCTTGTTCCTGACCTTAGAGGGAAAGCCTGCAATCTTACCATTAAACATATTAGCTTTGGTCTCTTTCTATATAGCCTTTATTATGTTGAGGTTGTTTTCTTGTATTCCTAGTTTGTAGAGTGGTTTCTTTGTTTTTAATTATGAAAGAGTGTTGAATTTTGTCAAAATGCTTTCTTCATCAGTTGAGACGATCATGTGAATTTTTCCTTCATCCTGTTAGTGCAGAGTATCACACTGATAGATTTTCATATGTTGAACCATCCTTGCATTGAGGTTATGGTGTATAATCATTTTATTTATTAAAAAAATTTTTTTTAATGTTTATTTATTTTTTTTTTTTTAATTTTTTTTTTTTAAACGTTTATTTATTTTTAAGACAGAGAGAGACAGAGCATGAACAGGGGAGGGGCGGAGAGAGAGGGAGACACAGAATCTGAAACAGGCTCCAGGCTCTGAGCTGTCAGCACAGAGCCCGACGTGGGGCTCGAACCCACGGACCGTGAGATCACGACCTGAGCCGAAGTCGGACGCTTAACCGACCGAGCCACCCAGGCGCCCCTAATGTTTATTTTTGAGAGAGAGAGAGAGAGAGAGAGACAGACAGACAGACAGAATGTGAGCAGGGGAGGGGCAGAGAGAGAGAGACAGAATCTGAAGCAGGCTCCAGGCTCTGAGCTGTCAGCACAGAGCCCGACACGGGGCTCGAACTCATGAGCTGTGAGATCATGACTTGAGCTGAAGTCGGACACTTAACCGACTGAGCCACCCAGGTGCCCCAGTGTATAATCATTTTAATGTTCTGTATATAATCATTTTAATCCTGCTTGTTAATATTTTTTTGAAGATTTTTCCATCAGTGTTTATAAAGGACATTGATTTACAGTTGTAGTGTCTTTATCTGGTTTTGGTATCAGGGTAATGCTGGCTTTATAGAATGAGTGAGAAATTGTTCCCTGCTCTTCAATTTTTTGGAAGAGTTTGAGAAAGATCTGTGTTAATTCTTTAAAGCTTTGGTGGAATTCACTGGTGAAGCCCTCTGGTTTTGGGCTCTTCTTTATGGGAGTTTTTTGTTTGTTTGTTTTTGTTTTCTCCCTCTTGCTCTCCCAAAGGAAGAGAAGAATGATCATCAACAGCAAAAGACAGCTGCAGAAGCAACACCCAGAGCCACCTTCATCCTCAGGAGAGAATGCTATACCTCCTTCTCATGGTTTTGGGTACTCTACACATTCAGAGAAACTTCTGTAGTAACAAATTCTAGGAGTGATCCCTGAAAGTATAGTCTTTTGTGGAGGTTTTAAATTAATGATTCAATCTTCTTACTCATTACATGTCTTTTCAGATTTTTTATTTGTTCATGATTCAGTCTTGGTAGGTTGTGCGTTTCTAGGAATTTGTCCAATTTTTCTAGGTTATCCATTTGTGGTATATAATTGCTCATAGTGCTCTCTTATAATCCTTTTTTTTTTTTTTTTTTTAAATGTAAAACTGGTAGTAGTGTCCTCTCTTTTATATCTGATTTTAGTTATTTATGTTCTTTCTTTTTTGTCTTTTAGCTAAAGGCTTATTAATTTTGTTGATCTTTTCAAAGAACCAACTCTTGGTTTTATTGATTTTTTTTTTTTCCACAATTGTTTTTCTAGTCTTTATTTTATTTATCTCTGATCTAATCTTTATTATTTCCTTCCTCCTAGCTTTGGGTTATTTGTTCTTTTTTCTAGTTCCTTTTTTTTTTAATGTTTATTTTGAGAGACAGAGAGAGACAGAGAGAGAGAGAGAGACAGAGAGAGAGAGAGAGAGAGAGAGAGAGAGAATTCCAAGCAGACTCCACGCTGGGAGCCCAGAACCTGATATGGGGCTCAAACTCACGAACCATAAGATCATGACCTGATCTGAAATCAAGAGTGGGATACTAACTGACTGAGCCACCTAGGTGCCCCTTTTTCTAGTTCTTAAGTGGTAAAGTTAGGTTGTTGATTTGAGATCTTTTTAAATTAAATGTTTACAGCTCTCCTTTTTTCTCTTAGCATTACTTTCACTGCATTTCAGAAGTTTTCATCTTCATTTGTCTCAGGTATTTTCTGATTTTCACTGTAGTTTCTTTGACCCTTTGGTGTTTAAAAGGGGGGGGGAATTTCCCCATTTTTATGGATTTTTCAGTTTTTCTTTCTTTCTTTCTTTAATTTTTTTCTTAACATTTATTTTTGAGAGACAGAGACAGAGAACAAGCAGGGGAGGAACAGAGAGAGAGGGAGACACAGAATCCGAAGCAGGCTCCAGACTCTGAGCTGTCAGCACAGAGCACCACGCAGGGCTCAAACTCACAAATGGTGAGATCATGACCTGAGCCGGAGTCAGTTGCTTAACCGACTGAGCCACCCAGGTGTCCCTGATCTCCATGTTTTTAAATTTATTAAGACTTGTTTTGTGACCTAACATGGTATATCCTTAAGAATATTCAACGTGTACTTGAAAAATGCATATTCTGCTATTGTTGGGTTGAGTGTTCTATAGTGGTTGATGCCTCTTAATTCTTAAATCTATATGTTCCCTCATCTTTTTTTTTTTTCTAATATTTTGTTGTTATTGAAGAAGCAGGTGCTTTGTTTTCTAGGGTTTTCCACAGGCTATGCCATTTGCCTCTTACGGTGTCATTTAACTTGTCTTTCTGCCTCTTGTATTTCCTATAAATTATAGGCAGATATAGATGTGTGACAGGATTCAGGTTCTTTTTTGGCAACATAATTCCATAGGTGATATACACTTCTATTGAAAAGAACCTAATGCTTAGTTGTCCTATATATGTTGTTAGCAACCATTGATTTAAAAAAAAATTTTTTTTTTAACTTTTAAAGTTCATTTTATTTATTTTGAGAGAGAAAGAGAGCACAATCAAGGAAAGGGTAGAGAGAGGGGGAGAGAGAGAATCCCAGGCAGGCTCCATACTGTCAGTGCAGAGCCCAACGTGGGGCTTGAACTCATGAACTGAGAGATTGTGACCCGAGCCGAAACCAAGAGTCAGGCACTCAACTGACCGAGCCATGCAGGCACCCCAGCAACCATTGATTTTTATCTGTGTCCATTCATTTACTGGTTGTTGCAGGATGTTTGATAATTTATTATTTGATTATTCTCTCATTATTTATTAGGTGGACTACTTATATAATACCCCCTTATAAACAGTTTGGTTATTCTCAGATATGGTTCCAATTGGAAAGAAAAATCATTCATCTTTAGAGTCCCTTTTAATTAAAAAAATTTTTTAATGTTTATTTTTGAGAGAGAGAAAGGGACATAATGCAAATGGAAGAGGGGCAGATAGAGGGAGATACAGTATCCCAAGCAGGCTCCAGCCTCTGAGCTGTCAGCACAGAGCCCAATGCTGGGCTCGAACTCACAAACCGTGTACCACAAGATCGTGACCTGAGCTACAGTCGGATGTTTAACCGACTGAGCCACCCAGGTGCCCCTTTATAGTCCCTTTTAAAAGGAAAATGCACAACATTAAATGTATATATTATTGTAAGAAGGTTCCCTAATTTCAGATATGCAAAAGTGCAAGTTTTACATTTGAGAAAAATACAGTAGTGGTGGTCATAATTGACCTTGAGTAGCCAAGAAACAGACAAATGATGAAAAACTATTTCAGTTATTAAAGAAGGACGGGATGGGTCTAGTACATTTTATTTACAAAGGCTTATTGGAAAAAGCTTAAAGTGGGGGTGTCTGAGTGGCTCAGTTGGTTAAGTGTCCAACTTTGGCTCAGGTCATAATCTCACGGTTTGTGAGTTGGAGCCCCCCCATTGGGCTCCATGCTGATGGTGTGGAGCCTATTTGGGATTTCTTTTCCTCTCCCTCTCTCTGCCCTTACCCCATGTGTGTACGTTCTCTCTCTTTCTCTCTCTCTCTCTCTCTCTCTATCAAAATAAACTTTAAAAGAAAAAGCTTAAAGTGAAATCTTTGACACTATGTGTGTATGTGAACTATCTTATATGTTACCTGTATGATATGTAAGATATCTTACATATCTAACATGTAATATGTTTTGTTTATTGGTAATATATCAATATATTGGGATTTACATGGAATATATAGAAGAGTAAAAGCACTAGAAGTAATTTTTCCATGTTTATGCAGCATATTCTAAGGAAGAGAGACACATGATCTGGCAGATATGAATGCATTGCTGAGGAGGTACATTCCAGAAGTGACTGGTATGTAGTGAAGAGAGCATTTGACTGAGGGTCAGGATATTGGAGTTAAGTGCTGCCTACTGTTGACCTTGTTACGTTGAGTTTTGTCAGCATGTGTTGAATGAATGGATAAACCACCCTCTTTGCTTCCTTAGCATTAGTTTACTTCCCTATAAAATACAGAGGTCTCTGTCTACTCTACTGAGTGTAGCCGGTACAGATGGCATAGTGGATATAAAGATTGTACTGTTCTGTGCAGGTGTTGTATTGGTGGCGGGGGGGGGGGGGGGCGGGAGTCAAATGTTCTATGGTGGAAGAAGTCAAATGTTCTAGGTTCTAGATTGGATGTCTGACTCCTTATTACATGTTAGCCAAACAGTCTTTGGATTTCCATTTTAGTTTTTTGGTTACTTGTTATCAGGAGTGAGGGAGGTCTAAGTGTTCCGGTCACTGAAAGATACGTTGAAAATTAATTAATTGGTCCTTGGACTTGGAAATTGGGATCTGTGGGTTGGATTGTTGTGAACTTGTTTCCTGGACCTGATCACACCTGTGTGATTTGGGAGACTATCTGGCTTCTGAACCTGCAAAGCTGAAGACCTATGCAGACCTTTACCAAAGTCAAGATTACCTCATGGGGCCTTTTAGCTAACCTGGGCTTTACTGCCAACCATCTGAAAACTGTTGCGATTAGATTTTTCCTGGGGAAGTCCTGGAAAAGTTACAAAATCAGAAGTTATAAAATCAGAAATTGCTTATGAAGATAAATTCCCTATTTTATATTCCCGAAATATTTTTTAGTGTCTTGGGATGACATTTTCTTCATTAGTGTAACCTCTCTCCTTTTTTTTTTTATGTTTATTTATTTAATTTTGAGAGAGCAAGTGAGCACACATGAGCAAGGGAGAGGCAGAGAGAATCCCAAGCAGGCTCCGTGCTGCAGCATGGACCCTGACAAGGGGCTTGATCTCACGAACTGTGAGGTCATGACCTGAGCCAAAATCAAGACTTGGATGCTTTTTTTTTTTTCTTAACGTTCATTTATTATTGAGAGAGAGAGAGAGAAAGACAAAGCATGAGCAGGGGAGGGTCAGAGAGAGAGGGAGACACAGAATCTGAAGCAGGCTCCAGGCTCCGAGCTGTCAGCACAGAGCCTGATGCTGGGGCTCGAACTCACAGACTGTGAGATCATGCCCTGGGCCGAAGTCGCACGCTCAACCGACTGAGCCACCCAGGCACCCCCATCATTAGTATAATCTGAATATGGTAGAGGATGTGCATACCTGCACACATGTTTATGTGTATATATGATGTTTCTAGTTACATTAATTCATGAAAGTAGTTTCCACGCATTAAGCATGACCGTGCAACTGCTTTGAAGAGTGTGGCACTCACTCCAGTACTTCCAGTACTGGAACCAGGGTTCAGTACTTCCTCCAGTATGATCTTAGGTTCTTTTTGCAAATGCCCACAGGACCCTGAAAGAATTAGAATATATTCGTTTTCTAGGACCTCCATAACAAAGAACCACAAACTAAGTAGCTCAAAATGATAGACATTTACTCTCACAGTTCTGGAGGCCAGAAGTCTGAAATCAAGGTGTCAGCAGGGTTGGTTCCTTCTGGAGGCTCTGAGGGAGAACCTGTTCCATGCCTCTCTTCTAGCTTCTGGCTGGTGTAGTCAGTGCTGGGCATTTCTTGGCTTGGAGCTGCATCATTCCAGTCTCTGCCTCTGCAGTCACATGGTGTTCTCTCCCTGGGTCTTTGTGTCAAATTTTCCTTTTATGCCCAAACTTCCCAATGAGACTGGTGTTTGGATTAGGATCTACCCTAATCCAGCATGACCTCGTCTGGATTACATCTACAAAGACCCTCTTTTCAAATAAAGTCATAGTCATGGGTACCAGGGGACACAATTCAGCCCACAACAGAGAGTAAACTGAATGTTTAAAGTGGCACTTTGAAATTGTTTTACCTTGGAGGAAGTAACATTCTTACTGAAGACTCAGGTCACATATCCTGTTGTCATATTGTGTTTGAGTTTTGGGGAGCAGGGGACGGTACAATAGATAGTTCTTGAAGTTTAAGGTCATGCTCTTTTTACCACAGAAGAGGAATCTGAAAGCACTGAGTACTTTCCATTTTGTTAATTTCTTTTTTTTTTTTTTTTTTTTTAATTTTTTAAATGTTTATATATTTTTGAGAGAGAGAAAGACAGAGTGTGAGCTGGGGAAGGGCAGAGAGAGAGGGAGACAGATTCCGAAGCAGGTTCCAGATTCTGAGCTGTCTGCACTGAGCCAGATGTGGGGCTTGAACCCATGAACTGTAAGATGATGACCTGAGCTGAAGTCTGATGCTCAACCGACTGAGCCACCCAGGCGCCCCCATATTGTTCATTTCTGATAAAGTTTTGAATCACTTCGTTTTTTTTCCTTAAAAAATTAAAACTTTCAGGGTACCCGGCTAGCTCAGTCAGTGGAGCATGTGACTCCTGATCTCAGGGTTGTGAGTTTGAGCCCCATGTTTGGTGTAGAGATTGCTTAAAAATAAAATCTTAAAAAAAATTTGTTTAAAACCTGTTTATAGCAGTTTTTACCATTTGTGTTTGTTTTTTGGGAATGTCCTTAATTCCCACTAAGAATGCCTCTTAAAGATGGTATATGGTATAAATGAGTTCAAGATCTGGGTTGCCTTTGTAACTTTGATTATTTTCTTAGTTGTGTGCTTTTTTGAGGGCTATAAGCCCAACACGGGCTCGATTTCACAAACCATGAGACCATAACCTAAGCTGAAACCAAGAGTCAGATGCCTAACTGACTGAGCAACCCAGGCACCCCATGAGGGCTAGAATTTTAAAATCTTATGTCAACTTATCCTTAGGCCTGTGGGGTTAGTATTGATGGACTCTCTTATTTGAGGAATTGAAGCCTTCTAAAGTGTGTAAGTATTTAGAGCATGCTATTTACTGGGCTCTGGGTGAATTGAGAAAGGACACATTTTGAAGTTCATGCTTAGCAGATTTTAGGTGCTCAACAGTTACTTATCAATAAATGAAATTGGATTCTTATTTAGTTGTCCCTGAGCACATGTTGAAAGGTTGCCAAACAGGTATAATGAGTAGGGAATCCCTGATATCTTTAGCTGAAAAGATACTAAAGAGGAAGGATTGAGTTAAAAACAGAACCATCTAGGGGTGCTTGGGTGGCTCAGTCTGTTGAGCATCTGACTCTTGATTTCAGGTCAGGTCATGATCCTAGGGTAGGGAGATCGAGCCCCCTGTTGGGCTCTGAGTTGGGCGTAGAGCCTGCTTAAGATTCTCCTTCTTGCACTCTGCTTGCTGTCTCTCTCAAAAAAAAAAAAAAAAAAAAAATAGAGTCATCTATCTGATGTGGCAGGGTATTCATGTCTCTCCATTTACACACAACCATTCATAGGGTTTTCTAGCACTTGGGGCTGGTTTCAGGTGATCAGTTAAAGCCTAAAAAGTATCTGATTTGACCTAAAAGATCTCACTCCTGTTTGTCACCTGCTAGATGACTTTTGATTACTGGTGTCAACATTTTGTCCTTTTATTTTTTTCACTTATGTTTATAGAAAGGATGTATATAAAGATGCAATAAAATATTCAAGTTGTTGACCCAAATAAACATTGTTATTCAGAAAAAGCTGTTGAGGTTGCTGAGAATGAGTATGGGCTCCCAGGTTCCTTGTGGGCAACTTGAAGTGTTGGATGACAGTGGTTGATGGATCCTGGCTTCTGGGTATGGTGGTCACAAAACGCAGAGGACGTTCTAGTTCTGGTTCCTGTAACTGGAAAACCTGGAAAGTTACCTAACCCCTCAAGACTTCATTGTTTTCATGTGCTAAATGAGAAGGGTTGGGCTCTATGAAACCTGAAGGTCTGTGGAGTTTTAGAGTTAAAAAATCATTCATTTTAGCAAATTCATTCTATAGTTATTCATTAAACACTCATGGTGTGGCAAGTTCTGTTCCGATTGCTGGGGAAATGGTAAACAGACAGATAAAAATCTCTGTCTTCTAGAAGCTTACCTTCCTGCTTGGGATGAGTTGACACAAATAAGTAAAAATATGTAGTATGTGACCAGTGCTCCTCAACACTGTTGGGTCATCAAAAACAAGGAAAGTCTGAGAAACTGGCCCAGCCAAGAGGAGCCTAGGGAGACCTGAAGACAAAATGGAATGTGGTATCCTGAATGGGATCCTAGACCAGAAAAAAAGACAGTAGTAAAAACTGAGGAAATCAGAATAAAGTATGGACTTCTTTCAATAATAGCATATCAGTATTGGTTCACTGGTTATAACAGATGTACCTCAAGTGTAAGATGTTAGTAATAGGGGAGACTCAATGTAGGTTATATGGGAACTATCTTACATAGGACCGTCTTTATAATTTTTCTGAAAATCTACAACTGTCCTAGAAACAAAAAGTTTGTTTTTAAAATGTGTGTGTGTGTGTGTGTGTGTGTGTGTGAGTGACATGGAGAAAAGTGAAGCTTGGTCAGAGGGGCAGGGAGCACAGGTTGTGGGGAAAGTGAGGGGGGGGCCCCACCAGAGGCAGTAACAATCGGGCAAAGCCCTGGATGGAAGTGAGGGAGTAGCCATTGGGTATTTGGGGTGAGGGGGTGTGTAAGACAGAGGGACCTGCAAGGGGCAAGGGCCTCCTGGAACGAGCAAGTAAAAGGCATGCTGGTTGCCATGGTGGGGGAGCCCCCCAGGAGTGGAGGTGGAAACAGAGAATTAGGTCGGAAGGGTGGGGGCTGGGCATTAGGAATCTTTTAAGTCCGAGTCAGGACTTTGGCATCGACTCTGGACCAGATGCGGGCAAAGCCATGGGCCTGGCCTTCTTCCCTGTGGCATGGATCCCACATCACATGGCCCTCCTTTCACAGGCTTCTGAAAGTTACCACTTGAGGGCCTCGTTAGGCTTTAGAGCAAGGTTTGGAAACTACAGCCGTGGGCCAAATCCTATCCCACTGGGTTCTCTGCAAAGCTGTACAAAGGTGAGCTTGTACCTTTTCCCTCCCTCCACTCCGTGAGGTTGTTTCATACATTCATAGACAATTTGTAATTGTTTTGTCACATTTTGTATTCCATCCTGGGATCCTCTCGACTTCCTAAATGATTTGTTAAAATCTGCATACATTAAGGTTCAGTCTTTATGCTGTGAAGTTCAGTGGGTTTTGACAAATGCATAGTGTCACGTATCCACCATCACTGTATCATGCAGAATAATTTCACTGCCTGGAAAAAAACCCCGTGCTTCACCTATTCAACTCCATGCTGTCAAATCTCCGGCAACCACTGATCCTTTCACCCATCTCTATGGTTTTTCCTTTTCCAGCGTGTCATATAATTGGAACCATATAGTATGTAGCCTGTTTAGACTGGCTTCTTTCACTTAGCAGTATGCATTTAAGATTTATCCAAGTCTTTTTGTGGCTTGGTAGCTCTTTTCTTTTGATCACTTAATAATACTCATTGTCTGGATGTGCCACAGTTTGCTTATCTGTTTCACCTATTGAAGGGCGTCTTGGTTGCTTCCAGTTTTGGGCCGTTATGAATAAAGCTGCTATAAACATTCATGTGGAGGTTTTTGTGTGGACATACGTTTTCAAATCAGTTGGGTGTGATTGCTGAATCACAAGGTAACGCTGTGTTTAGCTGTGTATTCACTCTGCTTTTGAGACTATCATAAAAGAAGCCTATGACTTTTTTTGGTTTGGGTCCTTTGACAGTGCCATGGTACTACTCTCTTCCTATTTCTGGAGGCTTGATTGAAATTTCTCCAGAGGAGCGTTAAAATTCAAATTGTTTTCAGTGAAATTTGAAATTATGATGGAACTTCTAAGAGTAGATTCTTAAAAATCTTTTTAATTTTAAAATTTATCCCCAGTGGGTCCTACCCTGAGAACTTAATAGATCAGCTGTCTAATAAGTTGAAGTAATTGAGATACAATAGTAACAAGTTAAAAATAATCGTACCAGCATTCCTGGAGGCTTTGGGAGTGACATGTACATTTAATTTGAAACAGTGAGGAAGTGTTTCCACAGATTCTCTTTCCATAGATGTGTAAAGTTCTCTCCATATAAAGACATCAGAATCTGCATGATTTCTGACCAGCACCAAAACTTGAAACACATTGAAAACACACTGATGTTGGGGCACCAGGCTGGCTCAGGTGGAATGGTGTGCGACTCTTGATCTTGGGGTTGTGAGTTCGAGCCCCCCGTTGGGCATAGGGATTACTTAAAAATAAATAAGTAAGGGCACCCGGGTGGCTCAGTCAGTTAAACGTTCGACTTAGGCTCAGGTCTTGATCTCACAGCTGGTGGTTCAATCCTTGCATCAGCACAGAGCCAGCTTTCCATCCTCTGTCCCCTTCCCCTCCCCTCCCCTGCTCTCTCTCTCTTTCAAAAGTAAATAAACATTTAAATAAGTAAGTAAACTTAAAAAAAGAGAGAGAAAAAAAACAGTGATGTTAAAGAAGGAAAAAAATGAAGCCGAAAAGAGGCTTGGATTTTTTTCAGCTTTATTGATATATGACTGTTGATGCATAATAGTGATGTATAATAATACACTGCACATATTTAAAATGTACAACTTGAGGGGCACCTGGGTGGCTCAGATGGTTAAGCACCAGACTTTAGCTCAGGTCATGATCTCATGGTTTGCAGGTTCGAGTCCCGCATCGGGCTCTGTGTTGACAGCTCAGAGCCTGGAGCCTGCTTTAGATTCTGTGTCTCCCTCTCTTTCTGCCCCTACCCCACTTGCATTCTCTCTCTCTCTCTCTCTCTTTCTCAAAAATAAACATTAAAAAAAAGTTTTAAATGTACAACTTGAGTTTTGACATGTGGATGTCAGACCAGCAACTACAATCAAGATAATGAACACAACTGTCATCCCCCAAAGTTTCCTTATTTGCAGCTATAAGTCCCCCTTCTCTTGGCAACAACTGATCTGTCACTTTTATCACGACAGATTAATTTGTACTTTTCAGGAATTTATATGAATTATATATTATATAATTTATATAAATTATTTAAATGGAATCATATAGTATATTTTTATGGAGGAGAAGTTTCTGGTTTCTTTTTTTTTTGTTTCTTTCAGAATAATTATTTTGAGATACATCCATATCTGTGGGCGGATCAGTATATCATTTCTTTGTTGATGATTAGTATTCCATTTTATGGTACTATGGACTGTGTTCTCTATAATCGTACGTTGAAGCCTAACCCCCAACTTGACTGTATTTGGAGATAGGGCTTTTAGGAGCTGATTAAGGTTAAATGAGGTCAAAAGGGTGGGGTCCTAATCTGGTAGGTTTGTTGGCCTTATAAAGGAAGAGGAATAGTGGGGGTGCTTGGGTGGCTCAGTGGGTTGGGTGTCTGACTTCAGCTCAAGTCATGATCTCACAGCTGTGAGTTCAAGCCCGTGGTTTGTGAGTTCAAGCTCCATATCAGGCTCTGTGCTGACAGCTCGGAGCCTGGAGCCTGCTTCGGATTCTGTGTTTCCCTCTTTCTCTGTGCCCCCCCCCCCCCCCAATAAATAAACATGAAAAAAAAAAAAAAGAGGAATAGTGATCTCTCTCTCCATGTGTATGCACTGAGGCAGGGCTATGTGAGGACATAGCAAGGAAGTGGCCCCAGTAAGCCAGGAAGAGAACTCTCACTAGGCCTGGACCATGCTGACATTCTGGTGCTAGACTTCCAGCCTCCAGGACTCTGATGAATAAATTTCTGTGGTTTTAGCCATCCAGCTGATGGTGTTTTGCTACAGTGGCCTAAGCAGGCTAAGACTATGGATACACAGTTTGTTTTCCCATCCTCTTGTTGGACATTTCCCATTTTGGGCTATCACAAATGAAGATGCTGTGAACATTCATACACAAATTTTTGTGTAGACATGTGCTTTCATTTTTATCGGGTCTAGGAATGGACTGGCTGGATTATGTGTTTCACTTTTTAAAAAGCTGCCAGACGATTTTCTGAAGTGATTATACCATTTTGCTTTCGGACTGTTGGCGTATGAGAACTCTGGTTCTTCCACGTCAGTCTTTGCTCTTACTTAGGTGGTCCATCCAAAGGTAGACCTGGATGGCCTGCTGAGACATGGCCAGGAGAGACATGGAAAGGAAAGAAATCAGCCGTGTCACTGTGGAACCCTCTGCCATATTTGTTATGTTCTCGAATGAGAATTTTTTATGCCTACATGAATTTACTTTCCATAAAAATATAGAATGACTTAATATCTTTATCCCTTATATTTGTCCTTCTTTTATTGCTGTTTGTTTTTGTTCTGTCTTGTTTTCTTTACTTGCAGACCTCCTGGGTTAATCCCAGAGTTTCTGGGCTATGGGATATTAGAGGGAGCCTGGGTTTTAGTGTCAGACACACCTGGGTTTGAATTTGGACTTTATTGCTAAGCTGTATGTGGCAAGTCATGTAGCCTGACTCTCAGTTTTCTCATCTGTTTCTAAAAAGTGTGGGGAGGTTGACATTATCCAGCTTGTGTGGTTGTTATAAGGCTTAAATATAATGCATTTGAAAGCATCTTCGTTGAGCATGTTGGAAACTGTATTCATTTCCCAAGATATATGTGTAATTAGAAGTTCCATTTTCTATTTGACCTTCTACCCACTGAGTAGGAGAGGAATTGAAGTTTTAATGGGTGCCACCAATTAGCGGGAGGCCCTGAGGAGATGGCGAAATACAGTGGCATTGCCAGGACTTGGTGTAACCTTGCCATATTTAATAACATCCAAGCCTTCCTTTGGCCATTGTATTGTGAATATATTTCACATGCCTGTTTATGTGCTTACACAAAGACAATTCCTGCCTGAGTGTGATTCCTTTAAGCAGTCCATTTGGGAACCCCCAGCTTCCACGCTACTTAGGGGATGTTTTTAAGGAGGAGAAAAGGAACATACCGTGGCTCTGGGACGGATGTTTCTCAGGCCTCTGGGATCCCAGCCAGCGTACGCGTCTGCCTCTCTCAGTGCTTGGGCTTCAGTGTTTGAGCGCAGGCCTTTTGGCCTGCGGAATCCTTTGTCCAGCTGGCTGAGGTGCGTTGAGTGCTTGGGGCCTTCCCTCCCGTGGAGAAGTGGGAAGTTATTCTTTGATGGCTGGGCCAGACTGCTCATCTGATGTTACTGGAGTTTGAAAGGTTGTCCTGGTAGTCAAGTGGTTGGCATTAGTGTGGCCGGGATAGGCTGGGGTGGGAACTGCAAGGGGAGGGGATGGTCCCAGTGAGGCGGGAAATGTGGGTGTCAGTAGGCACTGGATTTGTTTTGCCAGGTGAGGGTGTCTGGGGGGCTTCTCTCCCCTGCCCGACCGCTGGGTTCCAAGTGTCCTGCAGCGTTTCTCCTTAGAGCCGGCTGGCTTTCTTGGCATCATTCAGTCTAGTTGCTAGGAAGCCGAATAAGGCAAATGCAACTTCCTTTTGACTTACTCACATTGAACCATCTGCTTATTCCTTCTCATGGCCTTCAAACTTGGCTAGGATCATTGAGAAGAGGGTCGAGTGGAGCATCTGTGCTCCTGATCCTTTTTGGAAAAGGAAAGCTTTCTAATAACTCTTTAACCCTCTCGGTCCAAATTCATAATAGTTAAATCTTGTTTAGCCCCTTGTTTCTTTCAGCTAACAATTGGGAACAGGCATTTTCTTCTTAGGTTTTGCCCCTTATTTTTGTCTTAGATTTAGATTTATGTTATTTGTTAACCACATGACTTTTAAATGAGGGGGACAGTGTCGACGTGTGTCAAATGCGTTTGGTATGTAAACATAACAGTGGTCTTAATAGAGGACCTTTAGTACTTAGAATTGATGCACACAAATCATTCAAGCATGTTCTTTCATAAGCACCATTGTGGAGTTAGTGCCAGATATATTAAAGGTGGCAGATAATTCATGAAAATTTATGGTGATGTTGGTGGGAACATCTACCAAAGAGAATCTTAAAAAAAAAAAAAAAAAACCCACAGAGATTTTTTTTTTTAATTACCAAACACCACCAACATTACATTCTTACTTTTTTTTGTTGTTTTTTTTGCTTTTAGTTTTAATTCAGTTCACTGGGGCAAATCACATTCATTATGTTGAAGCCCCTTTCTGCTGGTAAATTTATAATGGTCTTCTTTTCTTGTGACAGAACTGTGCCTTCAGTGGTCCACTCTGGAAAAGCAGTTGTGCAAACAAACTAGACAAAAATAGAAATAAGCATTACAAACTAGAATAGAGGCTCTGGGAAAAAAAAAAAAAAGTCTTGAGGAAAGCATTGTTTGAGTTTTTGAAATTCAGTTTAACTGAAGATTTAATCACCTCTGAGTGTACCAGGACTGTGGAAACTAATGTGTGGGCTATGGGAAATAATTTCTTCTTAAGTGTAATTTTGTCTTTGTTGGTTTTTTAGCAGCAAGCCGTATAAACCTTTGCTGCCGACTTCTTATTCTCCCCAAGAGGGCTACTTAGAGGAGGGTGAAGACATGCTAAGGTAAAGCTTTATTGTTGTGGCTCAATTTGCTAAAAGCTTTAGTAGTAATTTAGATGTGTTCTTACTGTGCAGACTTATGTGTTTGTTAAAATTGATGCTATTAATATTTGCTTTTTGGGAAGTCCCTCAGGTCAGCTTGATCATATTAAGCCATTCTGCTTTAACTTCTCCCTCTCCATAGTCGTTTGGACTCTAGTAACTAAAATAGACCTGCAGGCTGATGGGACTCGGCCACCCGAGCCACTCAGGGGAGCCTCATTTGGGTGACTGGCTGGCCCTCCACTCCCTTCTTCCACACCGCCCCACCTTTTTTCTGCTACCATCTAACTGTGCTCCGAATATGGAAATTTACTTTATTATGAGATGAATCAGTATTCTCGTATAATATAAAGTCACATAAAAATGGCTTATCTCCCCCCCCGCCCCCCCAAGGAATAGATAAACAGATGTAAAAGTGTTTGATAGTAAAAAGTGAAAATCCCTTTCAGAACCCTCCCTGGCTTTTTCCCCCTTATTTTTAACCTGAAATGGCTCACAGTGCTATATTGTTCCGGAATTCGTTTCTTTCACATAACAGTATGTGAGGGAAGATTATTCATCCTCGTTGTTTTTGACCACTGTGTAGTATTCCAAAGTATGTAAACCAGTTTTGAAGGTGGTCTTACTTAGTTTCCTGTGTCTTTTATATTCAGCTGTGGATTCTCTAAGTAACTAAGTAGGTAAATCAACATGGCACTTCAGGATTTTCGCTTTGGATCTACTTCTAGTTTTGGTAAAAGCAGTTTTCCTTGAACTGTATTTGAATTGATTTTTATATGTATGAACCTTGACAGGGCCTCTCTCTTGCCTGCATTAAAGATGAGATTTGTGTCAGATTAGATTAATAATTCAAAATTGAAAAATGCCTTCCTTGACTGCGGAAGCACTTGGAAGTGTAGAATTCAGGAGTGACTATTAATTGGGGGTCAGTCTCTCTCAGGTAACATTTCCTGACAGTGAGGCTCAGAATACTTGCACTGGTAGGTGATCTTTGGAAGGACTGGTTTTCTTAGCTCTGGTGTGAAGGAAACCTGAAGGCAGAAATGGGTGATAGTGGCTCACATCTATTGAGGGCCTGCTCTGCATCAGACACTGTTCTAAGGGATTTACCTGCATTAACTCATTTAATCTTCATAGCAGTGCTTCCAGGTAGGTTCTAATAGCCCCATTTTCCAGGTGGGGAAACTGAGACATGATGGTGTTAAGTAACTCGTTCAAGCTTACCCAATTAGTAAGTGACAGCACTGAGACTCCTACCTAGGCAGTTGCAAATTTCTTTTTTTTTTTTTTTTTTTTTTTTTAATTTTTTTTTTTCAACGTTTTTTATTTATTTTTGGGACAGAGAGAGACAGAGCATGAACGGGGGAGGGTCAGAGAGAGAGGGAGACACAGAATCGGAAACAGGCTCCAGGCTCCGAGCCATCAGCCCAGAGCCTGACGCGGGGCTCGAACTCACGGACCGCGAGATCGTGACCTGGCTGAAGTCGGACGCTTAACCGACTGCGCCACCCAGGCGCCCCGGCAGTTGCAAATTTCAACATCATACTGCCTTTCCTGGATGGCCACGTACCAACTTCTGGGGCACTCCCCAACCCCGTCTAATTACTTAGCATGGCGGTGGGCAGTTTACATACCACTTCGTTAAAAGAAAGTGTATGAAGTTTGAGGGAAAGCCGGCAAGAACACACCCTAGCAAGGGTTGGAGAAAGCAGGCAGCTTAAGAAATGGCCTCTGGAGTCAATGGTTAGTGTTTGTCAGAGATAGTAGACAAAGATAAAGCCTGCTTGAGGGGAGGAAACACTCTTGTCTAGCTCAGGATTCTCAAGCAGTAGGAGAGGCATGGATTCAAGCAAAAGCTTTGCCTCTAAAAGTCTGGAGCTACGTCTCTGCTGTGTCAGGAAATTGGATGTGGACAAGAACCCGAATGAAAATCGTACAGGGGCAGAGCAAAGGGATTGACATTTGCTGGCAGCTTGCTGAATAGTCATGGTTCGACTGAGCGTGTTCCATGGCTGCTTTGCCATGCGGCGTGATGCCCCTGGTGAGAAAGGAACTAATTGCTGCCTGCCGAGGTGGTTCTCTCCCTGGCAGGACATTCCTTGTGGACAGACACATTGGTGTCTGGATGCTGGAGAGCCGCAGTAAAAATGCCTGATTTAGGGTGTAGAGTGCACCGAATTCCCCCTTTCTTCTGTTAAATCACAGCAAAGGGGACTACTTTAGATGGCTAATAGATTACCCAGCATCTGTGCACTATTTTGCATGCCTTTAGCATGGGAAAATAGCTTGCTCACAGGAGCCGTAGACTGTTTAGGAGTAAAGTGAGCAGATCTTGTTGACTCATTTTTTTACCCATATCCAATGAAGACCTTCAGAGATAAGCACCTCAAAGGATACACACATCTGGTAAAATGATCTCTTCTCCTTTAAAATAAACACCTTGAAGTCTGAGTCTGTCTCTTTTCTGTATAGACCTGACTTGACAAAGATCGGTGGCTCCATATAGTACTTTTCATCGTAACAGGCAAGAGGAAGTGAATGGGAGGGAGCAGAAAAATCCCAGAAACTCACAGTATTCTAAAATGAGCACAGATTATTGAGTGACTTTTTACCTCTGTGTAGACACAGCCTTTATTTTGGTGCATATGGATTGTGCTAGGTGGCCTGGTATTTATTTTTTTGGCTTTTGGGGACACACTTATAGAGGGAAACTATGTTTGCACAAACTATTCTATTTTCATGCATCCAATAGCATTAAAGAATTATGGCAGAATGTGGCTGATTATTCAAAAAGGAATGAAGAGAACCATGAGCGATACCAGTCCACTCAGTTAGGTAAGAGTCTTGCTGAGAAGCTACTTCCCTTTTCCTCATCTGTTCCTTCTAGAGGGGTTGCCATTCACTTCCACTTTTGTAAAAAACCCTGAGAACCTTCAGTGATTGCCTTTGCCCTTGCGAAAACATGAATACGTCAATATTTTTTAGGGGATGCCAGCAGCAGGAACACATGGAAAGAAGAGCTTTTCCAGCACTTTTACCAAGTGGTTCAGAAAGCCCGTGATCGAGAGAGGCCTTCAGATTGCGTTATTGTTTCTATCAACAACGAACAGAGGTGTATATTTATTTCTTTTTATCCTGTCGAATGAGAATGTGTAAAAGTGGAATTATTAAGTAGTCAGCCTTACAATACATAAGTCACTGAGAGTTGAAAGACTTTCAAAATGTCGCTAGAACACTGCTCTATGAATTACAAGAATGTGCTGCTGGGTTTACCAAACTGGTGACAGAGGCATCTGGATGGGGAGGTTTCTGACAATGACTGTCTTACTCAGTTTTCTGTATTGCTTGACTTTTCTATAATGAGTATCTATCAATTTTATAATCAGGAAAAAAAAACAAAAACAAAAAAACCAAGGCTATTTTCAGGGCTGGGTTCCGTGTGCCAGGCGCTATTCTAGGCTCTGGGGATACTTTAATGAACATAACAGACAAACGTTTGCCTTGGGGCACAGACAGTCTAGTGTAGGATGCCACAAATTGGCCTCACTGAAATTTCAGACAAGGGTTCCTCATTTCTTAGCTGCTTGTTGAATTCCTTTCAGCCTGCATCCTTGCTGTTTTTCCTTCAATGTGGGATGCCTTATCCTTCTTCTCCACCTGAAACTCATGCAGGCCAACTAACACTTGTTACTTGTGTAGGCCACCTAATACCTGTAACTCAGGCAGCCCACTTAAGCGCAGTTGTGGCCTGGTCACCTGCTCTCTTGGCTCTCTCCAGCTTGTCCTTTGGGTCCGTGTAGTGCCCTGACCTTGCGCACCATTGGCTGGCACTTGAAGGCAGACAGGGGACTTAGTGTGTGATGGTAATTGTGTCTCTGGATTATGTCGGGTTTCGTAGTGCTTGGCAAGGAGCATGTAGACAAATGATTGGTTGGAAGCATACACACTTAACTCCAGGCTAGGTACTGAGTGAGTGAAACTGCACACCCCAGACATGATAACTAATCATTCCTGACCAGGAGACCAGGCATGCACAAAACATAACTCAGCATAAGGCAGCATTGGTTTTCTTTATGAGAAAATTGGCAATCTTAAAATGACTCAGAATTCTTGCTTATTCTGTGATATCTGCTTTACAGAAATCTAACTTATTTGTAGATATAGGATCTTTACTGGTGAAGTTTGTGAAAGCAAACTTACAGCTTCATCTCGTTTAGAGGGTATTTGGGTTGGATCTTGAGGGACAGCATCCTGGAAGAAGTGAGGTCAGTCATAGCATGGGGAGGGTGGGAGAGGCCAGTTCCTTTTACATTAGAAAATTATAGGATTTCCCTTTAATAATTGAAAGACAACCAGACATGGCCTGGATTAAGCTGATCATCTGGTAATTCAAACCAGTTTTGAACAAGAGGCAGTAAGAGCTCAGCATGCACAGTAGCTTGGTTTTCCCTCAACATTTAGCAACTGTGGTACAATAGTTTGGATCAGCCAGGGAAACTGCGTTAATCTTTGACTAAATCAGTTTTCTTGGAACTTGTAGCAAGCGTCACATCTGACCTGTAGCGCCTTGTACCGTTTTCAGAATTGTGGGCTCCAGCGCCGTTCGACTCCCAAACCCGGATGCCCTTGCTGCTCTCCCGTCTTCAGAGCCAGGCCTGCTGGGTGTTGGTTGGAGTGCAGCACTGTGTGGTGGAGAGGAGTCCTCGAGATTGCTTTTCTTCTCCTCCTCCATCTGGGGTGGTATTCAGAAACCGCTCCTCCGCCTGGCATCCTGCAGTTCTGGCAGCTAGCCATGGATTAGGACCCTCAGTGGGTGCAGCTTAGGGACTCCTCGGCCGCACGCAGGCTGCATCTGCCAGGGAGTCCGAGAACTAGGCCACGCTGCCTGCTCTGTTGTCACTCTGATGTTGGAAAGATTTGCAGTGATATATTGGTTGGCTAAATTCATTCTTTTATACTCCAAAACAGTAATTAATTTTCAAATGATACCCTCCAGCATGAGTTATTATTGTGATAGTTTTAACTCATAGGCTCTCACTCTGTAAATATGAACCATGTCTTGTTGTTCTTGTTTTCCTCTTGAATTTACTTTCTGCAATCATCTATACTCTCCTAAATCGCCTGGAAAGCATTTTTTCCTGCCATCATTTTAATTGTTAATTTTTTAAAGTTTATTTATTTTCAGAAAGACAGAGACAGTGTGAGGAGGGGAGGGGTAGTGAGAGAGGCAGAGGGAGAGAGGAAGAGGGAGAGGGAGAGAAACCCAAGCAGGCTCCACACTATCAGCGCAGAGCCCGATGTGGGGCTTGAACTCATGAACCATGACGTGACCTGAGCTGAAATCAAGAGTCAGACGCTTAACCGACTGAGCCACCCAGGAACCCCTCATTTTAATTTTTAATTCACAGAACGTGCATTTAATGTGTACCTGTTCTATGTAAAACTCTGTGCTAAAGCACAGTGAGGAACATACAGATAATTAAGTGGCAATTCCTCTTTTCTACCTCATGCAGCCTAATAAGATAAAACATGTGCTTAAATAACAAGTGGAAGATGGGGTATGTTAAGAGTTGTTCCTGCTCTAAGCAGAGGATACGTAAGAGGAGGAGTATACTACCATTGCAGGGTCCTTGGTTTCAGGGATTAGTGTCATTTGAGGTTTCTAAGTTTTCATTCAGGTTTCTTTCTCTTTTTTTTTAATCTTTAAATTTTTATTAATTTTGATTTTTTTAGAGAGAGAGAGCACTCGACCAAGTGCACGAGCTGCGGGGAGGGGCAGAGGGAGAGAGAGAGAATCCCAAGCAGGCTCCACACTCAACCAGGGGTCTGATGCAGGGCTCAGTCTCACTCCTGTGAGATCATGACCTGAGCAGAAATTAAGAGTCAGGTGCTCAACCGACTGAGCCACCCAGGCACCCCTCTATTCAGGTTTCTGAGCAAGTATCGGGCACAAGGGAAGCATAAACCTGAAGGAGAGGTCTGGGGTAGATTCTTTATGACTTGAAGACTGAGGCTGAGAAAATGGGAGATGAGATGACTCTGGGGTTTGATCCCAGGTTGGTTATGGGATGGTTGATATTAACTGAGATGGTTAACTCCAGCATTATCCATTTATTCTCTTTTTTTTTCTTTGCCATGCATTTATTTGTTTGTTTGTTTACATGCATTTATTTGTTTGTTTATTTGCTTATTTATTTAAGTAAACTCTACCCCCAATGTGGGGCTCAAACCTCATGATCAAGTGTCACATGTTCCACCATCTGAGCCAGCCAGGCACCCTCATCTGTTTACTCTTCAGCCAGGAGTTGTCTCAATGGTAGTGATCTTAAGAAATACTGGTCTGTCCCAGGAACTAATTGTAAATGAGCATTCTGTTATTTTTCTGAAGATAATAGTCTTATCTCTTCTTTACAATAAATCCTAAATTTTCTTTCATGTACTTTAAATTGAAATGACTTCATCAAATAACCCTGGAATGATTCCATTTTGAAAAATGCTGACCACATTTGTGGTGTGTATGCAGTGTATCATGTCATACAAAAACACGACTTTGACATACTTAGCTTTCTTTATAAAATTCTGTACATAGTCAACCATTTGAGGACACCACATTTTCGGAAAGGAAAGTTTCCTTTGGGTAGAGTTGCCTCCAGTTCTCTTAACTGATCCCATCAGACAGATAATGTACTATTGGTTGTTTTCAAGTGTGTCTAAGAATGAAAACAAGTTGTACAGCATGCATGATTTTTGAAAAACTACAGCATCTTTCACTTCACTTATCCAAGTTCAGTAAAAATACAGTATCTTACACTTCACTTACTTAAATTTGTCATCAAAATATCTATGGAACACCTGCTTGGTGACGTATTTTTTTTCCTTTTTGTTTGATTGAAAATAACCTACCTGTTTCTTGTGTATGTGACGTTTTGTTTGTTTTTAAGGGACTACGCAACAGGCATAGGTCATCAGTTGCAGGATCATGGCCTTATGGTGGAAATGATTCACCTCTCCTCGGAATCGAGTCTTACGCGAGCACTCCAGGAAGTTAAAGATGATGGGTCCCCGTTTTGCATTCTTGTCGAACAGTCTAATGTAGAACTTTCCTCTTGCACCGTAATTATACTTGATGAGTCTATCAAAAGTAAGTTCAGCTTAATCTAGAACTATCACTTAAAATAGGTCCTGCTTTAAAAATATAATAGTTTTTCTTTGTATGCTGGTACACTTTGAAGGTTCACATTTGTCAGTAACTAAACTGGATCTAGTTGAGGAAAAAGTGACTTGAATAGGTATCACAAAATACTCTCCTGTGTATCAGAGGTGATTGAAACTTAAATCATCTTCATTGCTCCTTACTTGTCAGGATATATTGTGCAAAATATTGTGTAAAAAGTCAATTCTCTCTCTCTTTTTTTAATGTTTATTTATTTTGAGAGAGATAGCGCGCGAGCAGGTGAGGGACAGAGGGAGAGGGGAATCCCAAAGCAATGGGGCTCGAGCCCATGAACCGTGAGATCATGACCTAAGCTGAAATTAAGAATCAGACGTTTAACCTACTGAGCCACCCAGGCACCCCCACAAGTCAGTTCTCTTACGTAAAACTTTTTGACCAAATCTCACCACCGTCTTTTCTATGCTCAATGGTAAGTCTAAAGATGTTATGTTTATCGTCCTGTGCATTCTCTTAGACTATTTTTCTGCTGATTCTGCCTTTCCTGTGATATCTCAAACATTTCTTTACTCTTAGGCTCATGAGAGTGCACAAAAATGAACTCTCTTTTCCTCCCTAAAACACATAGACTTAGGCAGATGCACACATCCTAGACCACCCTCACCTTTCCCTCCTGGTCAGAGCTGCTGCTCCCAGAGAGGCATCTGCCTTGTGAAGGGCCCCTTGGCAGCTTCTCTGGAGTCAGATCCAGACGAGCCTAGGTGCTCTAGTCCTCGTCTTTCTAGAAGCTCTTGGCACCATTCTGTGCAGTCCACACTCACTTACTGAGTTCCTCATGTGTGCCAGGCACTGTCAACCCTGCTTCCTTCCTGTGCCCAGGTGAGCAGCAGCCAGGCAGGCTTCTCCCATCCCAGCTGTGTCTCCATAGCAGCGTAGGGTTTTCACTGCTAAGTCAGGAGACCTTTCCCCTCGGCAGAGACCTAGTGGAGTATGGGAGCTGGATTTATATCCTGCCTGTGACTTCTGGAGCCTTCAGAGAAGTCGGTGTCAGATTGGTGTCCTAAAATCCAGCTGTAATGTTGAGTCTGAAAAAACAACAGTGAGGAACACTTGGCTTCCCATAGTTTTGAGGCTGCTAGGACGTCTTTTTTTCTGACCATTCCATTTACTTTTACGCTGTGTCGCAACCCACACCCACCTAGCCAGCTCTTGCAGAATACTGTTCCCACTATGGTTTTTTTTAAACATAGAAAATGTCTAATTTATGTTAAACAAATAATAAGACTAAACCACACTTAGGTTCGGAAAATTACGAATCCCCATCTCCGAGGGGTGGGAGTGGGGAACAGCTTGATCTGAATAGGTTGTGTAGAGGACTAATCACGTGTGTTATGTTCATGCAAGATGGTTTAGGAAATCCTCACTAAAGTAAGTAGGTTGAATCATTGGTCGGATACGAAAACACTTTTACAAAGCCAGCACTACTTAAAAAAGCATGTGATCTATTTTTACCATGTTACACATTCAGAGAAGGGTTTCTTTTTCATGTCCACAATAGTGTTAATAGGTTCATATTTCATTTCCTATCCATGGATTTAATTATTGAACTCAGATGATATGTAAAAAGAACACCCTGTTTTCTCTTATAAGCTACATCTGTTTTAGCAAAATTAGTCTTTGCTGGCCTCTCTTTCACATTGCTTTAGAGCTGACAGTTTGTTTTATACCTCACGTGTAGCCGTTATTCAGAAGCCCATGGAGCTGCTCCTGTGCCGAGACAAACATTTAAGACAGACAATGAAACTTTAGCACGTGAAGGCAAATATGTATTCATATCTCATCCTAAATGTAACCTTCATAAACACTGCTTAGGATTTAGCCAAATACCATAATCTCCATTGTAGCTCTTTAGTGCCCCTTGGGCCCTAAATTTTTCAGAAGTTGGTGATACGTGGCAAGACAGGGTGGGGCCTTCCATCTAAAATTAAACTTTGAGGAAGTCATATTCTCCATAGGTAAACCTAGGAGAGATCAGAAAACACCTATGCATTGACTGTAGCCATTAAGTTACATAAAAGCCATTCCTGGTATCTAGAACTTATTTTATATGTGATATATATGTGACCTGACCTGGAAAGGCTTTTAACATGATTTAAGATCCCATGGGCCTGAGCCAGACTGCAGAACCATATAGACGATGGTAGGTTTCTCCCCAGGCTACAGTGACAGAGCCTAGAAGCCCTGCACCGCAGGTCTGTCTGTGTCTGTCTGTCTGCCTTTTATCAAAGTGTTACATACACAGAGTTAAAAGATAAACACTAAAAGGTTTGCAGTGAAAACCAGCAGCCCCATTTCACACTTGCTCTCCTCCCTAAAGGCTCTGTTCTCTGCTTCTACTTGTTTCTTCTGTGGATCACACTCCTCTCAAGTCATCCACCCTGATCACTGAAACCAAATCAGACACCTTCACTTCTAGGATTTTTTTGCCCTTAAACCTTCCTAGTAGCCAGCAGTGGTTGAAGTTACATCCTGTCTTTTTTTTAGGCTAGATTTGCTTAGTGTTAAGAATTCCCATTGATACACACGCCACCTGTTTGCTCTCTCTTTCCTTCTGTCTGTCTCTCTCTCATCAGCGTAGCATGAAGCTGTCCAGTTTTGAAAAGAGGGTTTGTGTGGAAATGGTAAACTAAGCAACACATGTTATAATTTTGAAATAGAATGTAATGTTTGATTTTGAAATCTGACCGGGCACCTGCTGCCGAGGGTCCCAGACCGTCGGGTCAATAGGCAATCACATCGTACTGAAAGCTGACACAGTTTAGACGACATGTAGTTGGATTAACGTTATTTTCTGATTTTAAACGAAATCAGGGCAGCCATTTGATGTATAGCCGGCTCTTTCTTGTCCTCAGTACATCGTCATATGCCTCTGGAAGATGCCCTGGTGCTGGTAGCTAAAGAATACAGGAGATATTTCTCTAAACGGGAGCAGCAGGAACATGCTGGAATTGCTCTGCGGGCTGGAGATCTCCTGGACGACTTCTTGGCTCGGGAGTGCCTTCCCAGCTACTCTGTCCCTTTGGGCATTCAGCACCTTGTCTTCCTGTTGACTGAGGGAAAGCATTTGCGTGGGAATGAGTTAAACCTGCTCATTGACTACCTGAAGACCAGGAAAGGGCAACTGAAAGGTATTTGGCACTGTCTCTCCCCCTTCCCCATTTTAAACCCCAGAAAATCCTTTTCTGCAAATTGCTATGTGAAAAAAACTAGGGACTTTTTAATTTAATTGAGAGAATATACCTCTGTAATATAAAGGTGTCTGATATGAACATGTTCCACATAGGAATTACACTATGTTAATGTTTAACTTTTATAGGCTAACATGCTTTTTCTCAAGCTAAATTTCCTTTTGCATCAGATTTTTAATATATAAATAGGATGACTTCTCTATATAGGTGGACATGTGGGAAATAATTTCTCTTCTCTGTTGGTTTACTTTTGTGATTCGAAGTTTCAGCTTGTTAACTGAGACATTTGTAGGTTATTATTAAGTGTATGGTAAACACGAAGAAGCAGTTCCTAATCTTGAAGATTGTAAAGTGCATTTCAGTTATGAGCCAAACTCCTTAAAATGGAGACTTTTTAGTTGTTGTTTTTTAAATTTTTTTTAATGTTTATTTATTTTTGAGAGAGAGACAGAGTGTGAGTGAGGGAGGGGCAGGGAGAAAGAGAGACACATAAGCAAGCTCCAGACTCTGAACTGTCGGCACAGAGCCCGACGTGGGGCTCAAACTGACAAACTGTGAAATCATGACCTAAGCCAAAGTCAGACACCCAACCAATTGAGCCACCCAGGTGCCCCCAGTTTACTTGTTTTGAGTTAAGTATGAGAAGAAGATAATAACCACGTGTCCCCTGTGGGAAAACACAGCTGAGGTTCTAGGACCATGTTAAAACTTTAAAGAAATCCTTCATCTTATAAAATTCACAATGTATTTTACTTTTGTACATTTTTTATTGTACTTTCTCAGGGGTGAGGGGGGGGGCTCATAAACTTATAACACAATAGGTTTTTTTTTTCCCCTGGGTGCCTATGTAATTGATTAATTGATTGACAGAAGCATACTAATGTTCTGTTACTTTCAGGTGTACACATAGTGATTTGATATTTGTATATATTGTCTAATGACCACAGTGAGTCTAGTTAACATCCTGCTTCTCTTTGATCGTAGAAACCTCTCAATCAGGGCAAGTGAAGGTCTTCCTTAAATTCCCGAGTGTTGTTTGTATAGCTTGCTGGCCTCTGTAGCAGACTTCTGGTGACCACTTGTTTTCTTCATTTTTCCAGGCTTTGAGACGCCCAAGTCTTTGGCTGGCAGTGATCATCCCTCATTTCAAGGCAGGAATACCCCAGTGGTGGGCAAGCCGCCTCCACTTCTTCCAACCCCTGGAAAGGGATCCTTCTCAGGCCCTCATCCCCCCTTTCCTGCCAGGCCCCCATTGTTAGGGGACAGACCAGGAGGGGCCCTCCTTTCACTACCAGGTCAGTGCGTCCCTCTAGGAATAAGAGATAGCGGTAGCTCTGCTGCCTTTCCAGGCATCGCCCTGAGAGAGCAGGACAGCTTAGAGCCATTGCCATGTTTGTTGTCATAGTCTGAGTGTTAAGATTTCAGACGCCTGGGGGAGACACTTGGGGCTTCAGTGGATGCAATTCCTCTTGAATGAGTTGCCGAAGTTCAAGTTTTAACACAGGGAGCTCTCTTGTCAGGTTGGTGGCCACATTTAGAATGGCTTACACGCAGTTCTCTTAAGAAGCACTCTGAATTCCATAGTGTTTTCGAGGCTTTTCTGAGCCCTTGGTGCTAAATAGTATCTGACATCTGCCTAAAATGAGGTTGTATTACTGTGGACTTTTTCCATCGTAAGTGACAGGGACCTAACTCAGTTAGCTTCAAACAAGGAGACCTGACTAGCTTCCATAACCGAAAAGCCCCACAGTTGACTAACTTCTGGCCGAACTGGATCCTGCTGCTCAAGCACGCTCATCAGACGTGCATCTCTTCCTCTGGGAGGACACGGGGTGTGGGACTAGCCACTTGGGGTACAGACTACCAGTCAAGCCCAGTGTCTGGCCCTGGTTCCTGGGGCCCCAAGTGTCTGAGCCTTTCCTGTTTCTTCAAGATAAAGAGTTTTAACTCCTCTGCAGGCACCTGGGATGCAGCTACCTCTAATTAGTCACTTCCTTCTCTGTTCCTCATGTTTGGATGCTTTTGTCTCCTCTCGTGTTCTCCTTGTGTGTTGGCAGTGGCAACAGGGAAGGAATGGATGAAAGTCTGCCATGTTAAAGACAAGGTTGGCAGAGAAGTCTGTGGAACGGTGGCTTTTCTCTTGGGCCTCGAATAAAACTTGGACCTGGGATGCATTTGGGCATGAGTCAAATATTGCTTTGGTCTTTCATGTGAGCAAGGATTATTTTAGCCCCAGATTTTTCTTACAAGCATAGCATTATTCCACCTTGAGTATTATTGTGGCTCAGAATAGAGGGAATGTGCCCTCTTGCTTTGGTAGAGGTACTCATGTACATCTGTTATTGGCAAAGTCAGTCTCTGTTGAAGATCCACAGCCCCTAGGGACGAATATTTCTGTGCACCCCTCCCTTTCTGACCTGGCAACCTTCAGGATGATTGAGAGTATAGTTTCAGGTGTTCTTCATTCCTGACACAGCCTGGGCTTTCTTGCTGTCCTGTGTTTGTTCCTTCTTTCCTTCTGCTACTCTTACCATGCCTCCCTGTGCCTCGGCCAGCCCTTGGTCCACCTCTGGGCATTCTTACCACCTGGCTCCTGTGAGAAGTGAGTGAATTAAGAAGAGAAGGAAGGGCTTAGGCGGAGATCTTTTGCTCTGAATTGCTTCTCATCCTTGCCAAAAGTTTCAAAACAAAATTCTTTCAGACCCTCAGAAATGGTTTGGTGTGAACTGTGGAAAAAAAAAAGCCCTGTTTGACAGGGTGAGGACTGGGCAAGGCAGACCAACTGCCCAAGAGAGAAGAGACAGGGTGCTAGACCATATGTTAGATCCCTGTGACTGTGTCCGGGCCAGTGTTCTGGGCGGATGGATGTTCGATCCTCAGGAACAGAGTGCTTCAGGTACGTTATAGATCTGCCTTTATGACCTGTGAACCTCACTGCTTCGGATGTTTGAGAGAATATATTCCAAGTGTCAAAACAGAACATTTGAAACTAAACCCACTTGTGAAAAGGTGAGGGTAGAGGACCAGGATGTCAAGACACGTGTGGACTAGACTACGGGTTTGCAAACTTCTTTCTTTATTTTTTTTTAATGTTTTTATTTATTTTTGAGACAGAGAGAGACAGAGCATGAGCAGGGGAGGGGCAGAGAGAGAGGGAGACACAGAATCCGAAGCAGGCTCCAGGCTCTGAGCTGTCAGCACAGAGCCCGATGTGGGACTTGAACTCATGGACTGTGAGATCACGACCTGAGCTGAAGTCGGTCGCTTAACCGACTGAGCCACCCAGGTGCCCCCGGTTTGCAAACATCTTAAAGGGCCAGATAGAAATAGGTTATTTTTAGTGTTATAGGTTATATTTAGTGCAGGCCAAGAAGTAAAAATCAAGGATATTATGTACATACTTATATAACCATTTAAAAATGAGAAAACTATCTCAGCTCACAGTTTGTACCAAAACAAACAGCAGGCTGGATTTGGCCCCCAGACACTAGTTTGCTGACCCCTGCACAACCACTGAGGCACAGTCTGGTCCCAGAGAGGACTTGGTAGAGCTCGGAGGAGCTGAGGTTTGTGTGTGTGGCAGGTGCTCCGTCCTCCGGCCCTTTCTAATGATTAAGGAAAAGTCCCTGTGGGAAGAGCAGCTGGAACCAGGTTCACCCTGTATCTTCCTGTTTATGTTTTGGTGTCTGTGCTCTGCAGGATTGGTCAGCCCCAAAGGTCTGTTTGTCCCTCCCCTGCTTCCAGCAGCCCCCTCCAGGAGACCTGTTCCTTTGCGATGCCCCCATCCCAAGCGTGCGAAGCGCCCACTACTTGGGGAGAAGCCAGGCCTTCTAGCACCACCGCCAGGTGAGTGGGCAGGTGAGCTGTGAGTGGCATTCTGGGGTCATGCTGTCCGGTGGGAACTTTCTGCGACAGAGGAAATGTTCTACAGCCGTGTGGCCACATGTGACTATTGAAGTGTGGCTGGTAAGACTGAAGAACTGAATTTTTAATTTTGTTTGATTTTAAGTAATTTAAATGACTGTAGTCATGTATAATTACATAGTAGTCACATGCGGCTAGTGGCTACTGTAATGGTCAGAATAGTTCTAGGCTATTGGACATGTCAAGAGGCAAAAGAGTGTCACTAAATTCCTGCTAGAAACTAATGCCTGTCTCAGTCTCTATGCTTAAGACTTGCTCTGTGGTTAAGAAAGGAGATTACTTGGGGCGCCTGGGTGGCTCAGTCGGTTGAGCGTCCGACTCTGGCTCAGGTCATGGTCTCGTGGTCTGTGAGTTCGAGCCCCGTGTTGGGCTCTGTGCTGACGGCTCAGAGCCTGGAGCCTGTTTCAGATTCTGTGTCTCCGTCTCTCTCTCTGCCCCTCCCCCGCTCATGTTCCATCTCTCTCTCTCTCTCTCAAAAATAAATAAACATTAAGAAAGGAGATTACTAAGGGTCAGAGAGGTGTTAATGGGACACCAGCACTGCTAGAAACTGTCCTTGACTATGACTATTCAGAAGGATTACAAGAAGCTGGCAAAGGAGTATCTTCTAATGAGGTTGAGTGTCGTGTAATTGTGCGCCTGAGTATCCCTGACATCGTTCAGAGGTGTGCGCTTTGTTTCTGCTTGGCTCAAGGAGACGCACAGCCTCTCTGCTGCCTGGCAGAAGGACAGGAACCTGACCGGTCATATTTAAGGTACTGACTGATTGATACCCAGCCCAGAGGCTGCACAGGAAGAACGGCTTTTTCTCTGTCTTCCTTCTCAGTGCAGGCCTGGCCAGCTCTTTTCTGATGCTGCCTTCCCTCCTGTATGGCTGGGAGACATGAGGCCAGAGGCCCTCAAGTTGCCCCCAACCCCACTAAGGCCCAAAGGTGGTGGTAAGAGCTGAGATGCACTCTGGGTTAGGTGGAAGGCAGCCAAGGAGGCATTTTGCTGACTTCATTTCTAGTCATTCAGGCTTACCAAGCCTAAGTAAAGGCGCTGCCCAGAGTTCCTCTTAGTTCACTGTTATGTTTGAGTTCTCTCCTGAGATTTGGTGCTGAAGCCCCAGGTCTTAGGAAAACAAGCCTTTGTCCCTCTTTGTTCCTTATACAAGAGACATTTTTCTTTCCCTTTTTTTTTTTTTTAAGTTTATTTATTTATTTTGAGAGAGACAGCATGAGCAGGGGAGGGGCAGAGAGAAGGAGAGACAGAATCCCAAGAAGGCTCCCTGCTGCCAGTGCAGAGCCCGACACGGGGCTCGAACTCACACACTGTATGATATCATGACCTGAGCCAAGATCAAGAGTCAGATGCTTAACCAACTGAGCCACCCAGGCGCCCTGGAAGAAACATTTTTCTTGAAACGTACTGCCATTTAAAATTTTTTTTTTTCACATTTGTTTTTAAGAGAGAGAGAGAGAGCAGAAGCAGGGGAAGGGCAGAGAGAGAGGGAGACACAGAATCTAAAGCAGGCTCCAGGCTCTCAGCTGTCAGCACAGAGCCCAGTGCAGGGCTCCAACTCACGAACCATGAGATCGTGACCTGAGCCGAAGGTGGACTCTCAACCGACTGAGCCACCCAGCGCCCCTGCCATTTTAAAGTTTTAATCCATGGGTCACCTGGCTGTTTCAGTTGATAGAGCATGGGACTCTTGAACTCAGGGTTGTGAGTTTGAGCCCCACGTTGGGGGTAGAGTATACTTAAAAAAAGTAAGTTAAGTTTCAGTCCTCTGTGTTTTAGTCAAACATGGCTCTGCAAGATATACATTGCTGTGGTTGTGGTATAAAGGATATATCTTTATAAAATGGTAGCAAGACATGGAATAGACATAGGTCAGTGATTCCCACCCTTCTGGGAACCCAGACAATCTGTCTAATTCTGAAGTTCCTCATCTGACAGACCACATTTAGGGAAATTTCGAGAATTTTCCTTACCCCTAAGATGGCCCTCTTTGGCTTCTGAAGGCCGGCTCATCCCCAAATTCCAGGACTAATAGTTAGAGAAAACATTTTTTTAATGTATATATTTTTTAATGCTTATTTATTTGAGAGCGAGCAGGGGAGGGGCAGAGAGAGGTGGGGGTGGGGGACAGAGAATCCAAAGCAGGCTGCACGAGGACAGCAGAGAGCCGGATGCGGGGGCTTGAACTCATGAACCGTGAAATTATGACCTGAGCTGAAGTCAGATGCTTTAACTGACTGAGCCACCCAGGTGCCCTGGAGAAAAAGTTTTTAAAAAAACAAGAAGGAAAACAGGAAGCATGCCAT